>NC_142611.1:29930120-30233150 GCF_059453375.1 Lepisosteus platostomus | reverse complement strand
CTTTTCAAAACATGTTTTTCAGCCCGAAATAAACGCGTTTTTTCAGACAACTGAATACCTATGTAACTGCAAAGCTCAGAAGAGCCTACACACTCAGCTCTTAACCCCAGTGTGCAGAAAGTGTCAAAACGTGTTTTTCAGCAGAAATAAACATGTTTCTGCAAGTTTGGTCAACCCCATGTAAGTTATGGGGCAGTAACAGCACTTTTTTCAAAACGTGTTTTTCAGCCCGAAATAAACGCGTTTTTTCAGACAACTGAATCCCTATGTAACTGTAAGGCTCAGAAGAGCCCACACACTCTGCTCTTAACCCCAGTGTGCAGAAAGTGTCAAAACGTGTTTTTCAGCAGAAATAAACATGTTTCTGCAAGTTTGGTCAACCCCATGTAAGTTATGGGGCAGTTACAGTGCACTTTTCAAAACGTGTTTTTCAGCCCGAAATAAACGCGTTTTTTCAGACAACTGAATACCTATGTAACTGCAAAGCTCAGAAGAGCCCACACACTCAGCTCTTAACCCCAGTGTGCAGAAAGTGTCAAAACGTGTTTTTCAGCAGAAATAAACATGTTTCTGCAAGTTTGGTCAACCCCATGTAAGTTATGGGGCAGTTACAGTACACTTTTCAAAACGTGTTTTTCAGCCCGAAATAAACGCGTTTTTTCAGACAACTGAATCCCTATGTAACTGCAAGGCTCAGAAGAGCCCACACACTCTGCTCTTAACCCCAGTGTGCAGAAAGTGTCAAAACGTGTTTTTCAGCAGAAATAAACATGTTTCTGCAAGTTTGGTCAACCCCATGTAAGTTATGGGGCAGTTACAGTACACTTTTCAAAACGTGTTTTTCAGCACGAAATAAACGCGTTTTTTCAGACAACTGAATCCCTATGTAACTGCAAAGCTCAGAAGAGCCCACACACTCAGCTCTTAACCCCAGTGTGCAGAAAGTGTCAAAACATGTTTTTCAGCAGAAATAAACATGTTTCTGCAAGTTTGGTCAACCCCATGTAAGTTATGGGGCAGTTACAGTGCACTTTTCAAAACGTGTTTTTCAGCCCGAAATAAACGCGTTTTTTCAGACAACTGAATCCCTATGTAACTGCAAGGCTCAGAACAGCCCACACACTCAGCTCTTAACCCCAGTGTGCAGAAAGTGTCAAAACATGTTTTTCAGCAGAAATAAACATGTTTCTGCAAGTTTGGTCAACCCCATGTAAGTTATGGGGCAGTTACAGTACACTTTTCAAAACGTGTTTTTCAGCCCGAAATAAACGCGTTTTTTCAGACAACTGAATACCTATGTAACTGCAAAGCTCAGAAGAGCCCACACACTCAGCTCTTAACCCCAGTTTGCAGAAAGTGTCAAAACGTGTTTTTCAGCAGAAATAAACATGTTTCTGCAAGTTTGGTCAACCCCATGGAAGTTATGGGGCAGTTACAGTACACTTTTCAAAACGTGTTTTTCAGCCCGAAATAAACGCGTTTTTTCAGACAACTGAATCCCTATGTAACTGCAAGGCTCAGAAGAGCCCACACACTCTGCTCTTAACCCCAGTGTGCAGAAAGTGTCAAAACGTGTTTTTCAGCAGAAATAAACATGTTTCTGCAAGTTTGGTCAACCCCATGTAAGTTATGGGGCAGTTACAGTACACTTTTCAAAACGTGTTTTTCAGCCCGAAATAAACGCGTTTTTTCAGACAACTGAATCCCTATGTAACTGCAAAGCTCAGAAGAGCCCACACACTCAGCTCTTAACCCCAGTGTGCAGAAAATGTCAAAACGTGTTTTTCAGCAGAAATAAACATGTTTCTGCAAGTTTGGTCAACCCCATGTAAGTTATGGGGCAGTAACAGCACTTTTTTCAAAACGTGTTTTTCAGCCCGAAATAAACGCGTTTTTTCAGACAACTGAATCCCTATGTAACTGCAAGGCTCAGAAGAGCCCACACACTCTGCTCTTAACCCCAGTGTGCAGAAAGTGTCAAAACGTGTTTTTCAGCAGAAATAAACATGTTTCTGCAAGTTTGGTCACCCCCATGTAACTTATTGGGCAGTAACAGCACTTTTTTCAAAACGTGTTTTTCAGCCCGAAATAAACGCGTTTTCTCAGACAACTGAATCCCTATGTAACTGCAAGGCTCAGAAGAGCCCACACACTCTGCTCTTAACCCCAGTGTGCAGAAAGTGTCTAAACGTGTTTTTCAGCAGAAATAAACATGTTTCTGCAAGTTTGGTCAACCCCATGTAAGTTATGGGGCAGTTACAGTGCACTTTTCAAAACGTGTTTTTCAGCCCGAAATAAACGCGTTTTTTCAGACAACTGAATACCTATGTAACTGCAAAGCTCAGAACAGCCCACACACTCAGCTCTTAACCCCAGTGTGCAGAAAGTGTCAAAACATGTTTTTCAGCAGAAATAAACATGTTTCTGCAAGTTTGGTCAACCCCATGTAAGTTATGGGGCAGTAACAGCACTTTTTTCAAAACGTGTTTTTCAGCCCGAAATAAACGCGTTTTTTCAGACAACTGAATCCCTATGTAACTGCAAGGCTCAGAAGAGCCCACACACTCTGCTCTTAACCCCAGTGTGCAGAAAGTGTCAAAACGTGTTTTTCAGCAGAAATAAACATATTTCTGCAAGTTTGGTCAACCCCATGTAAGTTATGGGGCAGTTACAGTACACTTTTCAAAACGTGTTTTTCAGCCCGAAATAAACGCGTTTTTTCAGACAACTGACTACCTATGTAACTGCAAAGCTCAGAAGAGCCCACACACTCAGCTCTTAACCCCAGTGTGCAGAAAGTGTCAAAACGTGTTTTTCAGCAGAAATAAACATGTTTCTGCAAGTTTGGTCAACCCCATGTAAGTTACGGGGCAGTTACAGTACACTTTTCAAAACGTGTTTTTCAGCCCGAAATAAACGCGTTTTTTCAGACAACTGAATCCCTATGTAACTGCAAGGCTCAGAAGAGCCCACACACTCTGCTCTTAACCCCAGTGTGCAGAAAGTGTCAAAACGTGTTTTTCAGCAGAAATAAACATGTTTCTGCAAGTTTGGTCAACCCCATGTAAGTTATGGGGCAGTTACAGTACACTTTTCAAAACGTGTTTTTCAGCCCGAAATAAACGCGTTTTTTCAGACAACTGAATCCCTATGTAACTGCAAGGCTCAGAAGAGCCAACACACTCTGCTCTTAACCCCAGTGTGCAGAAAGTGTCAAAACGTGTTTTTCAGCAGAAATAAACATGTTTCTGCAAGTTTGGTCACCCCCATGTAACTTATTGGGCAGTAACAGCACTTTTTTCAAAACGTGTTTTTCAGCCCGAAATAAACGCGTTTTTTCAGACAACTGAATCCCTATGTAACTGTAAGGCTCAGAAGAGCCCACACACTCTGCTCTTAACCCCAGTGTGCAGAAAGTGTCAAAACGTGTTTTTCAGCAGAAATAAACATGTTTCTGCAAGTTTGGTCTACCACATGTAAGTTATGGGGCAGTTACAGTACACTTTTCAAAACGTGTTTTTCAGCCCGAAATAAACGCGTTTTTTCAGACAACTGAATACCTATGTAACTGCAAAGCTCAGAAGAGCCCACACACTCAGCTCTTAACCCCAGTGTGCAGAAAGTGTCAAAACGTGTTTTTCAGCAGAAATAAACATGTTTCTGCAAGTTTGGTCAACCCCATGTAAGTTATGGGGCAGTTACAGTACACTTTTCAAAACGTGTTTTTCAGCACGAAATAAACGCGTTTTTTCAGACAACTGAATCCCTATGTAACTGCAAGGCTCAGAAGAGCCCACACACTCTGCTCTTAACCCCAGTGTGCAGAAAGTGTCAAAACGTGTTTTTCAGCAGAAATAAACATGTTTCTGCAAGTTTGGTCAACCCCATGTAAGTTATGGGGCAGTTACAGTACACTTTTCAAAACGTGTTTTTCAGCCCGAAATAAACGCGTTTTTTCAGACAACTGAATCCCTATGTAACTGCAAGGCTCAGAAGAGCCAACACACTCTGCTCTTAACCCCAGTGTGCAGAAAGTGTCAAAACGTGTTTTTCAGCAGAAATAAACATGTTTCTGCAAGTTTGGTCACCCCCATGTAACTTATTGGGCAGTAACAGCACTTTTTTCAAAACGTGTTTTTCAGCCCGAAATAAACGCGTTTTCTCAGACAACTGAATCCCTATGTAACTGCAAAGCTCAGAAGAGCCCACACACTCAGCTCTTAACCCCAGTGTGCAGAAAGTGTCAAAACGTGTTTTTCAGCAGAAATAAACATGTTTCTGCAAGTTTGGTCAACCCCATGTAAGTTATGGGGCAGTAACAGCACTTTTTTCAAAACGTGTTTTTCAGCCCGAAATAAACGCGTTTTTTCAGACAACTGAATCCCTATGTAACTGTAAGGCTCAGAAGAGCCCACACACTCTGCTCTTAACCCCAGTGTGCAGAAAGTGTCAAAACGTGTTTTTCAGCAGAAATAAACATGTTTCTGCAAGTTTGGTCTACCACATGTAAGTTATGGGGCAGTTACAGTACACTTTTCAAAACGTGTTTTTCAGCCCGAAATAAACGCGTTTTTTCAGACAACTGAATACCTATGTAACTGCAAAGCTCAGAAGAGCCCACACACTCAGCTCTTAACCCCAGTGTGCAGAAAGTGTCAAAACGTGTTTTTCAGCAGAAATAAACATGTTTCTGCAAGTTTGGTCAACCCCATGTAAGTTATGGGGCAGTTACAGTACACTTTTCAAAACGTGTTTTTCTGCACGAAATAAACGCGTTTTTTCAGACAACTGAATCCCTATGTAACTGCAAGGCTCAGAACAGCCCACACACTCTGCTCTTAACCCCAGTGTGCAGAAAGTGTCAAAACGTGTTTTTCAGCAGAAATAAACATGTTTCTGCAAGTTTGGTCAACCCCATGTAAGTTATGGGGCAGTTACAGTGCACTTTTCAAAACGTGTTTTTCAGCCCGAAATAAACGCGTTTTTTCAGACAACTGAATCCCTATGTAACTGCAAGGCTCAGAAGAGCCCACACACTCTGCTCTTAACCCCAGTGTGCAGAAAGTGTCAAAACGTGTTTTTCAGCAGAAATAAACATGTTTCTGCAAGTTTGGTCAACCCCATGTAAGTTATGGGGCAGTTACAGTACACTTTTCAAAACGTGTTTTTCAGCCCGAAATAAACGCGTTTTTTCAGACAACTGAATACCTATGTAACTGCAAAGCTCAGAAGAGCCCACACACTCAGCTCTTAACCCCAGTTTGCAGAAAGTGTCAAAACGTGTTTTTCAGCAGAAATAAACATGTTTCTGCAAGTTTGGTCAACCCCATGGAAGTTATGGGGCAGTTACAGTACACTTTTCAAAACGTGTTTTTCAGCCCGAAATAAACGCGTTTTTTCAGACAACTGAATCCCTATGTAACTGCAAGGCTCAGAAGAGCCCACACACTCTGCTCTTAACCCCAGTGTGCAGAAAGTGTCAAAACGTGTTTTTCAGCAGAAATAAACATGTTTCTGCAAGTTTGGTCAACCCCATGTAAGTTATGGGGCAGTTACAGTACACTTTTCAAAACGTGTTTTTCAGCCCGAAATAAACGCGTTTTTTCAGACAACTGAATCCCTATGTAACTGCAAGGCTCAGAAGAGCCCACACACTCAGCTCTTAACCCCAGTGTGCAGAAAGTGTCAAAACATGTTTTTCAGCAGAAATAAACATGTTTCTGCAAGTTTGGTCAACCCCATGTAAGTTATGGGGCAGTTACAGTGCACTTTTCAAAACGTGTTTTTCAGCCCGAAATAAAAGCGTTTTTTCAGGCAACTGAATCCCTATGTAACTGCAAGGCTCAGAACAGCCCACACACTCAGCTCTTAACCCCAGTGTGCAGAAAGTGTCAAAACATGTTTTTCAGCAGAAATAAACATGTTTCTGCAAGTTTGGTCAACCCCATGTAAGTTATGGGGCAGTAACAGCACTTTTTTCAAAACGTGTTTTTCAGCCCGAAATAAACGCGTTTTTTCAGACAACTGAATCCCTATGTAACTGCAAGGCTCAGAAGAGCCCACACACTCTGCTCTTAACCCCAGTGTGCAGAAAGTGTCAAAACGTGTTTTTCAGCAGAAATAAACATGTTTCTGCAAGTTTGGTCAACCCCATGTAAGTTATGGGGCAGTAACAGCACTTTTTTCAAAACGTGTTTTTCAGCCCGAAATAAACGCGTTTTTTCAGACAACTGAATCCCTATGTAACTGTAAGGCTCAGAAGAGCCCACACACTCTGCTCTTAACCCCAGTGTGCAGAAAGTGTCAAAACGTGTTTTTCAGCAGAAATAAAAATGTTTCTGCAAGTTTGGTCAACCCCATGTAAGTTATGGGGCTGTTACAGTGCACTTTTCAAAACGTGTTTTTCAGCCCGAAATAAACGCGTTTTTTCAGACAACTGAATCCCTATGTAACTGCAAGGCTCAGAAGAGCCCACACACTCTGCTCTTAACCCCAGTGTGCAGAAAGTGTCAAAACGTGTTTTTCAGCAGAAATAAACATGTTTCTGCAAGTTTGGTCAACCCCATGTAAGTTATGGGGCAGTTACAGTACACTTTTCAAAACGTGTTTTTCAGCCCGAAATAAACGCGTTTTTTCAGACAACTGAATACCTATGTAACTGCAAAGCTCAGAAGAGCCCACACACTCAGCTCTTAACCCCAGTGTGCAGAAAGTGTCAAAACGTGTTTTTCAGCAGAAATAAACATGTTTCTGCAAGTTTGGTCAACCCCATGTAAGTTATGGGGCAGTAACAGCACTTTTTTCAAAACGTGTTTTTCAGCCCGAAATAAACGCGTTTTTTTAGACAACTGAATCCCTATGTAACTGTAAGGCTCAGAAGAGCCCACACACTCTGCTCTTAACCCCAGTGTGCAGAAAGTGTCAAAACGTGTTTTTCAGCAGAAATAAACATGTTTCTGCAAGTTTGGTCAACCCCATGTAAGTTATGGGGCAGTTACAGTGCACTTTTCAAAACGTGTTTTTCAGCCCGAAATAAACGCGTTTTTTCAGACAACTGAATCCCTATGTAACTGCAAAGCTCAGAAGAGCCCACACACTCAGCTCTTAACCCCAGTGTGCAGAAAGTGTCAAAACATGTTTTTCAGCAGAAATAAACATGTTTCTGCAAGTTTGGTCAACCCCATGTAAGTTATGGGGCAGTTACAGTGCACTTTTCAAAACGTGTTTTTCAGCCCGAAATAAACGCGTTTTTTCAGACAACTGAATCCCTATGTAACTGCAAGGCTCAGAACAGCCCACACACTCAGCTCTTAACCCCAGTGTGCAGAAAGTGTCAAAACATGTTTTTCTGCAGAAATAAACATGTTTCTGCAAGTTTGGTCAACCCCATGTAAGTTATGGGGCAGTAACAGCACTTTTTTCAAAACGTGTTTTTCAGCCCGAAATAAACGCGTTTTTTCAGACAACTGAATCCCTATGTAACTGCAAGGCTCAGAACAGCCCACACACTCTGCTCTTAACCCCAGTGTGCAGAAAGTGTCAAAACGTGTTTTTCAGCAGAAATAAACATGTTTCTGCAAGTTTGGTCAACCCCATGTAAGTTATGGGGCAGTTACAGTGCACTTTTCAAAACGTGTTTTTCAGCCCGAAATAAACGCGTTTTTTCAGACAACTGAATCCCTATGTAACTGCAAAGCTCAGAAGAGCCCACACACTCAGCTCTTAACCCCAGTGTGCAGAAAGTGTCAAAACATGTTTTTCAACAGAAATAAACATGTTTCTGCAAGTTTGGTCAACCCCATGTAAGTTATGGGGCAGTTACAGTGCACTTTTCAAAACGTGTTTTTCAGCCCGAAATAAACGCGTTTTTTCAGACAACTGAATCCCTATGTAACTGCAAGGCTCAGAACAGCACACACACTCAGCTCTTAACCCCAGTGTGCAGAAAGTGTCAAAACATGTTTTTCAGCAGAAATAAACATGTTTCTGCAAGTTTGGTCAACCCCATGTAAGTTATGGGGCAGTTACAGTGCACTTTTCAAAACGTGTTTTTCAGCCCGAAATAAACGCGTTTTTTCAGACAACTGAATCCCTAAGTAACTGCAAGGCTCAGAAGAGCCCACACACTCTGCTCTTAACCCCAGTGTGCAGAAAGTGTCAAAACGTGTTTTTCAGCAGAAATAAACATGTTTCTGCAAGTTTGGTCAACCCCATGTAAGTTATTTGGCAGTTACAGTACACTTTTCAAAACGTGTTTTTCAGCCCGAAATAAACGCGTTTTTTCAGACAACTGAATACCTATGTAACTGCAAAGCTCAGAAGAGCCCACACACTCAGCTCTTAACCCCAGTGTGCAGAAAGTGTCAAAACGTGTTTTTCAGCAGAAATAAACATGTTTCTGCAAGTTTGGTCAACCCCATGTAAGTTATGGGGCAGTTACAGTAGACTTTTCAAAACGTGTTTTTCAGCCCGAAATAAACGCGTTTTTTCAGACAACTGAATCCCTATGTAACTGCAAGGCTCAGAAGAGCCCACACACTCAGCTCTTAACCCCAGTGTGCAGAAAGTGTCAAAACATGTTTTTCAGCAGAAATAAACATGTTTCTGCAAGTTTGGTCAACCCCATGTAAGTTATTGGGCAGTTACAGTGCACTTTTCAAAACGTGTTTTTCAGCCCGAAATAAACGCGTTTTTTCAGACAACTGAATCCCTATGTAACTGCAAGGCTCAGAACAGCCCACACACTCTGCTCTTAACCCCAGTGTGCAGAAAGTGTCAAAACGTGTTTTTCAGCAGAAATAAACATGTTTCTGCAAGTTTGGCCAACCCCATGTAAGTTATGGGGCAGTTACAGTGCACTTTTCAAAACGTGTTTTTCAGCCCGAAATAAACGCGTTTTTTCAGACAACTGAATCCCTATGTAACTGCAAGGCTCAGAACAGCCCACACACTCAGCTCTTAACCCCAGTGTGCAGAAAGTGTCAAAACATGTTTTTCAGCAGAAATAAACATGTTTCTGCAAGTTTGGTCACCCCCATGTAACTTATTGGGCAGTAACAGCACTTTTTTCAAAACGTGTTTTTCAGCCCGAAATAAACGCGTTTTCTCAGACAACTGAATCCCTATGTAACTGCAAGGCTCAGAAGAGCCCACACACTCTGCTCTTAACCCCAGTGTGTAGAAAGTGTCAAAACGTGTTTTTCAGCAGAAATAAACATATTTCTGGAAGTTTGGTCAACCCCATGTAAGTTATGGGGCAGTTACAGTACACTTTTCAAAACGTGTTTTTCAGCCCGAAATAAACGCGTTTTTTCAGACAACTGAATCCCTATGTAACTGCAAAGCTCAGAAGAGCCCACACACTCAGCTCTTAACCCCAGTGTGCAGAAAATGTCAAAACGTATTTTTCAGCAGAAATAAACATGTTTCTGCAAGTTTGGTCAACCCCATGTAAGTTATGGGGCTGTTACAGTGCACTTTTCAAAACGTGTTTTTCAGCCCGAAATAAACGCGTTTTTTCAGACAACTGAATCCCTATGTAACTGCAAGGCTCAGAAGAGCCCACACACTCTGCTCTTAACCCCAGTGTGCAGAAAGTGTCAAAACGTGTTTTTCAGCAGAAATAAACATGTTTCTGCAAGTTTGGTCAACCCCATGTAAGTTATGGGGCAGTTACAGTACACTTTTCAAAACGTGTTTTTCAGCCCGAAATAAACGCGTTTTTTCAGACAACTGAATCCCTATGTAACTGCAAGGCTCAGAAGAGCCCACACACTCAGCTCTTAACCCCAGTGTGCAGAAAGTGTCAAAACATGTTTTTCAGCAGAAATAAACATGTTTCTGCAAGTTTGGTCAACCCCATGTAAGTTATGGGGCAGTTACAGTGCACTTTTCAAAACGTGTTTTTCAGCCCGAAATAAAAGCGTTTTTTCAGGCAACTGAATCCCTATGTAACTGCAAGGCTCAGAACAGCCCACACACTCAGCTCTTAACCCCAGTGTGCAGAAAGTGTCAAAACATGTTTTTCAGCAGAAATAAACATGTTTCTGCAAGTTTGGTCAACCCCATGTAAGTTATGGGGCAGTAACAGCACTTTTTTCAAAACGTGTTTTTCAGCCCGAAATAAACGCGTTTTTTCAGACAACTGAATCCCTATGTAACTGCAAGGCTCAGAAGAGCCCACACACTCTGCTCTTAACCCCAGTGTGCAGAAAGTGTCAAAACGTGTTTTTCAGCAGAAATAAACATGTTTCTGCAAGTTTGGTCAACCCCATGTAAGTTATGGGGCAGTAACAGCACTTTTTTCAAAACGTGTTTTTCAGCCCGAAATAAACGCGTTTTTTCAGACAACTGAATCCCTATGTAACTGTAAGGCTCAGAAGAGCCCACACACTCTGCTCTTAACCCCAGTGTGCAGAAAGTGTCAAAACGTGTTTTTCAGCAGAAATAAAAATGTTTCTGCAAGTTTGGTCAACCCCATGTAAGTTATGGGGCTGTTACAGTGCACTTTTCAAAACGTGTTTTTCAGCCCGAAATAAACGCGTTTTTTCAGACAACTGAATCCCTATGTAACTGCAAGGCTCAGAAGAGCCCACACACTCTGCTCTTAACCCCAGTGTGCAGAAAGTGTCAAAACGTGTTTTTCAGCAGAAATAAACATGTTTCTGCAAGTTTGGTCAACCCCATGTAAGTTATGGGGCAGTTACAGTACACTTTTCAAAACGTGTTTTTCAGCCCGAAATAAACGCGTTTTTTCAGACAACTGAATCCCTATGTAACTGCAAGGCTCAGAACAGCCCACACACTCTGCTCTTAACCCCAGTGTGCAGAAAGTGTCAAAACGTGTTTTTCAGCAGAAATAAACATGTTTCTGCAAGTTTGGTCAACCCCATGTAAGTTATGGGGCAGTTACAGTACACTTTTCAAAACGTGTTTTTCTGCACGAAATAAACGCGTTTTTTCAGACAACTGAATCCCTATGTAACTGCAAGGCTCAGAACAGCCCACACACTCTGCTCTTAACCCCAGTGTGCAGAAAGTGTCAAAACGTGTTTTTCAGCAGAAATAAACATGTTTCTGCAAGTTTGGTCAACCCCATGTAAGTTATGGGGCAGTTACAGTGCACTTTTCAAAACGTGTTTTTCAGCCCGAAATAAACGCGTTTTTTCAGACAACTGAATCCCTATGTAACTGCAAGGCTCAGAAGAGCCCACACACTCTGCTCTTAACCCCAGTGTGCAGAAAGTGTCAAAACGTGTTTTTCAGCAGAAATAAACATGTTTCTGCAAGTTTGGTCAACCCCATGTAAGTTATGGGGCAGTTACAGTACACTTTTCAAAACGTGTTTTTCAGCCCGAAATAAACGCGTTTTTTCAGACAACTGAATACCTATGTAACTGCAAAGCTCAGAAGAGCCCACACACTCAGCTCTTAACCCCAGTTTGCAGAAAGTGTCAAAACGTGTTTTTCAGCAGAAATAAACATGTTTCTGCAAGTTTGGTCAACCCCATGGAAGTTATGGGGCAGTTACAGTACACTTTTCAAAACGTGTTTTTCAGCCCGAAATAAACGCGTTTTTTCAGACAACTGAATCCCTATGTAACTGCAAGGCTCAGAAGAGCCCACACACTCTGCTCTTAACCCCAGTGTGCAGAAAGTGTCAAAACGTGTTTTTCAGCAGAAATAAACATGTTTCTGCAAGTTTGGTCAACCCCATGTAAGTTATGGGGCAGTTACAGTACACTTTTCAAAACGTGTTTTTCAGCCCGAAATAAACGCGTTTTTTCAGACAACTGAATCCCTATGTAACTGCAAGGCTCAGAAGAGCCCACACACTCAGCTCTTAACCCCAGTGTGCAGAAAGTGTCAAAACATGTTTTTCAGCAGAAATAAACATGTTTCTGCAAGTTTGGTCAACCCCATGTAAGTTATGGGGCAGTTACAGTGCACTTTTCAAAACGTGTTTTTCAGCCCGAAATAAAAGCGTTTTTTCAGGCAACTGAATCCCTATGTAACTGCAAGGCTCAGAACAGCCCACACACTCAGCTCTTAACCCCAGTGTGCAGAAAGTGTCAAAACATGTTTTTCAGCAGAAATAAACATGTTTCTGCAAGTTTGGTCAACCCCATGTAAGTTATGGGGCAGTAACAGCACTTTTTTCAAAACGTGTTTTTCAGCCCGAAATAAACGCGTTTTTTCAGACAACTGAATCCCTATGTAACTGCAAGGCTCAGAAGAGCCCACACACTCTGCTCTTAACCCCAGTGTGCAGAAAGTGTCAAAACGTGTTTTTCAGCAGAAATAAACATGTTTCTGCAAGTTTGGTCAACCCCATGTAAGTTATGGGGCAGTAACAGCACTTTTTTCAAAACGTGTTTTTCAGCCCGAAATAAACGCGTTTTTTCAGACAACTGAATCCCTATGTAACTGTAAGGCTCAGAAGAGCCCACACACTCTGCTCTTAACCCCAGTGTGCAGAAAGTGTCAAAACGTGTTTTTCAGCAGAAATAAAAATGTTTCTGCAAGTTTGGTCAACCCCATGTAAGTTATGGGGCTGTTACAGTGCACTTTTCAAAACGTGTTTTTCAGCCCGAAATAAACGCGTTTTTTCAGACAACTGAATCCCTATGTAACTGCAAGGCTCAGAAGAGCCCACACACTCTGCTCTTAACCCCAGTGTGCAGAAAGTGTCAAAACGTGTTTTTCAGCAGAAATAAACATGTTTCTGCAAGTTTGGTCAACCCCATGTAAGTTATGGGGCAGTTACAGTACACTTTTCAAAACGTGTTTTTCAGCCCGAAATAAACGCGTTTTTTCAGACAACTGAATACCTATGTAACTGCAAAGCTCAGAAGAGCCCACACACTCAGCTCTTAACCCCAGTGTGCAGAAAGTGTCAAAACGTGTTTTTCAGCAGAAATAAACATGTTTCTGCAAGTTTGGTCAACCCCATGTAAGTTATGGGGCAGTAACAGCACTTTTTTCAAAACGTGTTTTTCAGCCCGAAATAAACGCGTTTTTTTAGACAACTGAATCCCTATGTAACTGTAAGGCTCAGAAGAGCCCACACACTCTGCTCTTAACCCCAGTGTGCAGAAAGTGTCAAAACGTGTTTTTCAGCAGAAATAAACATGTTTCTGCAAGTTTGGTCAACCCCATGTAAGTTATGGGGCAGTTACAGTGCACTTTTCAAAACGTGTTTTTCAGCCCGAAATAAACGCGTTTTTTCAGACAACTGAATCCCTATGTAACTGCAAAGCTCAGAAGAGCCCACACACTCAGCTCTTAACCCCAGTGTGCAGAAAGTGTCAAAACATGTTTTTCAGCAGAAATAAACATGTTTCTGCAAGTTTGGTCAACCCCATGTAAGTTATGGGGCAGTTACAGTGCACTTTTCAAAACGTGTTTTTCAGCCCGAAATAAACGCGTTTTTTCAGACAACTGAATCCCTATGTAACTGCAAGGCTCAGAACAGCCCACACACTCAGCTCTTAACCCCAGTGTGCAGAAAGTGTCAAAACATGTTTTTCTGCAGAAATAAACATGTTTCTGCAAGTTTGGTCAACCCCATGTAAGTTATGGGGCAGTAACAGCACTTTTTTCAAAACGTGTTTTTCAGCCCGAAATAAACGCGTTTTTTCAGACAACTGAATCCCTATGTAACTGCAAGGCTCAGAACAGCCCACACACTCTGCTCTTAACCCCAGTGTGCAGAAAGTGTCAAAACGTGTTTTTCAGCAGAAATAAACATGTTTCTGCAAGTTTGGTCAACCCCATGTAAGTTATGGGGCAGTTACAGTGCACTTTTCAAAACGTGTTTTTCAGCCCGAAATAAACGCGTTTTTTCAGACAACTGAATCCCTATGTAACTGCAAAGCTCAGAAGAGCCCACACACTCAGCTCTTAACCCCAGTGTGCAGAAAGTGTCAAAACATGTTTTTCAACAGAAATAAACATGTTTCTGCAAGTTTGGTCAACCCCATGTAAGTTATGGGGCAGTTACAGTGCACTTTTCAAAACGTGTTTTTCAGCCCGAAATAAACGCGTTTTTTCAGACAACTGAATCCCTATGTAACTGCAAGGCTCAGAACAGCACACACACTCAGCTCTTAACCCCAGTGTGCAGAAAGTGTCAAAACATGTTTTTCAGCAGAAATAAACATGTTTCTGCAAGTTTGGTCAACCCCATGTAAGTTATGGGGCAGTTACAGTGCACTTTTCAAAACGTGTTTTTCAGCCCGAAATAAACGCGTTTTTTCAGACAACTGAATCCCTAAGTAACTGCAAGGCTCAGAAGAGCCCACACACTCTGCTCTTAACCCCAGTGTGCAGAAAGTGTCAAAACGTGTTTTTCAGCAGAAATAAACATGTTTCTGCAAGTTTGGTCAACCCCATGTAAGTTATTTGGCAGTTACAGTACACTTTTCAAAACGTGTTTTTCAGCCCGAAATAAACGCGTTTTTTCAGACAACTGAATACCTATGTAACTGCAAAGCTCAGAAGAGCCCACACACTCAGCTCTTAACCCCAGTGTGCAGAAAGTGTCAAAACGTGTTTTTCAGCAGAAATAAACATGTTTCTGCAAGTTTGGTCAACCCCATGTAAGTTATGGGGCAGTTACAGTAGACTTTTCAAAACGTGTTTTTCAGCCCGAAATAAACGCGTTTTTTCAGACAACTGAATCCCTATGTAACTGCAAGGCTCAGAAGAGCCCACACACTCAGCTCTTAACCCCAGTGTGCAGAAAGTGTCAAAACATGTTTTTCAGCAGAAATAAACATGTTTCTGCAAGTTTGGTCAACCCCATGTAAGTTATTGGGCAGTTACAGTGCACTTTTCAAAACGTGTTTTTCAGCCCGAAATAAACGCGTTTTTTCAGACAACTGAATCCCTATGTAACTGCAAGGCTCAGAACAGCCCACACACTCTGCTCTTAACCCCAGTGTGCAGAAAGTGTCAAAACGTGTTTTTCAGCAGAAATAAACATGTTTCTGCAAGTTTGGCCAACCCCATGTAAGTTATGGGGCAGTTACAGTGCACTTTTCAAAACGTGTTTTTCAGCCCGAAATAAACGCGTTTTTTCAGACAACTGAATCCCTATGTAACTGCAAGGCTCAGAACAGCCCACACACTCAGCTCTTAACCCCAGTGTGCAGAAAGTGTCAAAACATGTTTTTCAGCAGAAATAAACATGTTTCTGCAAGTTTGGTCACCCCCATGTAACTTATTGGGCAGTAACAGCACTTTTTTCAAAACGTGTTTTTCAGCCCGAAATAAACGCGTTTTCTCAGACAACTGAATCCCTATGTAACTGCAAGGCTCAGAAGAGCCCACACACTCTGCTCTTAACCCCAGTGTGTAGAAAGTGTCAAAACGTGTTTTTCAGCAGAAATAAACATATTTCTGGAAGTTTGGTCAACCCCATGTAAGTTATGGGGCAGTTACAGTACACTTTTCAAAACGTGTTTTTCAGCCCGAAATAAACGCGTTTTTTCAGACAACTGAATCCCTATGTAACTGCAAAGCTCAGAAGAGCCCACACACTCAGCTCTTAACCCCAGTGTGCAGAAAATGTCAAAACGTATTTTTCAGCAGAAATAAACATGTTTCTGCAAGTTTGGTCAACCCCATGTAAGTTATGGGGCTGTTACAGTGCACTTTTCAAAACGTGTTTTTCAGCCCGAAATAAACGCGTTTTTTCAGACAACTGAATCCCTATGTAACTGCAAGGCTCAGAAGAGCCCACACACTCTGCTCTTAACCCCAGTGTGCAGAAAGTGTCAAAACGTGTTTTTCAGCAGAAATAAACATGTTTCTGCAAGTTTGGTCAACCCCATGTAAGTTATGGGGCAGTTACAGTACACTTTTCAAAACGTGTTTTTCAGCCCGAAATAAACGCGTTTTTTCAGACAACTGAATCCCTATGTAACTGCAAGGCTCAGAAGAGCCCACACACTCAGCTCTTAACCCCAGTGTGCAGAAAGTGTCAAAACATGTTTTTCAGCAGAAATAAACATGTTTCTGCAAGTTTGGTCAACCCCATGTAAGTTATGGGGCAGTTACAGTGCACTTTTCAAAACGTGTTTTTCAGCCCGAAATAAAAGCGTTTTTTCAGGCAACTGAATCCCTATGTAACTGCAAGGCTCAGAACAGCCCACACACTCAGCTCTTAACCCCAGTGTGCAGAAAGTGTCAAAACATGTTTTTCAGCAGAAATAAACATGTTTCTGCAAGTTTGGTCAACCCCATGTAAGTTATGGGGCAGTAACAGCACTTTTTTCAAAACGTGTTTTTCAGCCCGAAATAAACGCGTTTTTTCAGACAACTGAATCCCTATGTAACTGCAAGGCTCAGAAGAGCCCACACACTCTGCTCTTAACCCCAGTGTGCAGAAAGTGTCAAAACGTGTTTTTCAGCAGAAATAAACATGTTTCTGCAAGTTTGGTCAACCCCATGTAAGTTATGGGGCAGTAACAGCACTTTTTTCAAAACGTGTTTTTCAGCCCGAAATAAACGCGTTTTTTCAGACAACTGAATCCCTATGTAACTGTAAGGCTCAGAAGAGCCCACACACTCTGCTCTTAACCCCAGTGTGCAGAAAGTGTCAAAACGTGTTTTTCAGCAGAAATAAAAATGTTTCTGCAAGTTTGGTCAACCCCATGTAAGTTATGGGGCTGTTACAGTGCACTTTTCAAAACGTGTTTTTCAGCCCGAAATAAACGCGTTTTTTCAGACAACTGAATCCCTATGTAACTGCAAGGCTCAGAAGAGCCCACACACTCTGCTCTTAACCCCAGTGTGCAGAAAGTGTCAAAACGTGTTTTTCAGCAGAAATAAACATGTTTCTGCAAGTTTGGTCAACCCCATGTAAGTTATGGGGCAGTTACAGTACACTTTTCAAAACGTGTTTTTCAGCCCGAAATAAACGCGTTTTTTCAGACAACTGAATACCTATGTAACTGCAAAGCTCAGAAGAGCCCACACACTCAGCTCTTAACCCCAGTGTGCAGAAAGTGTCAAAACGTGTTTTTCAGCAGAAATAAACATGTTTCTGCAAGTTTGGTCAACCCCATGTAAGTTATGGGGCAGTAACAGCACTTTTTTCAAAACGTGTTTTTCAGCCCGAAATAAACGCGTTTTTTCAGACAACTGAATCCCTATGTAACTGTAAGGCTCAGAAGAGCCCACACACTCTGCTCTTAACCCCAGTGTGCAGAAAGTGTCAAAACGTGTTTTTCAGCAGAAATAAACATGTTTCTGCAAGTTTGGTCAACCCCATGTAAGTTATGGGGCAGTTACAGTGCACTTTTCAAAACGTGTTTTTCAGCCCGAAATAAACGCGTTTTTTCAGACAACTGAATCCCTATGTAACTGCAAAGCTCAGAAGAGCCCACATACTCAGCTCTTAACCCCAGTGTGCAGAAAGTGTCAAAACATGTTTTTCAGCAGAAATAAACATGTTTCTGCAAGTTTGGTCAACCCCATGTAAGTTATGGGGCAGTTACAGTGCACTTTTCAAAACGTGTTTTTCAGCCCGAAATAAACGCGTTTTTTCAGACAACTGAATCCCTATGTAACTGCAAGGCTCAGAACAGCCCACACACTCAGCTCTTAACCCCAGTGTGCAGAAAGTGTCAAAACATGTTTTTCTGCAGAAATAAACATGTTTCTGCAAGTTTGGTCAACCCCATGTAAGTTATGGGGCAGTAACAGCACTTTTTTCAAAACGTGTTTTTCAGCCCGAAATAAACGCGTTTTTTCAGACAACTGAATCCCTATGTAACTGCAAGGCTCAGAACAGCCCACACACTCTGCTCTTAACCCCAGTGTGCAGAAAGTGTCAAAACGTGTTTTTCAGCAGAAATAAACATGTTTCTGCAAGTTTGGTCAACCCCATGTAAGTTATGGGGCAGTTACAGTACACTTTTCAAAACGTGTTTTTCAGCCCGAAATAAACGCGTTTTTTCAGACAACTGAATACCTATGTAACTGCAAAGCTCAGAAGAGCCCACACACTCAGCTCTTAACCCCAGTGTGCAGAAAGTGTCAAAACGTGTTTTTCAGCAGAAATAAACATGTTTCTGCAAGTTTGGTCAACCCCATGTAAGTTATGGGGCAGTTACAGTACACTTTTCAAAACGTGTTTTTCTGCACGAAATAAACGCGTTTTTTCAGACAACTGAATCCCTATGTAACTGCAAGGCTCAGAACAGCCCACACACTCTGCTCTTAACCCCAGTGTGCAGAAAGTGTCAAAACGTGTTTTTCAGCAGAAATAAACATGTTTCTGCAAGTTTGGTCAACCCCATGTAAGTTATGGGGCAGTTACAGTGCACTTTTCAAAACGTGTTTTTCAGCCCGAAATAAACGCGTTTTTTCAGACAACTGAATCCCTATGTAACTGCAAGGCTCAGAAGAGCCCACACACTCTGCTCTTAACCCCAGTGTGCAGAAAGTGTCAAAACGTGTTTTTCAGCAGAAATAAACATGTTTCTGCAAGTTTGGTCAACCCCATGTAAGTTATGGGGCAGTTACAGTACACTTTTCAAAACGTGTTTTTCAGCCCGAAATAAACGCGTTTTTTCAGACAACTGAATCCCTATGTAACTGCAAGGCTCAGAAGAGCCCACACACTCAGCTCTTAACCCCAGTGTGCAGAAAGTGTCAAAACATGTTTTTCAGCAGAAATAAACATGTTTCTGCAAGTTTGGTCAACCCCATGTAAGTTATGGGGCAGTTACAGTGCACTTTTCAAAACGTGTTTTTCAGCCCGAAATAAAAGCGTTTTTTCAGGCAACTGAATCCCTATGTAACTGCAAGGCTCAGAACAGCCCACACACTCAGCTCTTAACCCCAGTGTGCAGAAAGTGTCAAAACATGTTTTTCAGCAGAAATAAACATGTTTCTGCAAGTTTGGTCAACCCCATGTAAGTTATGGGGCAGTAACAGCACTTTTTTCAAAACGTGTTTTTCAGCCCGAAATAAACGCGTTTTTTCAGACAACTGAATCCCTATGTAACTGCAAGGCTCAGAAGAGCCCACACACTCTGCTCTTAACCCCAGTGTGCAGAAAGTGTCAAAACGTGTTTTTCAGCAGAAATAAACATGTTTCTGCAAGTTTGGTCAACCCCATGTAAGTTATGGGGCAGTAACAGCACTTTTTTCAAAACGTGTTTTTCAGCCCGAAATAAACGCGTTTTTTCAGACAACTGAATCCCTATGTAACTGTAAGGCTCAGAAGAGCCCACACACTCTGCTCTTAACCCCAGTGTGCAGAAAGTGTCAAAACGTGTTTTTCAGCAGAAATAAAAATGTTTCTGCAAGTTTGGTCAACCCCATGTAAGTTATGGGGCTGTTACAGTGCACTTTTCAAAACGTGTTTTTCAGCCCGAAATAAACGCGTTTTTTCAGACAACTGAATCCCTATGTAACTGCAAGGCTCAGAAGAGCCCACACACTCTGCTCTTAACCCCAGTGTGCAGAAAGTGTCAAAACGTGTTTTTCAGCAGAAATAAACATGTTTCTGCAAGTTTGGTCAACCCCATGTAAGTTATGGGGCAGTTACAGTACACTTTTCAAAACGTGTTTTTCAGCCCGAAATAAACGCGTTTTTTCAGACAACTGAATACCTATGTAACTGCAAAGCTCAGAAGAGCCCACACACTCAGCTCTTAACCCCAGTGTGCAGAAAGTGTCAAAACGTGTTTTTCAGCAGAAATAAACATGTTTCTGCAAGTTTGGTCAACCCCATGTAAGTTATGGGGCAGTAACAGCACTTTTTTCAAAACGTGTTTTTCAGCCCGAAATAAACGCGTTTTTTTAGACAACTGAATCCCTATGTAACTGTAAGGCTCAGAAGAGCCCACACACTCTGCTCTTAACCCCAGTGTGCAGAAAGTGTCAAAACGTGTTTTTCAGCAGAAATAAACATGTTTCTGCAAGTTTGGTCAACCCCATGTAAGTTATGGGGCAGTTACAGTGCACTTTTCAAAACGTGTTTTTCAGCCCGAAATAAACGCGTTTTTTCAGACAACTGAATCCCTATGTAACTGCAAAGCTCAGAAGAGCCCACACACTCAGCTCTTAACCCCAGTGTGCAGAAAGTGTCAAAACATGTTTTTCAGCAGAAATAAACATGTTTCTGCAAGTTTGGTCAACCCCATGTAAGTTATGGGGCAGTTACAGTGCACTTTTCAAAACGTGTTTTTCAGCCCGAAATAAACGCGTTTTTTCAGACAACTGAATCCCTATGTAACTGCAAGGCTCAGAACAGCCCACACACTCAGCTCTTAACCCCAGTGTGCAGAAAGTGTCAAAACATGTTTTTCTGCAGAAATAAACATGTTTCTGCAAGTTTGGTCAACCCCATGTAAGTTATGGGGCAGTAACAGCACTTTTTTCAAAACGTGTTTTTCAGCCCGAAATAAACGCGTTTTTTCAGACAACTGAATCCCTATGTAACTGCAAGGCTCAGAACAGCCCACACACTCTGCTCTTAACCCCAGTGTGCAGAAAGTGTCAAAACGTGTTTTTCAGCAGAAATAAACATGTTTCTGCAAGTTTGGTCAACCCCATGTAAGTTATGGGGCAGTTACAGTGCACTTTTCAAAACGTGTTTTTCAGCCCGAAATAAACGCGTTTTTTCAGACAACTGAATCCCTATGTAACTGCAAAGCTCAGAAGAGCCCACACACTCAGCTCTTAACCCCAGTGTGCAGAAAGTGTCAAAACATGTTTTTCAACAGAAATAAACATGTTTCTGCAAGTTTGGTCAACCCCATGTAAGTTATGGGGCAGTTACAGTGCACTTTTCAAAACGTGTTTTTCAGCCCGAAATAAACGCGTTTTTTCAGACAACTGAATCCCTATGTAACTGCAAGGCTCAGAACAGCACACACACTCAGCTCTTAACCCCAGTGTGCAGAAAGTGTCAAAACATGTTTTTCAGCAGAAATAAACATGTTTCTGCAAGTTTGGTCAACCCCATGTAAGTTATGGGGCAGTTACAGTGCACTTTTCAAAACGTGTTTTTCAGCCCGAAATAAACGCGTTTTTTCAGACAACTGAATCCCTATGTAACTGCAAGGCTCAGAACAGCCCACACACTCAGCTCTTAACCCCAGTGTGCAGAAAGTGTCAAAACATGTTTTTCAGCAGAAATAAACATGTTTCTGCAAGTTTGGTCAACCCCATGTAAGTTATGGGGCAGTAACAGCACTTTTTTCAAAACGTGTTTTTCAGCCCGAAATAAACGCGTTTTTTCAGACAACTGAATCCCTAAGTAACTGCAAGGCTCAGAAGAGCCCACACACTCTGCTCTTAACCCCAGTGTGCAGAAAGTGTCAAAACGTGTTTTTCAGCAGAAATAAACATGTTTCTGCAAGTTTGGTCAACCCCATGTAAGTTATTTGGCAGTTACAGTACACTTTTCAAAACGTGTTTTTCAGCCCGAAATAAACGCGTTTTTTCAGACAACTGAATACCTATGTAACTGCAAAGCTCAGAAGAGCCCACACACTCAGCTCTTAACCCCAGTGTGCAGAAAGTGTCAAAACGTGTTTTTCAGCAGAAATAAACATGTTTCTGCAAGTTTGGTCAACCCCATGTAAGTTATGGGGCAGTTACAGTAGACTTTTCAAAACGTGTTTTTCAGCCCGAAATAAACGCGTTTTTTCAGACAACTGAATCCCTATGTAACTGCAAGGCTCAGAAGAGCCCACACACTCAGCTCTTAACCCCAGTGTGCAGAAAGTGTCAAAACATGTTTTTCAGCAGAAATAAACATGTTTCTGCAAGTTTGGTCAACCCCATGTAAGTTATTGGGCAGTTACAGTGCACTTTTCAAAACGTGTTTTTCAGCCCGAAATAAACGCGTTTTTTCAGACAACTGAATCCCTATGTAACTGCAAGGCTCAGAACAGCCCACACACTCTGCTCTTAACCCCAGTGTGCAGAAAGTGTCAAAACGTGTTTTTCAGCAGAAATAAACATGTTTCTGCAAGTTTGGCCAACCCCATGTAAGTTATGGGGCAGTTACAGTGCACTTTTCAAAACGTGTTTTTCAGCCCGAAATAAACGCGTTTTTTCAGACAACTGAATCCCTATGTAACTGCAAGGCTCAGAACAGCCCACACACTCAGCTCTTAACCCCAGTGTGCAGAAAGTGTCAAAACATGTTTTTCAGCAGAAATAAACATGTTTCTGCAAGTTTGGTCACCCCCATGTAACTTATTGGGCAGTAACAGCACTTTTTTCAAAACGTGTTTTTCAGCCCGAAATAAACGCGTTTTCTCAGACAACTGAATCCCTATGTAACTGCAAGGCTCAGAAGAGCCCACACACTCTGCTCTTAACCCCAGTGTGTAGAAAGTGTCAAAACGTGTTTTTCAGCAGAAATAAACATATTTCTGGAAGTTTGGTCAACCCCATGTAAGTTATGGGGCAGTTACAGTACACTTTTCAAAACGTGTTTTTCAGCCCGAAATAAACGCGTTTTTTCAGACAACTGAATCCCTATGTAACTGCAAAGCTCAGAAGAGCCCACACACTCAGCTCTTAACCCCAGTGTGCAGAAAATGTCAAAACGTATTTTTCAGCAGAAATAAACATGTTTCTGCAAGTTTGGTCAACCCCATGTAAGTTATGGGGCTGTTACAGTGCACTTTTCAAAACGTGTTTTTCAGCCCGAAATAAACGCGTTTTTTCAGACAACTGAATCCCTATGTAACTGCAAGGCTCAGAAGAGCCCACACACTCTGCTCTTAACCCCAGTGTGCAGAAAGTGTCAAAACGTGTTTTTCAGCAGAAATAAACATGTTTCTGCAAGTTTGGTCAACCCCATGTAAGTTATGGGGCAGTTACAGTACACTTTTCAAAACGTGTTTTTCAGCCCGAAATAAACGCGTTTTTTCAGACAACTGAATCCCTATGTAACTGCAAGGCTCAGAAGAGCCCACACACTCAGCTCTTAACCCCAGTGTGCAGAAAGTGTCAAAACATGTTTTTCAGCAGAAATAAACATGTTTCTGCAAGTTTGGTCAACCCCATGTAAGTTATGGGGCAGTTACAGTGCACTTTTCAAAACGTGTTTTTCAGCCCGAAATAAAAGCGTTTTTTCAGGCAACTGAATCCCTATGTAACTGCAAGGCTCAGAACAGCCCACACACTCAGCTCTTAACCCCAGTGTGCAGAAAGTGTCAAAACATGTTTTTCAGCAGAAATAAACATGTTTCTGCAAGTTTGGTCAACCCCATGTAAGTTATGGGGCAGTAACAGCACTTTTTTCAAAACGTGTTTTTCAGCCCGAAATAAACGCGTTTTTTCAGACAACTGAATCCCTATGTAACTGCAAGGCTCAGAAGAGCCCACACACTCTGCTCTTAACCCCAGTGTGCAGAAAGTGTCAAAACGTGTTTTTCAGCAGAAATAAACATGTTTCTGCAAGTTTGGTCAACCCCATGTAAGTTATGGGGCAGTAACAGCACTTTTTTCAAAACGTGTTTTTCAGCCCGAAATAAACGCGTTTTTTCAGACAACTGAATCCCTATGTAACTGTAAGGCTCAGAAGAGCCCACACACTCTGCTCTTAACCCCAGTGTGCAGAAAGTGTCAAAACGTGTTTTTCAGCAGAAATAAAAATGTTTCTGCAAGTTTGGTCAACCCCATGTAAGTTATGGGGCTGTTACAGTGCACTTTTCAAAACGTGTTTTTCAGCCCGAAATAAACGCGTTTTTTCAGACAACTGAATCCCTATGTAACTGCAAGGCTCAGAAGAGCCCACACACTCTGCTCTTAACCCCAGTGTGCAGAAAGTGTCAAAACGTGTTTTTCAGCAGAAATAAACATGTTTCTGCAAGTTTGGTCAACCCCATGTAAGTTATGGGGCAGTTACAGTACACTTTTCAAAACGTGTTTTTCAGCCCGAAATAAACGCGTTTTTTCAGACAACTGAATACCTATGTAACTGCAAAGCTCAGAAGAGCCCACACACTCAGCTCTTAACCCCAGTGTGCAGAAAGTGTCAAAACGTGTTTTTCAGCAGAAATAAACATGTTTCTGCAAGTTTGGTCAACCCCATGTAAGTTATGGGGCAGTAACAGCACTTTTTTCAAAACGTGTTTTTCAGCCCGAAATAAACGCGTTTTTTCAGACAACTGAATCCCTATGTAACTGTAAGGCTCAGAAGAGCCCACACACTCTGCTCTTAACCCCAGTGTGCAGAAAGTGTCAAAACGTGTTTTTCAGCAGAAATAAACATGTTTCTGCAAGTTTGGTCAACCCCATGTAAGTTATGGGGCAGTTACAGTGCACTTTTCAAAACGTGTTTTTCAGCCCGAAATAAACGCGTTTTTTCAGACAACTGAATCCCTATGTAACTGCAAAGCTCAGAAGAGCCCACATACTCAGCTCTTAACCCCAGTGTGCAGAAAGTGTCAAAACATGTTTTTCAGCAGAAATAAACATGTTTCTGCAAGTTTGGTCAACCCCATGTAAGTTATGGGGCAGTTACAGTGCACTTTTCAAAACGTGTTTTTCAGCCCGAAATAAACGCGTTTTTTCAGACAACTGAATCCCTATGTAACTGCAAGGCTCAGAACAGCCCACACACTCAGCTCTTAACCCCAGTGTGCAGAAAGTGTCAAAACATGTTTTTCTGCAGAAATAAACATGTTTCTGCAAGTTTGGTCAACCCCATGTAAGTTATGGGGCAGTAACAGCACTTTTTTCAAAACGTGTTTTTCAGCCCGAAATAAACGCGTTTTTTCAGACAACTGAATCCCTATGTAACTGCAAGGCTCAGAACAGCCCACACACTCTGCTCTTAACCCCAGTGTGCAGAAAGTGTCAAAACGTGTTTTTCAGCAGAAATAAACATGTTTCTGCAAGTTTGGTCAACCCCATGTAAGTTATGGGGCAGTTACAGTACACTTTTCAAAACGTGTTTTTCAGCCCGAAATAAACGCGTTTTTTCAGACAACTGAATACCTATGTAACTGCAAAGCTCAGAAGAGCCCACACACTCAGCTCTTAACCCCAGTGTGCAGAAAGTGTCAAAACGTGTTTTTCAGCAGAAATAAACATGTTTCTGCAAGTTTGGTCAACCCCATGTAAGTTATGGGGCAGTAACAGCACTTTTTTCAAAACGTGTTTTTCAGCCCGAAATAAACGCGTTTTTTCAGACAACTGAATCCCTATGTAACTGTAAGGCTCAGAAGAGCCCACACACTCTGCTCTTAACCCCAGTGTGCAGAAAGTGTCAAAACGTGTTTTTCAGCAGAAATAAACATGTTTCTGCAAGTTTGGTCAACCCCATGTAAGTTATGGGGCAGTTACAGTGCACTTTTCAAAACGTGTTTTTCAGCCCGAAATAAACGCGTTTTTTCAGACAACTGAATCCCTATGTAACTGCAAGGCTCAGAACAGCCCACACACTCTGCTCTTAACCCCAGTGTGCAGAAAGTGTCAAAACGTGTTTTTCAGCAGAAATAAACATGTTTCTGCAAGTTTGGTCAACCCCATGTAAGTTATGGGGCAGTTACAGTGCACTTTTCAAAACGTGTTTTTCAGCCCGAAATAAACGCGTTTTTTCAGACAACTGAATCCCTATGTAACTGCAAAGCTCAGAAGAGCCCACACACTCAGCTCTTAACCCCAGTGTGCAGAAAGTGTCAAAACATGTTTTTCAGCAGAAATAAACATGTTTCTGCAAGTTTGGTCAACCCCATGTAAGTTATGGGGCAGTTACAGTGCACTTTTCAAAACGTGTTTTTCAGCCCGAAAAAAACGCGTTTTTTCAGACAACTGAATCCCTATGTAACTGCAAGGCTCAGAACAGCCCACACACTCAGCTCTTAACCCCAGTGTGCAGAAAGTGTCAAAACATGTTTTTCAGCAGAAATAAACATGTTTCTGCAAGTTTGGTCAACCCCATGTAAGTTATGGGGCAGTAACAGCACTTTTTTCAAAACGTGTTTTTCAGCCCGAAATAAACGCGTTTTTTCAGACAACTGAATCCCTATGTAACTGCAAGGCTCAGAACAGCCCACACACTCTGCTCTTAACCCCAGTGTGCAGAAAGTGTCAAAACGTGTTTTTCAGCAGAAATAAACATGTTTCTGCAAGTTTGGTCAACCCCATGTAAGTTATGGGGCAGTTACAGTGCACTTTTCAAAACGTGTTTTTCAGCCCGAAATAAACGCGTTTTTTCAGACAACTGAATCCCTATGTAACTGCAAAGCTCAGAAGAGCCCACACACTCAGCTCTTAACCCCAGTGTGCAGAAAGTGTCAAAACATGTTTTTCAGCAGAAATAAACATGTTTCTGCAAGTTTGGTCAACCCCATGTAAGTTATGGGGCAGTTACAGTGCACTTTTCAAAATGTGTTTTTCAGCCCGAAATAAACGCGTTTTTTCAGACAACTGAATCCCTATGTAACTGCAAGGCTCAGAACAGCACACACACTCAGCTCTTAACCCCAGTGTGCAGAAAGTGTCAAAACATGTTTTTCAGCAGAAATAAACATGTTTCTGCAAGTTTGGTCAACCCCATGTAAGTTATGGGGCAGTTACAGTGCACTTTTCAAAACGTGTTTTTCAGCCCGAAATAAACGCGTTTTTTCAGACAACTGAATCCCTATGTAACTGCAAGGCTCAGAACAGCCCACACACTCAGCTCTTAACCCCAGTGTGCAGAAAGTGTCAAAACATGTTTTTCAGCAGAAATAAACATGTTTCTGCAAGTTTGGTCAACCCCATGTAAGTTATGGGGCAGTAACAGCACTTTTTTCAAAACGTGTTTTTCAGCCCGAAATAAACGCGTTTTTTCAGACAACTGAATCCCTATGTAACTGCAAGGCTCAGAAGAGCCCACACACTCTGCTCTTAACCCCAGTGTGCAGAAAGTGTCAAAACGTGTTTTTCAGCAGAAATAAACATGTTTCTGCAAGTTTGGTCAACCCCATGTAAGTTATGGGGCAGTTACAGTACACTTTTCAAAACGTGTTTTTCAGCCCGAAATAAACGCGTTTTTTCAGACAACTGAATACCTATGTAACTGCAAAGCTCAGAAGAGCCCACACACTCAGCTCTTAACCCCAGTGTGCAGAAAGTGTCAAAACGTGTTTTTCAGCAGAAATAAACATGTTTCTGCAAGTTTGGTCAACCCCATGTAAGTTATGGGGCAGTAACAGCACTTTTTTCAAAACGTGTTTTTCAGCCCGAAATAAACGCGTTTTTTCAGACAACTGAATCCCTATGTAACTGTAAGGCTCAGAAGAGCCCACACACTCTGCTCTTAACCCCAGTGTGCAGAAAGTGTCAAAACGTGTTTTTCAGCAGAAATAAACATGTTTCTGCAAGTTTGGTCAACCCCATGTAAGTTATGGGGCAGTTACAGTACACTTTTCAAAACGTGTTTTTCAGCCCGAAATAAACGCGTTTTTTCAGACAACTGAATACCTATGTAACTGCAAAGCTCAGAAGAGCCCACACACTCAGCTCTTAACCCCAGTTTGCAGAAAGTGTCAAAACGTGTTTTTCAGTAGAAATAAACATGTTTCTGCAAGTTTGGTCAACCCCATGTAAGTTATGGGGCAGTTACAGTGCACTTTTCAAAACGTGTTTTTCAGCCCGAAATAAAAGCGTTTTTTCAGACAACTGAATCCCTATGTAACTGCAAGGCTCAGAACAGCCCACACACTCAGCTCTTAACCCCAGTGTGCAGAAAGTGTCAAAACATGTTTTTCAGCAGAAATAAACATGTTTCTGCAAGTTTGGTCAACCCCATGTAAGTTATGGGGCAGTAACAGCACTTTTTTCAAAACGTGTTTTTCAGCCCGAAATAAACGCGTTTTTTCAGACAACTGAATCCCTATGTAACTGCAAGGCTCAGAAGAGCCCACACACTCTGCTCTTAACCCCAGTGTGCAGAAAGTGTCAAAACGTGTTTTTCAGCAGAAATAAACATGTTTCTGCAAGTTTGGTCAACCCCATGTAAGTTATGGGGCAGTAACAGCACTTTTTTCAAAACGTGTTTTTCAGCCCGAAATAAACGCGTTTTTTCAGACAACTGAATCCCTATGTAACTGCAAGGCTCAGAAGAGCCCACACACTCTGCTCTTAACCCCAGTGTGCAGAAAGTGTCAAAACGTGTTTTTCAGCAGAAATAAACATGTTTCTGCAAGTTTGGTCAACCCCATGTAAGTTATGGGGCAGTTACAGTACACTTTTCAAAACGTGTTTTTCAGCCCGAAATAAACGCGTTTTTTCAGACAACTGAATCCCTACGTAACTGCAAAGCTCAGAAGAGCCCACACACTCAGCTCTTAACCCCAGTGTGCAGAAAGTGTCAAAATGTGTTTTTCAGCAGAAATAAACATGTTTCTGCAAGTTTGGTCAACCCCATGTAAGTTATGGGGCTGTTACAGTACACTTTTCAAAACGTGTTTTTCAGCCCGAAATAAACGCGTTTTTTCAGACAACTGAATACCTATGTAACTGCAAAGCTCAGAAGAGCCCACACACTCAGCTCTTAACCCCAGTGTGCAGAAAGTGTCAAAACGTGTTTTTCAGCAGAAATAAACATGTTTCTGCAAGTTTGGTCAACCCCATGTAAGTTATGGGGCAGTAACAGCACTTTTTTCAAAACGTGTTTTTCAGCCCGAAATAAACGCGTTTTTTCAGACAACTGAATCCCTATGTAACTGCAAGGCTCAGAAGAGCCCACACACTCAGCTCTTAACCCCAGTGTGCAGAAAGTGTCAAAACATGTTTTTCAGCAGAAATAAACATGTTTCTGCAAGTTTGGTCAACCCCATGTAAGTTATGGGGCAGTTACAGTGCACTTTTCAAAACGTGTTTTTCAGCCCGAAATAAACGCGTTTTTTCAGACAACTGAATCCCTATGTAACTGCAAGGCTCAGAACAGCCCACACACTCTGCTCTTAACCCCAGTGTGCAGAAAGTGTCAAAACGTGTTTTTCAGCAGAAATAAACATGTTTCTGCAAGTTTGGTCAACCCCATGTAAGTTATGGGGCAGTAACAGCACTTTTTTCAAAACGTGTTTTTCAGCCCGAAATAAACGCGTTTTTTCAGACAACTGAATCCCTATGTAACTGCAAGGCTCAGAAGAGCCCACACACTCTGCTCTTAACCCCAGTGTGCAGAAAGTGTCAAAACGTGTTTTTCAGCAGAAATAAACATGTTTCTGCAAGTTTGGTCAACCCCATGTAAGTTATGGGGCAGTTACAGTACACTTTTCAAAACGTGTTTTTCAGCCCGAAATAAACGCGTTTTTTCAGACAACTGAATACCTATGTAACTGCAAAGCTCAGAAGAGCCCACACACTCAGCTCTTAACCCCAGTGTGCAGAAAGTGTCAAAACGTGTTTTTCAGCAGAAATAAACATGTTTCTGCAAGTTTGGTCAACCCCATGTAAGTTATGGGGCAGTAACAGCACTTTTTTCAAAACGTGTTTTTCAGCCCGAAATAAACGCGTTTTTTCAGACAACTGAATCCCTATGTAACTGTAAGGCTCAGAAGAGCCCACACACTCTGCTCTTAACCCCAGTGTGCAGAAAGTGTCAAAACGTGTTTTTCAGCAGAAATAAACATGTTTCTGCAAGTTTGGTCAACCCCATGTAAGTTATGGGGCAGTTACAGTACACTTTTCAAAACGTGTTTTTCAGCCCGAAATAAACGCGTTTTTTCAGACAACTGAATACCTATGTAACTGCAAAGCTCAGAAGAGCCCACACACTCAGCTCTTAACCCCAGTTTGCAGAAAGTGTCAAAACGTGTTTTTCAGCAGAAATAAACATGTTTCTGCAAGTTTGGTCAACCCCATGGAAGTTATGGGGCAGTTACAGTACACTTTTCAAAACGTGTTTTTCAGCCCGAAATAAACGCGTTTTTTCAGACAACTGAATACCTATGTAACTGCAAAGCTCAGAAGAGCCCACACACTCAGCTCTTAACCCCAGTGTGCAGAAAGTGTCAAAACGTGTTTTTCAGCAGAAATAAACATGTTTCTGCAAGTTTGGTCAACCCCATGTAAGTTATGGGGCAGTAACAGCACTTTTTTCAAAACGTGTTTTTCAGCCCGAAATAAACGCGTTTTTTCAGACAACTGAATCCCTATGTAACTGTAAGGCTCAGAAGAGCCCACACACTCTGCTCTTAACCCCAGTGTGCAGAAAGTGTCAAAACGTGTTTTTCAGCAGAAATAAACATGTTTCTGCAAGTTTGGTCAACCCCATGTAAGTTATGGGGCAGTAACAGCACTTTTTTCAAAACGTGTTTTTCAGCCCGAAATAAACGCGTTTTTTCAGACAACTGAATCCCTATGTAACTGTAAGGCTCAGAAGAGCCCACACACTCTGCTCTTAACCCCAGTGTGCAGAAAGTGTCAAAACGTGTTTTTCAGCAGAAATAAACATGTTTCTGGAAGTTTGGTCAACCCCATGTAAGTTATGGGGCAGTTACAGTACACTTTTCAAAACGTGTTTTTCAGCCCGAAATAAACGCGTTTTTTCAGACAACTGAATCCCTATGTAACTGCAAAGCTCAGAAGAGCCCACACACTCAGCTCTTAACCCCAGTGTGCAGAAAATGTCAAAACGTGTTTTTCAGCAGAAATAAACATGTTTCTGCAAGTTTGGTCAACCCCATGTAAGTTATGGGGCAGTTACAGTGCACTTTTCAAAACGTGTTTTTCAGCCCGAAATAAACGCGTTTTTTCAGACAACTGAATCCCTATGTAACTGCAAAGCTCAGAAGAGCCCACACACTCAGCTCTTAACCCCAGTGTGCAGAAAGTGTCAAAACATGTTTTTCAGCAGAAATAAACATGTTTCTGCAAGTTTGGTCAACCCCATGTAAGTTATGGGGCAGTTACAGTGCACTTTTCAAAACGTGTTTTTCAGCCCGAAATAAACGCGTTTTTTCAGACAACTGAATCCCTATGTAACTGCAAGGCTCAGAACAGCACACACACTCAGCTCTTAACCCCAGTGTGCAGAAAGTGTCAAAACATGTTTTTCAGCAGAAATAAACATGTTTCTGCAAGTTTGGTCAACCCCATGTAAGTTATGGGGCAGTTACAGTGCACTTTTCAAAACGTGTTTTTCAGCCCGAAATAAACGCGTTTTTTCAGACAACTGAATCCCTATGTAACTGCAAGGCTCAGAACAGCCCACACACTCAGCTCTTAACCCCAGTGTGCAGAAAGTGTCAAAACATGTTTTTCAGCAGAAATAAACATGTTTCTGCAAGTTTGGTCAACCCCATGTAAGTTATGGGGCAGTAACAGCACTTTTTTCAAAACGTGTTTTTCAGCCCGAAATAAACGCGTTTTTTCAGACAACTGAATCCCTATGTAACTGCAAGGCTCAGAAGAGCCCACACACTCTGCTCTTAACCCCAGTGTGCAGAAAGTGTCAAAACGTGTTTTTCAGCAGAAATAAACATGTTTCTGCAAGTTTGGTCAACCCCATGTAAGTTATGGGGCAGTTACAGTGCACTTTTCAAAACGTGTTTTTCAGCCCGAAATAAACGCGTTTTTTCAGACAACTGAATCCCTATGTAACTGCAAAGCTCAGAAGAGCCCACACACTCAGCTCTTAACCCCAGTTTGCAGAAAGTGTCAAAACATGTTTTTCAGCAGAAATAAACATGTTTCTGCAAGTTTGGTCAACCCCATGTAAGTTATGGGGCAGTTACAGTGCACTTTTCAAAACGTGTTTTTCAGCCCGAAATAAACGCGTTTTTTCAGACAACTGAATCCCTATGTAACTGCAAGGCTCAGAACAGCACACACACTCAGCTCTTAACCCCAGTGTGCAGAAAGTGTCAAAACATGTTTTTCAGCAGAAATAAACATGTTTCTGCAAGTTTGGTCAACCCCATGTAAGTTATGGGGCAGTTACAGTGCACTTTTCAAAACGTGTTTTTCAGCCCGAAATAAACGCGTTTTTTCAGACAACTGAATCCCTATGTAACTGTAAGGCTCAGAAGAGCCCACACACTCTGCTCTTAACCCCAGTGTGCAGAAAGTGTCAAAACGTGTTTTTCAGCAGAAATAAACATGTTTCTGCAAGTTTGGTCAACCCCATGTAAGTTATGGGGCAGTTACAGTACACTTTTCAAAACGTGTTTTTCAGCCCGAAATAAACGCGTTTTTTCAGACAACTGAATACCTATGTAACTGCAAAGCTCAGAAGAGCCCACACACTCAGCTCTTAACCCCAGTGTGCAGAAAGTGTCAAAACGTGTTTTTCAGCAGAAATAAACATGTTTCTGCAAGTTTGGTCAACCCCATGTAAGTTATGGGGCAGTTACAGTAGACTTTTCAAAACGTGTTTTTCAGCCCGAAATAAACGCGTTTTTTCAGACAACTGAATCCCTATGTAACTGCAAGGCTCAGAAGAGCCCACACACTCAGCTCTTAACCCCAGTGTGCAGAAAGTGTCAAAACATGTTTTTCAGCAGAAATAAACATGTTTCTGCAAGTTTGGTCAACCCCATGTAAGTTATGGGGCAGTTACAGTGCACTTTTCAAAACGTGTTTTTCAGCCCGAAATAAACGCGTTTTTTCAGACAACTGAATCCCTATGTAACTGCAAGGCTCAGAAGAGCCCACACACTCTGCTCTTAACCCCAGTGTGCAGAAAGTGTCAAAACGTGTTTTTCAGCAGAAATAAACATGTTTCTGCAAGTTTGGTCAACCCCATGTAAGTTATGGGGCAGTTACAGTGCACTTTTCAAAACGTGTTTTTCAGCCCGAAATAAACGCGTTTTTTCAGACAACTGAATCCCTATGTAACTGTAAGGCTCAGAAGAGCCCACACACTCTGCTCTTAACCCCAGTGTGCAGAAAGTGTCAAAACATGTTTTTCAGCAGAAATAAACATGTTTCTGCAAGTTTGGTCAACCCCATGTAAGTTATGGGGCAGTTACAGTGCACTTTTCAAAACGTGTTTTTCAGCCCGAAATAAACGCGTTTTTTCAGACAACTGAATCCCTATGTAACTGCAAGGCTCAGAACAGCCCACACACTCAGCTCTTAACCCCAGTGTGCAGAAAGTGTCAAAACATGTTTTTCAGCAGAAATAAACATGTTTCTGCAAGTTTGGTCAACCCCATGTAAGTTATGGGGCAGTAACAGCACTTTTTTCAAAACGTGTTTTTCAGCCCGAAATAAACGCGTTTTTTCAGACAACTGAATCCCTATGTAACTGCAAGGCTCAGAAGAGCCCACACACTCTGCTCTTAACCCCAGTGTGCAGAAAGTGTCAAAACGTGTTTTTCAGCAGAAATAAACATGTTTCTGCAAGTTTGGTCAACCCCATGTAAGTTATGGGGCAGTTACAGTACACTTTTCAAAACGTGTTTTTCAGCCCGAAATAAACGCGTTTTTTCAGACAACTGAATACCTATGTAACTGCAAAGCTCAGAAGAGCCCACACACTCAGCTCTTAACCCCAGTGTGCAGAAAGTGTCAAAACGTGTTTTTCAGCAGAAATAAACATGTTTCTGCAAGTTTGGTCAACCCCATGTAAGTTATGGGGCAGTAACAGCACTTTTTTCAAAACGTGTTTTTCAGCCCGAAATAAACGCGTTTTTTCAGACAACTGAATCCCTATGTAACTGTAAGGCTCAGAAGAGCCCACACACTCTGCTCTTAACCCCAGTGTGCAGAAAGTGTCAAAACGTGTTTTTCAGCAGAAATAAACATGTTTCTGCAAGTTTGGTCAACCCCATGTAAGTTATGGGGCAGTTACAGTACACTTTTCAAAACGTGTTTTTCAGCCCGAAATAAACGCGTTTTTTCAGACAACTGAATCCCTATGTAACTGCAAAGCTCAGAAGAGCCCACACACTCAACTCTTAACCCCAGTGTGCAGAAAATGTCAAAACGTGTTTTTCAGCAGAAATAAACATGTTTCTGCAAGTTTGGTCAACCCCATGTAAGTTATGGGGCAGTTACAGTGCACTTTTCAAAACGTGTTTTTCAGCCCGAAATAAACGCGTTTTTTCAGACAACTGAATCCCTATGTAACTGCAAGGCTCAGAACAGCCCACACACTCAGCTCTTAACCCCAGTGTGCAGAAAGTGTCAAAACATGTTTTTCAGCAGAAATAAACATGTTTCTGCAAGTTTGGTCAACCCCATGTAAGTTATGGGGCAGTAACAGCACTTTTTTCAAAACGTGTTTTTCAGCCCGAAATAAACGCGTTTTTTCAGACAACTGAATCCCTATGTAACTGCAAGGCTCAGAAGAGCCCACACACTCTGCTCTTAACCCCAGTGTGCAGAAAGTGTCAAAACGTGTTTTTCAGCAGAAATAAACATGTTTCTGCAAGTTTGGTCAACCCCATGTAAGTTATTTGGCAGTTACAGTACACTTTTCAAAACGTGTTTTTCAGCCCGAAATAAACGCGTTTTTTCAGACAACTGAATACCTATGTAACTGCAAAGCTCAGAAGAGCCCACACACTCAGCTCTTAACCCCAGTGTGCAGAAAGTGTCAAAACGTGTTTTTCAGCAGAAATAAACAAGTTTCTGCAAGTTTGGTCAACCCCATGTAAGTTATGGGGCAGTAACAGCACTTTTTTCAAAACGTGTTTTTCAGCCCGAAATAAACGCGTTTTTTCAGACAACTGAATCCCTATGTAACTGTAAGGCTCAGAAGAGCCCACACACTCTGCTCTTAACCACAGTGTGCAGAAAGTGTCAAAACGTGTTTTTCAGCAGAAATAAACATGTTTCTGCAAGTTTGGTCAACCCCATGTAAGTTATGGGGCAGTAACAGCACTTTTTTCAAAACGTGTTTTTCAGCCCGAAATAAACGCGTTTTTTCAGACAACTGAATCCCTATGTAACTGTAAGGCTCAGAAGAGCCCACACACTCTGCTCTTAACCCCAGTGTGCAGAAAGTGTCAAAACGTGTTTTTCAGCAGAAATAAACATGTTTCTGGAAGTTTGGTCAACCCCATGTAAGTTATGGGGCAGTTACAGTACACTTTTCAAAACGTGTTTTTCAGCCCGAAATAAACGCGTTTTTTCAGACAACTGAATCCCTATGTAACTGCAAAGCTCAGAAGAGCCCACACACTCAGCTCTTAACCCCAGTGTGCAGAAAATGTCAAAACGTGTTTTTCAGCAGAAATAAACATGTTTCTGCAAGTTTGGTCAACCCCATGTAAGTTATGGGGCAGTTACAGTGCACTTTTCAAAACGTGTTTTTCAGCCCGAAATAAACGCGTTTTTTCAGACAACTGAATCCCTATGTAACTGCAAGGCTCAGAACAGCCCACACACTCAGCTCTTAACCCCAGTGTGCAGAAAGTGTCAAAACATGTTTTTCAGCAGAAATAAACATGTTTCTGCAAGTTTGGTCAACCCCATGTAAGTTATGGGGCAGTTACAGTGCACTTTTCAAAACGTGTTTTTCAGCCCGAAATAAACGCGTTTTTTCAGACAACTGAATCCCTATGTAACTGCAAGGCTCAGAACAGCCCACACACTCAGCTCTTAACCCCAGTGTGCAGAAAGTGTCAAAACATGTTTTTCAGCAGAAATAAACATGTTTCTGCAAGTTTGGTCAACCCCATGTAAGTTATGGGGCAGTAACAGCACTTTTTTCAAAACGTGTTTTTCAGCCCGAAATAAACGCGTTTTTTCAGACAACTGAATACCTATGTAACTGCAAAGCTCAGAAGAGCCCACACACTCAGCTCTTAACCCCAGTGTGCAGAAAGTGTCAAAACGTGTTTTTCAGCAGAAATAAACATGTTTCTGCAAGTTTGGTCAACCCCATGTAAGTTATGGGGCAGTTACAGTAGACTTTTCAAAACGTGTTTTTCAGCCCGAAATAAACGCGTTTTTTCAGACAACTGAATCCCTATGTAACTGCAAGGCTCAGAAGAGCCCACACACTCAGCTCTTAACCCCAGTGTGCAGAAAGTGTCAAAACATGTTTTTCAGCAGAAATAAACATGTTTCTGCAAGTTTGGTCAACCCCATGTAAGTTATGGGGCAGTTACAGTGCACTTTTCAAAACGTGTTTTTCAGCCCGAAATAAACGCGTTTTTTCAGACAACTGAATCCCTATGTAACTGCAAGGCTCAGAACAGCCCACACACTCTGCTCTTAACCCCGTGTGCAGAAAGTGTCAAAACGTGTTTTTCAGCAGAAATAAACATGTTTCTGCAAGTTTGGTCAACCCCATGTAAGTTATGGGGCAGTTACAGTGCACTTTTCAAAACGTGTTTTTCAGCCCGAAATAAACGCGTTTTTTCAGACAACTGAATCCCTATGTAACTGCAAAGCTCAGAAGAGCCCACACACTCAGCTCTTAACCCCAGTGTGCAGAAAGTGTCAAAACGTGTTTTTCAGCAGAAATAAACATGTTTCTGCAAGTTTGGTCAACCCCATGTAAGTTATGGGGCATGTTACAGTAGACTTTTCAAAACGTGTTTTTCAGCCCGAAATAAACGCGTTTTTTTCAGACAACTGAATCCCTATGTAACTGCAAGGCTCAGAAGAGCCCACACACTCAGCTCTTAACCCCAGTGTGCAGAAAGTGTCAAAACATGTTTTTCAGCAGAAATAAACATGTTTCTGCAAGTTTGGTCAACCCCATGTAAGTTATGGGGCAGTTACAGTGCACTTTTCAAAACGTGTTTTTCAGCCCGAAATAAACGCGTTTTTTCAGACAACTGAATCCCTATGTAACTGCAAGGCTCAGAACAGCCCACACACTCTGCTCTTAACCCCAGTGTGCAGAAAGTGTCAAAACGTGTTTTTCAGCAGAAATAAACATGTTTCTGCAAGTTTGGTCAACCCCATGTAAGTTATGGGGCAGTTACAGTGCACTTTTCAAAACGTGTTTTTCAGCCCGAAATAAACGCGTTTTTTCAGACAACTGAATCCCTATGTAACTGCAAAGCTCAGAAGAGCCCACACACTCAGCTCTTAACCCCAGTGTGCAGAAAGTGTCAAAACATGTTTTTCAGCAGAAATAAACATGTTTCTGCAAGTTTGGTCAACCCCATGTAAGTTATGGGGCAGTTACAGTGCACTTTTCAAAACGTGTTTTTCAGCCCGAAATAAACGCGTTTTTTCAGACAACTGAATTCCTATGTAACTGCAAGGCTCAGAACAGCCCACACACTCTGCTCTTAACCCCAGTGTGCAGAAAGTGTCAAAACGTGTTTTTCAGCAGAAATAAACATGTTTCTGCAAGTTTGGTCAACCCCATGTAAGTTATGGGGCAGTTACAGTGCACTTTTCAAAACGTGTTTTTCAACCCGAAATAAACGCGTTTTTTCAGACAACTGAATCCCTATGTAACTGCAAGGCTCAGAAGAGCCCACACACTCTGCTCTTAACCCCAGCGTGCAGAAAGTGTCAAAACGTGTTTTTCAGCAGAAATAAACATGTTTCTGCAAGTTTGGTCAACCCCATGTAAGTTATGGGGCAGTTACAGTACACTTTTCAAAACGTGTTTTTCAGCCCGAAATAAACGCGTTTTTTCAGACAACTGAATCCCTATGTAACTGCAAAGCTCAGAAGAGCCCACACACTCAGCTCTTAACCCCAGTGTGCAGAAAGTGTCAAAACGTGTTTTTCAGCAGAAATAAACATGTTTCTGCAAGTTTGGTCAACCCCATGTAAGTTATGGGGCAGTAACAGCACATTTTTCAAAACGTGTTTTTCAGCCCGAAATAAACGCGTTTTTTCAGACAACTGAATCCCTATGTAACTGTAAGGCTCAGAAGAGCCCACACACTCTGCTCTTAACCCCAGTGTGCAGAAAGTGTCAAAACGTGTTTTTCAGCAGAAATAAACATGTTTCTGCAAGTTTGGTCAACCCCATGTAAGTTATGGGGCAGTTACAGTACACTTTTCAAAACGTGTTTTTCAGCCCGAAATAAACGCGTTTTTTCAGACAACTGAATACCTATGTAACTGCAAAGCTCAGAAGAGCCCACACACTCAGCTCTTAACCCCAGTTTGCAGAAAGTCTCAAAACGTGTTTTTCAGCAGAAATAAACATGTTTCTGCAAGTTTGGTCAACCCCATGGAAGTTATGGGGCAGTTACAGTACACTTTTCAAAACGTGTTTTTCAGCCCGAAATAAACGCGTTTTTTCAGACAACTGAATCCCTATGTAACTGCAAAGCTCAGAAGAGCCCACACACTCAGCTCTTAACCCAAGTGTGCAGAAAGTGTCAAAACGTGTTTTTCAGCAGAAATAAACATGTTTCTGAAAGTTTGGTCAACCCCATGTAAGTTATGGGGCAGTAACAGCACTTTTTTCAAAACGTGTTTTTCAGCCCGAAATAAACGCGTTTTTTCAGACAACTGAATCCCTATGTAACTGTAAGGCTCAGAAGAGCCCACACACTCTGCTCTTAACCCCAGTGTGCAGAAAGTGTCAAAACGTGTTTTTCAGCAGAAATAAACATGTTTCTGCAAGTTTGGTCAACCCCATGTAAGTTATGGGGCAGTAACAGCACTTTTTTCAAAACGTGTTTTTCAGCCCGAAATAAACGCGTTTTTTCAGACAACTGAATCCCTATGTAACTGTAAGGCTCAGAAGAGCCCACACACTCTGCTCTTAACCCCAGTGTGCAGAAAGTGTCAAAACGGGTTTTTCAGCAGAAATAAACATGTTTCTGCAAGTTTGGTCAACCCCATGTAAGTTATGGGGCAGTTACAGTACACTTTTCAAAACGTGTTTTTCAGCACGAAATAAACGCGTTTTTTCAGACAACTGAATCCCTATGTAACTGCAAGGCTCAGAAGAGCCCACACACTCTGCTCTTAACCCCAGTGTGCAGAAAGTGTCAAAACGTGTTTTTCAGCAGAAATAAACATGTTTCTGCAAGTTTGGTCAACCCCATGTAAGTTATGGGGCAGTTACAGTGCACTTTTCAAAACGTGTTTTTCAGCCCGAAATAAACACGTTTTTTCAGACAACTGAATCCTTAAGTAACTGCAAGGCTCAGAACAGCCCACACACTCAGCTCTTAACCCCAGTGTGCAGAAAGTGTCAAAACATGTTTTTCAACAGAAATAAACATGTTTCTGCAAGTTTGGTCAACCCCATGTAAGTTATGGGGCAGTTACAGTGCACTTTTCAAAACGTGTTTTTCAGCCCGAAATAAACGCGTTTTTTCAGACAACTGAATCCCTATGTAACTGTAAGGCTCAGAAGAGCCCACACACTCTGCTCTTAACCCCAGTGTGCAGAAAGTGTCAAAACGTGTTTTTCAGCAGAAATAAACATGTTTCTGCAAGTTTGGTCAACCCCATGTAAGTTATGGGGCAGTTACAGTACACTTTTCAAAACGTGTTTTTCAGCCCGAAATAAACGCGTTTTTTCAGACAACTGAATACCTATGTAACTGCAAAGCTCAGAAGAGCCCACACACTCAGCTCTTAACCCCAGTGTGCAGAAAGTGTCAAAACGTGTTTTTCAGCAGAAATAAACATGTTTCTGCAAGTTTGGTCAACCCCATGTAAGTTATGGGGCAGTTACAGTAGACTTTTCAAAACGTGTTTTTCAGCCCGAAATAAACGCGTTTTTTCAGACAACTGAATCCCTATGTAACTGCAAGGCTCAGAAGAGCCCACACACTCAGCTCTTAACCCCAGTGTGCAGAAAGTGTCAAAACATGTTTTTCAGCAGAAATAAACATGTTTCTGCAAGTTTGGTCAACCCCATGTAAGTTATGGGGCAGTTACAGTGCACTTTTCAAAACGTGTTTTTCAGCCCGAAATAAACGCGTTTTTTCAGACAACTGAATTCCTATGTAACTGCAAGGCTCAGAACAGCCCACACACTCTGCTCTTAACCCCAGTGTGCAGAAAGTGTCAAAACGTGTTTTTCAGCAGAAATAAACATGTTTCTGCAAGTTTGGTCAACCCCATGTAAGTTATGGGGCAGTTACAGTGCACTTTTCAAAACGTGTTTTTCAGCCCGAAATAAACGCGTTTTTTCAGACAACTGAATCCCTATGTAACTGCAAGGCTCAGAAGAGCCCACACACTCTGCTCTTAACCCCAGTGTGCAGAAAGTGTCAAAACGTGTTTTTCAGCAGAAATAAACATGTTTCTGCAAGTTTGGTCAACCCCATGTAAGTTATGGGGCAGTTACAGTACACTTTTCAAAACGTGTTTTTCAGCCCGAAATAAACGCGTTTTTTCAGACAACTGAATCCCTATGTAACTGCAAAGCTCAGAAGAGCCCACACACTCAGCTCTTAACCCCAGTGTGCAGAAAGTGTCAAAACGTGTTTTTCAGCAGAAATAAACATGTTTCTGCAAGTTTGGTCAACCCCATGTAAGTTATGGGGCAGTAACAGCACTTTTTTCAAAACGTGTTTTTCAGCCCGAAATAAACGCGTTTTTTCAGACAACTGAATCCCTATGTAACGGCAAGGCTCAGAAGAGCCCACACACTCTGCTCTTAACCCCAGTGTGCAGAAAGTGTCAAAACATGTTTTTCAGCAGAAATAAACATGTTTCTGCAAGTTTGGTCACCCCTATGTAACTTATTGGGCAGTAACAGCACTTTTTTCAAAACGTGTTTTTCAGCCCGAAATAAACGCGTTTTCTCAGACAACTGAATCCCTATGTAACTGCAAGGCTCAGAAGAGCCCACACACTCTGCTCTTAACCCCAGTGTGCAGAAAGTGTCAAAACGTGTTTTTCAGCAGAAATAAACATGTTTCTTGAAGTTTGGTCAACCCCATGTAAGTTATGGGGCAGTTACAGTACACTTTTCAAAACGTGTTTTTCAGCCCGAAATAAACGCGTTTTTTCAGACAACTGAATCCCTATGTAACTGCAAGGCTCAGAAGAGCCCACACACTCTGCTCTTAACCCCAGTGTGCAGAAAGTGTCAAAACGTGTTTTTCAGCAGAAATAAACATGTTTCTGCAAGTTTGGTCACCCCTATGTAACTTATTGGGCAGTAACAGCACTTTTTTCAAAACGTGTTTTTCAGCCCGAAATAAACGCGTTTTTTCAGACAACTGAATCCCTATGTAACGGCAAGGCTCAGAAGAGCCCACACACTCTGCTCTTAACCCCAGTGTGCAGAAAGTGTCAAAACATGTTTTTCAGCAGAAATAAACATGTTTCTGCAAGTTTGGTCAACCCTATGTAAGTTATGGGGCAGTAACAGCACTTTTTTCAAAACGTGTTTTTCAGCCCGAAATAAACGCGTTTTTTCAGACAACTGAATCCCTATGTAACTGCAAGGCTCAGAAGAGCCCACACACTCTGCTCTTAACCCCAGTGTGCAGAAAGTGTCAAAACGTGTTTTTCAGCAGAAATAAACATGTTTCTGCAAGTTTGGTCAACCCCATGTAAGTTATGGGGCAGTTACAGTACACTTTTCAAAACGTGTTTTTCAGCCCGAAATAAACGCGTTTTTTCAGACAATTGAATACCTATGTAACTGCAAAGCTCATAAGAGCCCACACACTCAGCTCTTAACCCCAGTGTGCAGAAAGTGTCAAAACGTGTTTTTCAGCAGAAATAAACATGTTTCTGCAAGTTTGGTCAACCCCATGTAAGTTATGGGGCAGTTACAGTACACTTTTCAAAACGTGTTTTTCAGCCCGAAATAAACGCGTTTTTTCAAACAACTGAGTCCCTGTGTAACTGCAAGGCTCAGAAGAGCCCACACACTCAGCTCTTAACCCCAGTGTGCAGAAAGTGTCAAAACATGTTTTTCAGCAGAAATAAACATGTTTCTGCAAGTTTGGTCAACCCCATGTAAGTTATGGGGCAGTAACAGCACTTTTTTCAAAACGTGTTTTTCAGCCCGAAATAAACGCGTTTTTTCAGACAACTGAATCCCTATGTAACGGCAAGGCTCAGAAGAGCCCACACACACTGCTCTTAACCCCAGTGTGCAGAAAGTGTCAAAACATGTTTTTCAGCAGAAATAAACATGTTTCTGCAAGTTTGGTCACCCCTATGTAACTTATTGGGCAGTAACAGCACTTTTTTCAAAACGTGTTTTTCAGCCCGAAATAAACGCGTTTTCTCAGACAACTGAATCCCTATGTAACTGCAAGGCTCAGAAGAGCCCACACACTCTGCTCTTAACCCCAGTGTGCAGAAAGTGTCAAAACGTGTTTTTCAGCAGAAATAAACATGTTTCTGGAAGTTTGGTCAAACCCATGTAAGTTATGGGGCAGTTACAGTACACTTTTCAAAACGTGTTTTTCAGCCCGAAATAAACGCGTTTTTTCAGACAACTGAATCCCTATGTAACTGCAAGGCTCAGAAGAGCCCACACACTCTGCTCTTAACCCCAGTGTGCAGAAAGTGTCAAAACGTGTTTTTCAGCAGAAATAAACATGTTTCTGCAAGTTTGGTCACCCCCATGTAACTTATTGGGCAGTAACAGCACTTTTTTCAAAACGTGTTTTTCAGCCCGAAATAAACGCGTTTTTTCAGACAACTGAATCCCTATGTAACGGCAAGGCTCAGAAGAGCCCACACACTCTGCTCTTAACCCCAGTGTGCAGAAAGTGTCAAAACATGTTTTTCAGCAGAAATAAACATGTTTCTGCAAGTTTGGTCAACCCCATGTAAGTTATGGGGCAGTAACAGCACTTTTTTCAAAACGTGTTTTTCAGCCCGAAATAAACGCGTTTTTTCAGACAACTGAATCCCTATGTAACTGCAAGGCTCAGAAGAGCCCACACACTCTGCTCTTAACCCCAGTGTGCAGAAAGTGTCAAAACGTGTTTTTCAGCAGAAATAAACATGTTTCTGCAAGTTTGGTCAACCCCATGTAAGTTATGGGGCAGTTACAGTACACTTTTCAAAACGTGTTTTTCAGCCCGAAATAAACGCGTTTTTTCAGACAACTGAATACCTATGTAACTGCAAAGCTCAGAAGAGCCCACACACTCAGCTCTTAACCCCAGTGTGCAGAAAGTGTCAAAACATGTTTTTCAGCAGAAATAAACATGTTTCTGCAAGTTTGGTCAACCCCATGTAAGTTATGGGGCAGTAACAGCACTTTTTTCAAAACGTGTTTTTCAGCCCGAAATAAACGCGTTTTTTCAGACAACTGAATCCCTATGTAACTGCAAGGCTCAGAAGAGCCCACACACTCTGCTCTTAACCCCAGTGTGCAGAAAGTGTCAAAACGTGTTTTTCAGCAGAAATAAACATGTTTCTGCAAGTTTGGTCAACCCCATGTAAGTTATGGGGCAGTTACAGTACACTTTTCAAAACGTGTTTTTCAGCCCGAAATAAACGCGTTTTTTCAGACAACTGAATACCTATGTAACTGCAAAGCTCAGAAGAGCCCACACACTCAGCTCTTAACCCCAGTGTGCAGAAAGTGTCAAAACGTGTTTTTCAGCAGAAATAAACATGTTTCTGCAAGTTTGGTCAACCCCATGTAAGTTATGGGGCAGTTACAGTACACTTTTCAAAACGTGTTTTTCAGCCCGAAATAAACGCGTTTTTTCAAACAACTGAGTCCCTGTGTAACTGCAAGGCTCAGAAGAGCCCACACACTCAGCTCTTAACCCCAGTGTGCAGAAAGTGTCAAAACATGTTTTTCAGCAGAAATAAACATGTTTCTGCAAGTTTGGTCAACCCCATGTAAGTTATGGGGCAGTAACAGCACTTTTTTCAAAACGTGTTTTTCAGCCCGAAATAAACGCGTTTTCTCAGACAACTGAATCCCTATGTAACTGCAAGGCTCAGAAGAGCCCACACACTCTGCTCTTAACCCCAGTGTGCAGAAAGTGTCAAAACGTGTTTTTCAGCAGAAATAAACATGTTTCTGGAAGTTTGGTCAACCCCATGTAAGTTATGGGGCAGTTACAGTACACTTTTCAAAACGTGTTTTTCAGCCCGAAATAAACGCGTTTTTTCAGACAACTGAATCCCTATGTAACTGCAAGGCTCAGAAGAGCCCACACACTCAGCTCTTAACCCCAGTGTGCAGAAAGTGTCAAAACATGTTTTTCAGCAGAAATAAACATGTTTCTGCAAGTTTGGTCAACCCCATGTAAGTTATCGGGATGTTACAGTGCACTTTTCAAAACGTGTTTTTCAGCCCGAAATAAACGCGTTTTTTCAGACAACTGAATCCCTATGTAACTGCAAGGCTCAGAAGAGCCCACACACTCTGCTCTTAACCCCAGTGTGCAGAAAGTGTCAAAACGTGTTTTTCAGCAGAAATAAACATGTTTCTGAAAGTTTGGTCAACCCCATGTAAGTTATGGGGCAGTTACAGTACACTTTTCAAAACGTGTTTTTCAGCCCGAAATAAACGCGTTTTTTCAGACAACTGAATCCCTATGTAACTGCAAGGCTCAGAAGAGCTCACACACTCTGCTCAAAACCCCAGTGTGCAGAAAGTGTCAAAACGTGTTTTTCAGCAGAAATAAACATGTTTCTGGAAGTTTGGTCACCCGCATGTAAGTTATGGGGCAGTTACAGTACACTTTTCAAAACGTGTTTTTCAGCCCGAAATAAACGCGTTTTTTCAGACAACTGAATCCCTATGTAACGGCAAGGCTCAGAAGAGCCCACACACTCTGCTCTTAACCCCAGTGTGCAGAAAGTGTCAAAACGTGTTTTTCAGCAGAAATAAACATGTTTCTGCAAGTTTGGTCAACCCCATGTAAGTTATGGGGCAGTAACAGCACTTTTTTCAAAACGTGTTTTTCAGCCCGAAATAAACGCGTTTTTTCAGACAACTGAATCCCTATGTAACTGCAAGGCTCAGAAGAGCCCACACACTCTGCTCTTAACCCCAGTGTGCAGAAAGTGTCAAAACGTGTTTTTCAGCAGAAATAAACATGTTTCTGCAAGTTTGGTCAACCCCATGTAAGTTATGGGGCAGTTACAGTACACTTTTCAAAACGTGTTTTTCAGCCCGAAATAAACGCGTTTTTTCAGACAATTGAATACCTATGTAACTGCAAAGCTCATAAGAGCCCACACACTCAGCTCTTAACCCCAGTGTGCAGAAAGTGTCAAAACGTGTTTTTCAGCAGAAATAAACATGTTTCTGCAAGTTTGGTCAACCCCATGTAAGTTATGGGGCAGTTACAGTGCACTTTTCAAAACGTGTTTTTCAGCCCGAAATAAACGCGTTTTTTCAGACAACTGAATCCCTATGTAACTGCAAGGCTCAGAACAGCCCACACACTCAGCTCTTAACCCCAGTGTGCAGAAAGTGTCAAAACATGTTTTTCAGCAGAAATAAACATGTTTCTGCAAGTTTGGTCACCCCTATGTAACTTATTGGGCAGTAACAGCACTTTTTTCAAAACGTGTTTTTCAGCCCGAAATAAACGCGTTTTCTCAGACAACTGAATCCCTATGTAACTGCAAGGCTCAGAAGAGCCCACACACTCTGCTCTTAACCCCAGTGTGCAGAAAGTGTCAAAACGTGTTTTTCAGCAGAAATAAACATGTTTCTTGAAGTTTGGTCAACCCCATGTAAGTTATGGGGCAGTTACAGTACACTTTTCAAAACGTGTTTTTCAGCCCGAAATAAACGCGTTTTTTCAGACAACTGAATCCCTATGTAACTGCAAGGCTCAGAAGAGCCCACACACTCTGCTCTTAACCCCAGTGTGCAGAAAGTGTCAAAACGTGTTTTTCAGCAGAAATAAACATGTTTCTGCAAGTTTGGTCACCCCCATGTAACTTATTGGGCAGTAACAGCACTTTTTTCAAAACGTGTTTTTCAGCCCGAAATAAACGCGTTTTTTCAGACAACTGAATCCCTATGTAACGGCAAGGCTCAGAAGAGCCCACACACTCTGCTCTTAACCCCAGTGTGCAGAAAGTGTCAAAACATGTTTTTCAGCAGAAATAAACATGTTTCTGCAAGTTTGGTCAACCCCATGTAAGTTATGGGGCAGTAACAGCACTTTTTTCAAAACGTGTTTTTCAGCCCGAAATAAACGCGTTTTTTCAGACAACTGAATCCCTATGTAACTGCAAGGCTCAGAAGAGCCCACACACTCTGCTCTTAACCCCAGTGTGCAGAAAGTGTCAAAACGTGTTTTTCAACAGAAATAAACATGTTTCTGCAAGTTTGGTCAACCCCATGTAAGTTATACGGCAGTTACAGTACACTTTTCAAAACGTGTTTTTCAGCCCGAAATAAACGCGTTTTTTCAGACAATTGAATACCTATGTAACTGCAAAGCTCATAAGAGCCCACACACTCAGCTCTTAACCCCAGTGTGCAGAAAGTGTCAAAACGTGTTTTTCAGCAGAAATAAACATGTTTCTGCAAGTTTGGTCAACCCCATGTAAGTTATGGGGCAGTTACAGTACACTTTTCAAAACGTGTTTTTCAGCCCGAAATAAACGCGTTTTTTCAAACAACTGAGTCCCTGTGTAACTGCAAGGCTCAGAAGAGCCCACACACTCAGCTCTTAACCCCAGTGTGCAGAAAGTGTCAAAACATGTTTTTCAGCAGAAATAAACATGTTTCTGCAAGTTTGGTCAACCCCATGTAAGTTATGGGGCAGTAACAGCACTTTTTTCAAAACGTGTTTTTCAGCCCGAAATAAACGCGTTTTCTCAGACAACTGAATCCCTATGTAACTGCAAGGCTCAGAAGAGCCCACACACTCTGCTCTTAACCCCAGTGTGCAGAAAGTGTCAAAACGTGTTTTTCAGCAGAAATAAACATGTTTCTGGAAGTTTGGTCAACCCCATGTAAGTTATGGGGCAGTTACAGTACACTTTTCAAAACGTGTTTTTCAGCCCGAAATAAACGCGTTTTTTCAGACAACTGAATCCCTATGTAACTGCAAGGCTCTGAAGAGCCCACACACTCAGCTCTTAACCCCAGTGTGCAGAAAGTGTCAAAACATGTTTTTCAGCAGAAATAAACATGTTTCTGCAAGTTTGGTCAACCCCATGTAAGTTATGGGGCTGTTACAGTGCACTTTTCAAAACGTGTTTTTCAGCCCGAAATAAACGCGTTTTTTCAGACAACTGAATCCCTATGTAACTGCAAGGCTCAGAAGAGCCCACACACTCTGCTCTTAACCCCAGTGTGCAGAAAGTGTCAAAACGTGTTTTTCAGCAGAAATAAACATGTTTCTGCAAGTTTGGTCACCCCCATGTAAGTTATGGGGCAGTTACAGTACACTTTTCAAAACGTGTTTTTCAGCCCGAAATAAACGCGTTTTTTCAGACAACTGAATCCCTACGTAACTGCAAAGCTCAGAAGAGCCCACACACTCAGCTCTTAACCCCAGTGTGCAGAAAGTGTCAAAATGTGTTTTTCAGCAGAAATAAACATGTTTCTGCAAGTTTGGTCAACCCCATGTAAGTTATGGGGCAGTTACAGTACACTTTTCAAAACGTGTTTTTCAGCCCGAAATAAACGCGTTTTTTCAGACAACTGAATCCCTATGTAACTGCAAGGCTCAGAAGAGCCCACACACTCTGCTCTTAACCCCAGTGTGCAGAAAGTGTCAAAACGTGTTTTTCAGCAGAAATAAACATGTTTCTGCAAGTTTGGTCACCCCCATGTAACTTATTGGGCAGTAACAGCACTTTTTTCAAAACGTGTTTTTCAGCCCGAAATAAACGCGTTTTCTCTGACAACTGAATCCCTATGTAACTGCAAGGCTCAGAAGAGCACACACACTCTGCTCTTAACCCCAGTGTGCAGAAAGTGTCAAAACGTGTTTTTCAGCAGAAATAAACATGTTTCTGGAAGTTTGGTCACCCGCATGTAAGTTATGGGGCAGTTACAGTACACTTTTCAAAACGTGTTTTTCAGCCCGAAATAAACGCGTTTTTTCAGACAACTGAATCCCTATGTAACTGCAAGGCTCAGAAGAGCCCACACACTCTGCTCAGAACCCCAGTATGCAGAAAGTGTCAAAACGTGTTTTTCAGCAGAAATAAACATGTTTCTGGAAGTTTGGTCAACCCCATGTAAGTTATGGGGCAGTTACAGTACACTTTTCAAAACGTGTTTTTCAGCCCGAAATAAACGCGTTTTTTCAGACAACTGAGTCCCTATGTAACTGCAAGGCTCAGAAGAGCCCACACACTCAGCTCTTAACCCCAGTGTGCAGAAAGTGTCAAAACATGTTTTTCAGCAGAAATAAACATGTTTCTGCAAGTTTGGTCAACCCCATGTAAGTTATGGGGCAGTAACAGCACTTTTTTCAAAACGTGTTTTTCAGCCCGAAATAAACGCGTTTTTTTCAGACAACTGAATCCCTATGTAACTGCAAGGCTCAGAAGAGCCCACACACTCTGCTCTTAACCCCAGTGTGCAGAAAGTGTCAAAACGTGTTTTTCAGCAGAAATAAACATGTTTCTGGAAGTTTGGTCAACCCCATGTAAGTTATGGGGCAGTTACAGTACACTTTTCAAAACGTGTTTTTCAGTCCGAAATAAACGCGTTTTTTCAGACAACTGAATCCCTATGTAACTGCAAGGCTCAGAAGAGCCCACACACTCAGCTCTTAACCCCAGTGTGCAGAAAGTGTCAAAACATGTTTTTCAGCAGAAATAAACATGTTTCTGCAAGTTTGGTCAACCCCATGTAAGTTATGGGGCAGTAACAGCACTTTTTTCAAAACGTGTTTTTCAGCCCAAAATAAACGCGTTTTTTCAGACAACTGAATCCCTATGTAACTGCAAGGCTCAGAAGAGCCCACACACTCTGCTCTTAACCCCAGTGTGCAGAAAGTGTCAAAACGTGTTTTTCAGCAGAAATAAACATGTTTCTGGAAGTTTGGTCAACCCCATGTAAGTTATGGGGCAGTTACAGTACACTTTTCAAAACGTGTTTTTCAGCCCGAAATAAACGCGTTTTTTCAGACAACTGAGTCCCTATGTAACTGCAAGGCTCAGAAGAGCCCACACACTCAGCTCTTAACCCCAGTGTGCAGAAAGTGTCAAAACATGTTTTTCAGCAGAAATAAACATGTTTCTGCAAGTTTGGTCAACCCCATGTAAGTTATGGGGCAGTAACAGCACTTTTTTCAAAACGTGTTTTTCAGCCCGAAATAAACGCGTTTTTTCAGACAACTGAATCCCTATGTAACGGCAAGGCTCAGAAGAGCCCACACACTCTGCTCTTAACCCCAGTGTGCAGAAAGTGTCAAAACATGTTTTTCAGCAGAAATAAACATGTTTCTGCAAGTTTGGTCACCCCTATGTAACTTATTGGGCAGTAACAGCACTTTTTTCAAAACGTGTTTTTCAGCCCGAAATAAACGCGTTTTCTCAGACAACTGAATCCCTATGTAACTGCAAGGCTCAGAAGAGCCCACACACTCTGCTCTTAACCCCAGTGTGCAGAAAGTGTCAAAACGTGTTTTTCAGCAGAAATAAACATGTTTCTGGAAGTTTGGTCAACCCCATGTAAGTTATGGGGCAGTTACAGTACACTTTTCAAAACGTGTTTTTCAGCCCGAAATAAACGCGTTTTTTCAGACAACTGAATCCCTATGTAACTGCAAGGCTCAGAAGAGCCCACACACTCTGCTCTTAACCCCAGTGTGCAGAAAGTGTCAAAACGTGTTTTTCAGCAGAAATAAACATGTTTCTGCAAGTTTGGTCACCCCCATGTAACTTATTGGGCAGTAACAGCACTTTTTTCAAAACGTGTTTTTCAGCCCGAAATAAACGCGTTTTTTCAGACAACTGAATCCCTATGTAACGGCAAGGCTCAGAAGAGCCCACACACTCTGCTCTTAACCCCAGTGTGCAGAAAGTGTCAAAACATGTTTTTCAGCAGAAATAAACATGTTTCTGCAAGTTTGGTCAACCCCATGTAAGTTATGGGGCAGTTACAGTAGACTTTTCAAAACGTGTTTTTCAGCCCGAAATAAACGCGTTTTTTCAGACAACTGAATCCCTATGTAACTGCAAGGCTCAGAAGAGCCCACACACTCTGCTCTTAACCCCAGTGTGCAGAAAGTGTCAAAACGTGTTTTTCAGCAGAAATAAACATGTTTCTGCAAGTTTGGTCAACCCCATGTAAGTTATGGGGCAGTTACAGTGCACTTTTCAAAACGTGTTTTTCAGCCCGAAATAAACGCGTTTTTTCAGACAACTGAATCCCTATGTAACTGCAAGGCTCAGAACAGCCCACACACTCAGCTCTTAACCCCAGTGTGCAGAAAGTGTCAAAACATCTTTTTCAGCAGAAATAAACATGTTTCTGCAAGTTTGGTCACCCCCATGTAACTTATTGGGCAGTAACAGCACTTTTTTCAAAACGTGTTTTTCAGCCCGAAATAAACGCGTTTTCTCAGACAACTGAATACCTATGTAACTGCAAAGCTCAGAAGAGCCCACACACTCAGCTCTTAACCCCAGTGTGCAGAAAGTGTCAAAACGTGTTTTTCAGCAGAAATAAACATGTTTCTGCAAGTTTGGTCAACCCCATGTAAGTTATGGGGCAGTAACAGCACTTTTTCCAAATGTGTTTTTCAGCCCGAAATAAACGCGTTTTTTCAGACAACTGAATCCCTATGTAACTGTAAGGCTCAGAAGAGCCCACACACTCTGCTCTTAACCCCAGTGTGCAGAAAGTGTCAAAACGTGTTTTTCAGCAGAAATAAACATGTTTCTGCAAGTTTGGTCAACCCCATGTAAGTTATGGGGCAGTTACAGTACACTTTTCAAAACGTGTTTTTCAGCACGAAATAAACGCGTTTTTTCAGACAACTGAATCCCTATGTAACTGCAAAGCTCAGAAGAGCCCACACACTCAGCTCTTAACCCCAGTGTGCAGAAAATGTCAAAACGTGTTTTTCAGCAGAAATAAACATTTTTTGCAAGTTTGGTCAACCCCATGTAAGTTATGGGGCAGTTACAGTGCACTTTTCAAAACGTGTTTTTCAGCCCGAAATAAACGCGTTTTTTCAGACAACTGAATCCTTATGTAACTGCAAGGCTCAGAACAGCCCACACACTCAGCTCTTAACCCCAGTGTGCAGAAAGTGTCAAAACATGTTTTTCAGCAGAAATAAACATGTTTCTGCAAGTTTGGTCAACCCCATGTAAGTTATGGGGCAGTTACAGTACACTTTTCAAAACGTGTTTTTCAGCCCGAAATAAACGCGTTTTTTCAGACAACTGAATCCCTATGTAACTGCAAGGCTCAGAAGAGCCCACACACTCTGCTCTTAACCCCAGTGTGCAGAAAGTGTCAAAACGTGTTTTTCAGCAGAAATAAACATGTTTCTGCAAGTTTGGTCAACCCCATGTAAGTTATGGGGCAGTTACAGTGCACTTTTCAAAACGTGTTTTTCAGCCCGAAATAAACGCGTTTTTTCAGACAACTGAATCCCTATGTAACTGCAAGGCTCAGAACAGCCCACACACTCAGCTCTTAACCCCAGTGTGCAGAAAGTGTCAAAACATGTTTTTCAGCAGAAATAAACATGTTTCTGCAAGTTTGGTCAACCCCATGTAAGTTACGGGGCAGTAACAGCACTTTTTTCAAAACGTGTTTTTCAGCCCGAAATAAACGCGTTTTTTCAGACAACTGAATCCCTATGTAACTGCAAGGCTCAGAAGAGCCCACACACTCTGCTCTTAACCCCAGTGTGCAGAAAGTGTCAAAACGTGTTTTTCAGCAGAAATAAACATGTTTCTGCAAGTTTGGTCAACCCCATGTAAGTTATGGGGCAGTTACAGTACACTTTTCAAAACGTGTTTTTCAGCCCGAAATAAACGCGTTTTTTCAGACAACTGAATACCTATGTAACTGCAAAGCTCAGAAGAGCCCACACACTCAGCTCTTAACCCCAGTGTGCAGAAAGTGTCAAAACGTGTTTTTCAGCAGAAATAAACATGTTTCTGCAAGTTTGGTCAACCCCATGTAAGTTATGGGGCAGTTACAGTACACTTTTCAAAACGTGTTTTTCAGCCAGAAATAAACGCGTTTTTTCAGACAACTGAATCCCTATGTAACTGCAAGGCTCAGAAGAGCCCACACACTCTGCTCTTAACCCCAGTGTGCAGAAAGTGTCAAAACGTGTTTTTCAGCAGAAATAAACATGTTTCTGCAAGTTTGGTCACCCCCATGTAACTTATTGGGCAGTAACAGCACTTTTTTCAAAACGTGTTTTTCAGCCCGAAATAAACGCGTTTTCTCTGACAACTGAATCCCTATGTAACTGCAAGGCTCAGAAGAGCCCACACACTCTGCTCTTAACCCCAGTGTGCAGAAAGTGTCAAAACGTGTTTTTCAGCAGAAATAAACATGTTTCTGGAAGTTTGGTCAACCCCATGTAAGTTATGGGGCAGTTACAGTACACTTTTCAAAACGTGTTTTTCAGCCCGAAATAAACGCGTTTTTTCAGACAACTGAATCCCTATGTAACTGCAAAGCTCAGAAGAGCCCACACACTCAGCTCTTAACCCCAGTGTGCAGAAAATGTCAAAACGTATTTTTCAGCAGAAATAAACATGTTTCTGCAAGTTTGGTCAACCCCATGTAAGTTATGGGGCTGTTACAGTGCACTTTTCAAAACGTGTTTTTCAGCCCGAAATAAACGCGTTTTTTCAGACAACTGAATCCCTATGTAACTGCAAGGCTCAGAAGAGCCCACACACTCTGCTCTTAACCCCAGTGTGCAGAAAGTGTCAAAACGTGTTTTTCAGCAGAAATAAACATGTTTCTGAAAGTTTGGTCAACCCCATGTAAGTTATGGGGCAGTTACAGTACACTTTTCAAAACGTGTTTTTCAGCCCGAAATAAACGCGTTTTTTCAGACAACTGAATCCCTATGTAACTGCAAGGCTCAGAAGAGCCCACACACTCTGCTCATAACCCCAGTGTGCAGAAAGTGTCAAAACGTGTTTTTTAGCAGAAATAAACATGTTTCTGGAAGTTTGGTCACCCCCATGTAAGTTATGGGGCAGTTACAGTACACTTTTCAAAACGTGTTTTTCAGCCCGAAATAAACGCGTTTTTTCAGACAACTGAATCCCTATGTAACTGCAAGGCTCAGAAGAGCCCACACACTCTGCTCTTAACCCCAGTGTGCAGAAAGTGTCAAAACGTGTTTTTCAGCAGAAATAAACATGTTTCTGCAAGTTTGGTCACCCCCATGTAACTTATTGGGCAGTAACAGCACTTTTTTCAAAACGTGTTTTTCAGCCCGAAATAAACGCGTTTTCTCTGACAACTGAATCCCTATGTAACTGCAAGGCTCAGAAGAGCACACACACTCTGCTCTTAACCCCAGTGTGCAGAAAGTGTCAAAACGTGTTTTTCAGCAGAAATAAACATGTTTCTGGAAGTTTGGTCACCCGCATGTAAGTTATGGGGCAGTTACAGTACACTTTTCAAAACTTGTTTTTCAGCCCGAAATAAACGCGTTTTTTCAGACAACTGAATCCCTATGTAACTGCAAGGCTCAGAAGAGCCCACACACTCTGCTCAGAACCCCAGTATGCAGAAAGTGTCAAAACGTGTTTTTCAGCAGAAATAAACATGTTTCTGGAAGTTTGGTCAACCCCATGTAAGTTATGGGGCAGTTACAGTACACTTTTCAAAACGTGTTTTTCAGCCCGAAATAAACGCGTTTTTTCAGACAACTGAGTCTCTATGTAACTGCAAGGCTCAGAAGAGCCCACACACTCAGCTCTTAACCCCAGTGTGCAGAAAGTGTCAAAACATGTTTTTCAGCAGAAATAAACATGTTTCTGCAAGTTTGGTCAACCCCATGTAAGTTATGGGGCAGTAACAGCACTTTTTTCAAAACGTGTTTTTCAGCCCGAAATAAACGCGTTTTTTTCAGACAACTGAATCCCTATGTAACTGCAAGGCTCAGAAGAGCCCACACACTCTGCTCTTAACCCCAGTGTGCAGAAAGTGTCAAAACGTGTTTTTCAGCAGAAATAAACATGTTTCTGGAAGTTTGGTCAACCCCATGTAAGTTATGGGGCAGTTACAGTACACTTTTCAAAACGTGTTTTTCAGCCCGAAATAAACGCGTTTTTTCAGACAACTGAATCCCTATGTAACTGCAAGGCTCAGAAGAGCCCACACACTCTGCTCTTAACCCCAGTGTGCAGAAAGTGTCAAAACGTGTTTTTCAGCAGAAATAAACATGTTTCTGCAAGTTTGGTCAACCCCATGTAAGTTATGGGGCAGTTACAGTGCACTTTTCAAAACGTGTTTTTCAGCCCGAAATAAACGCGTTTTTTCAGACAACTGAATCCCTATGTAACTGCAAGGCTCAGAACAGCCCACACACTCAGCTCTTAACCCCAGTGTGCAGAAAGTGTCAAAACATCTTTTTCAGCAGAAATAAACATGTTTCTGCAAGTTTGGTCACCCCCATGTAACTTATTGGGCAGTAACAGCACTTTTTTCAAAACGTGTTTTTCAGCCCGAAATAAACGCGTTTTCTCAGACAACTGAATACCTATGTAACTGCAAAGCTCAGAAGAGCCCACACACTCAGCTCTTAACCCCAGTGTGCAGAAAGTGTCAAAACGTGTTTTTCAGCAGAAATAAACATGTTTCTGCAAGTTTGGTCAACCCCATGTAAGTTATGGGGCAGTAACAGCACTTTTTCCAAATGTGTTTTTCAGCCCGAAATAAACGCGTTTTTTCAGACAACTGAATCCCTATGTAACTGTAAGGCTCAGAAGAGCCCACACACTCTGCTCTTAACCCCAGTGTGCAGAAAGTGTCAAAACGTGTTTTTCAGCAGAAATAAACATGTTTCTGCAAGTTTGGTCAACCCCATGTAAGTTATGGGGCAGTTACAGTACACTTTTCAAAACGTGTTTTTCAGCACGAAATAAACGCGTTTTTTCAGACAACTGAATCCCTATGTAACTGCAAAGCTCAGAAGAGCCCACACACTCAGCTCTTAACCCCAGTGTGCAGAAAATGTCAAAACGTGTTTTTCAGCAGAAATAAACATTTTTTGCAAGTTTGGTCAACCCCATGTAAGTTATGGGGCAGTTACAGTGCACTTTTCAAAACGTGTTTTTCAGCCCGAAATAAACGCGTTTTTTCAGACAACTGAATCCTTATGTAACTGCAAGGCTCAGAACAGCCCACACACTCAGCTCTTAACCCCAGTGTGCAGAAAGTGTCAAAACATGTTTTTCAGCAGAAATAAACATGTTTCTGCAAGTTTGGTCAACCCCATGTAAGTTATGGGGCAGTTACAGTACACTTTTCAAAACGTGTTTTTCAGCCCGAAATAAACGCGTTTTTTCAGACAACTGAATCCCTATGTAACTGCAAGGCTCAGAAGAGCCCACACACTCTGCTCTTAACCCCAGTGTGCAGAAAGTGTCAAAACGTGTTTTTCAGCAGAAATAAACATGTTTCTGCAAGTTTGGTCAACCCCATGTAAGTTATGGGGCAGTTACAGTGCACTTTTCAAAACGTGTTTTTCAGCCCGAAATAAACGCGTTTTTTCAGACAACTGAATCCCTATGTAACTGCAAGGCTCAGAACAGCCCACACACTCAGCTCTTAACCCCAGTGTGCAGAAAGTGTCAAAACATGTTTTTCAGCAGAAATAAACATGTTTCTGCAAGTTTGGTCAACCCCATGTAAGTTACGGGGCAGTAACAGCACTTTTTTCAAAACGTGTTTTTCAGCCCGAAATAAACGCGTTTTTTCAGACAACTGAATCCCTATGTAACTGCAAGGCTCAGAAGAGCCCACACACTCTGCTCTTAACCCCAGTGTGCAGAAAGTGTCAAAACGTGTTTTTCAGCAGAAATAAACATGTTTCTGCAAGTTTGGTCAACCCCATGTAAGTTATGGGGCAGTTACAGTACACTTTTCAAAACGTGTTTTTCAGCCCGAAATAAACTCGTTTTTTCAGACAACTGAATACCTATGTAACTGCAAAGCTCAGAAGAGCCCACACACTCAGCTCTTAACCCCAGTGTGCAGAAAGTGTCAAAACGTGTTTTTCAGCAGAAATAAACATGTTTCTGCAAGTTTGGTCAACCCCATGTAAGTTATGGGGCAGTTACAGTACACTTTTCAAAACGTGTTTTTCAGCCAGAAATAAACGCGTTTTTTCAGACAACTGAATCCCTATGTAACTGCAAGGCTCAGAAGAGCCCACACACTCTGCTCTTAACCCCAGTGTGCAGAAAGTGTCAAAACGTGTTTTTCAGCAGAAATAAACATGTTTCTGCAAGTTTGGTCAACCCCATGTAAGTTATGGGGCAGTTACAGTACACTTTTCAAAACGTGTTTTTCAGCCCGAAATAAACGCGTTTTTTCAGACAACTGAATCCCTATGTAACTGCAAGGCTCAGAAGAGCCCACACACTCTGCTCTTAACCCCAGTGTGCAGAAAGTGTCAAAACGTGTTTTTCAGCAGAAATAAACATGTTTCTGCAAGTTTGGTCACCCCCATGTAACTTATTGGGCAGTAACAGCACTTTTTTCAAAACGTGTTTTTCAGCCCGAAATAAACGCGTTTTCTCTGACAACTGAATCCCTATGTAACTGCAAGGCTCAGAAGAGCCCACACACTCTGCTCTTAACCCCAGTGTGCAGAAAGTGTCAAAACGTGTTTTTCAGCAGAAATAAACATGTTTCTGGAAGTTTGGTCAACCCCATGTAAGTTATGGGGCAGTTACAGTACACTTTTCAAAACGTGTTTTTCAGCCCGAAATAAACGCGTTTTTTCAGACAACTGAATCCCTATGTAACTGCAAAGCTCAGAAGAGCCCACACACTCAGCTCTTAACCCCAGTGTGCAGAAAATGTCAAAACGTATTTTTCAGCAGAAATAAACATGTTTCTGCAAGTTTGGTCAACCCCATGTAAGTTATGGGGCTGTTACAGTGCACTTTTCAAAACGTGTTTTTCAGCCCGAAATAAACGCGTTTTTTCAGACAACTGAATCCCTATGTAACTGCAAGGCTCAGAAGAGCCCACACACTCTGCTCTTAACCCCAGTGTGCAGAAAGTGTCAAAACGTGTTTTTCAGCAGAAATAAACATGTTTCTGAAAGTTTGGTCAACCCCATGTAAGTTATGGGGCAGTTACAGTACACTTTTCAAAACGTGTTTTTCAGCCCGAAATAAACGCGTTTTTTCAGACAACTGAATCCCTATGTAACTGCAAGGCTCAGAAGAGCCCACACACTCTGCTCATAACCCCAGTGTGCAGAAAGTGTCAAAACGTGTTTTTTAGCAGAAATAAACATGTTTCTGGAAGTTTGGTCACCCCCATGTAAGTTATGGGGCAGTTACAGTACACTTTTCAAAACGTGTTTTTCAGCCCGAAATAAACGCGTTTTTTCAGACAACTGAATCCCTATGTAACTGCAAGGCTCAGAAGAGCCCACACACTCTGCTCTTAACCCCAGTGTGCAGAAAGTGTCAAAACGTGTTTTTCAGCAGAAATAAACATGTTTCTGCAAGTTTGGTCACCCCCATGTAACTTATTGGGCAGTAACAGCACTTTTTTCAAAACGTGTTTTTCAGCCCGAAATAAACGCGTTTTCTCTGACAACTGAATCCCTATGTAACTGCAAGGCTCAGAAGAGCACACACACTCTGCTCTTAACCCCAGTGTGCAGAAAGTGTCAAAACGTGTTTTTCAGCAGAAATAAACATGTTTCTGGAAGTTTGGTCACCCGCATGTAAGTTATGGGGCAGTTACAGTACACTTTTCAAAACTTGTTTTTCAGCCCGAAATAAACGCGTTTTTTCAGACAACTGAATCCCTATGTAACTGCAAGGCTCAGAAGAGCCCACACACTCTGCTCAGAACCCCAGTATGCAGAAAGTGTCAAAACGTGTTTTTCAGCAGAAATAAACATGTTTCTGGAAGTTTGGTCAACCCCATGTAAGTTATGGGGCAGTTACAGTACACTTTTCAAAACGTGTTTTTCAGCCCGAAATAAACGCGTTTTTTCAGACAACTGAGTCCCTATGTAACTGCAAGGCTCAGAAGAGCCCACACACTCAGCTCTTAACCCCAGTGTGCAGAAAGTGTCAAAACATGTTTTTCAGCAGAAATAAACATGTTTCTGCAAGTTTGGTCAACCCCATGTAAGTTATGGGGCAGTAACAGCACTTTTTTCAAAACGTGTTTTTCAGCCCGAAATAAACGCGTTTTTTTCAGACAACTGAATCCCTATGTAACTGCAAGGCTCAGAAGAGCCCACACACTCTGCTCTTAACCCCAGTGTGCAGAAAGTGTCAAAACGTGTTTTTCAGCAGAAATAAACATGTTTCTGGAAGTTTGGTCAACCCCATGTAAGTTATGGGGCAGTTACAGTACACTTTTCAAAACGTGTTTTTCAGCCCGAAATAAACGCGTTTTTTCAGACAACTGAATCCCTATGTAACTGCAAGGCTCAGAAGAGCCCACACACTCAGCTCTTAACCCCAGTGTGCAGAAAGTGTCAAAACATGTTTTTCAGCAGAAATAAACATGTTTCTGCAAGTTTGGTCAACCCCATGTAAGTTATGGGGCAGTAACAGCACTTTTTTCAAAACGTGTTTTTCAGCCCAAAATAAACGCGTTTTTTCAGACAACTGAATCCCTATGTAACTGCAAGGCTCAGAAGAGCCCACACACTCTGCTCTTAACCCCAGTGTGCAGAAAGTTTCAAAACGTGTTTTTCAGCAGAAATAAACATGTTTCTGGAAGTTTGGTCAACCCCATGTAAGTTATGGGGCAGTTACAGTACACTTTTCAAAACGTGTTTTTCAGCCCGAAATAAACGCGTTTTTTCAGACAACTGAGTCCCTATGTAACTGCAAGGCTCAGAAGAGCCCACACACTCAGCTCTTAACCCCAGTGTGCAGAAAGTGTCAAAACATGTTTTTCAGCAGAAATAAACATGTTTCTGCAAGTTTGGTCAACCCCATGTAAGTTATGGGGCAGTAACAGCACTTTTTTCAAAACGTGTTTTTCAGCCCGAAATAAACGCGTTTTTTCAGACAACTGAATCCCTATGTAACGGCAAGGCTCAGAAGAGCCCACACACTCTGCTCTTAACCCCAGTGTGCAGAAAGTGTCAAAACATGTTTTTCAGCAGAAATAAACATGTTTCTGCAAGTTTGGTCACCCCTATGTAACTTATTGGGCAGTAACAGCACTTTTTTCAAAACGTGTTTTTCAGCCCGAAATAAACGCGTTTTCTCAGACAACTGAATCCCTATGTAACTGCAAGGCTCAGAAGAGCCCACACACTCTGCTCTTAACCCCAGTGTGCAGAAAGTGTCAAAACGTGTTTTTCAGCAGAAATAAACATGTTTCTGCAAGTTTGGTCACCCCCATGTAACTTATTGGGCAGTAACAGCACTTTTTTCAAAACGTGTTTTTCAGCCCGAAATAAACGCGTTTTTTCAGACAACTGAATCCCTATGTAACGGCAAGGCTCAGAAGAGCCCACACACTCTGCTCTTAACCCCAGTGTGCAGAAAGTGTCAAAACATGTTTTTCAGCAGAAATAAACATGTTTCTGCAAGTTTGGTCAACCCCATGTAAGTTATGGGGCAGTTACAGTAGACTTTTCAAAACGTGTTTTTCAGCCCGAAATAAACGCGTTTTTTCAGACAACTGAATCCCTATGTAACTGCAAGGCTCAGAAGAGCCCACACACTCTGCTCTTAACCCCAGTGTGCAGAAAGTGTCAAAACGTGTTTTTCAGCAGAAATAAACATGTTTCTGCAAGTTTGGTCAACCCCATGTAAGTTATGGGGCAGTTACAGTGCACTTTTCAAAACGTGTTTTTCAGCCCGAAATAAACGCGTTTTTTCAGACAACTGAATCCCTATGTAACTGCAAGGCTCAGAACAGCCCACACACTCAGCTCTTAACCCCAGTGTGCAGAAAGTGTCAAAACATCTTTTTCAGCAGAAATAAACATGTTTCTGCAAGTTTGGTCACCCCCATGTAACTTATTGGGCAGTAACAGCACTTTTTTCAAAACGTGTTTTTCAGCCCGAAATAAACGCGTTTTCTCAGACAACTGAATACCTATGTAACTGCAAAGCTCAGAAGAGCCCACACACTCAGCTCTTAACTCCAGTGTGCAGAAAGTGTCAAAACGTGTTTTTCAGCAGAAATAAACATGTTTCTGCAAGTTTGGTCAACCCCATGTAAGTTATGGGGCAGTAACAGCACTTTTTCCAAAAGTGTTTTTCAGCCCGAAATAAACGCGTTTTTTCAGACAACTGAATCCCTATGTAACTGTAAGGCTCAGAAGAGCCCACACACTCTGCTCTTAACCCCAGTGTGCAGAAAGTGTCAAAACGTGTTTTTCAGCAGAAATAAACATGTTTCTGCAAGTTTGGTCAACCCCATGTAAGTTATGGGGCAGTTACAGTACACTTTTCAAAACGTGTTTTTCAGCACGAAATAAACGCGTTTTTTCAGACAACTGAATCCCTATGTAACTGCAAAGCTCAGAAGAGCCCACACACTCAGCTCTTAACCCCAGTGTGCAGAAAATGTCAAAACGTGTTTTTCAGCAGAAATAAACATGTTTCTGCAAGTTTGGTCAACCCCATGTAAGTTATGGGGCAGTTACAGTGCACTTTTCAAAACGTGTTTTTCAGCCCGAAATAAACGCGTTTTTTCAGACAACTGAATCCCTATGTAACTGCAAGGCTCAGAAGAGCCCACACACTCTGCTCTTAACCCCAGTGTGCAGAAAGTGTCAAAACGTGTTTTTCAGCAGAAATAAACATGTTTCTGCAAGTTTGGTCAACCCCATGTAAGTTATGGGGCAGTTACAGTGCACTTTTCAAAACGTGTTTTTCAGCCCGAAATAAACGCGTTTTTTCAGACAACTGAATCCCTATGTAACTGCAAGGCTCAGAACAGCCCACACACTCAGCTCTTAACCCCAGTGTGCAGAAAGTGTCAAAACATGTTTTTCAGCAGAAATAAACATGTTTCTGCAAGTTTGGTCAACCCCATGTAAGTTATGGGGCAGTAACAGCACTTTTTTCAAAACGTGTTTTTCAGCCCGAAATAAACGCGTTTTTTCAGACAACTGAATCCCTATGTAACTGCAAGGCTCAGAAGAGCCCACACACTCTGCTCTTAACCCCAGTGTGCAGAAAGTGTCAAAACGTGTTTTTCAGCAGAAATAAACATGTTTCTGCAAGTTTGGTCAACCCCATGTAAGTTATGGGGCAGTTACAGTACACTTTTCAAAACGTGTTTTTCATCCCGAAATAAACGCGTTTTTTCAGACAACTGAATACCTATGTAACTGCAAAGCTCAGAAGAGCCCACACACTCAGCTCTTAACCCCAGTGTGCAGAAAGTGTCAAAACGTGTTTTTCAGCAGAAATAAACATGTTTCTGCAAGTTTGGTCAACCCCATGTAAGTTATGGGGCAGTAACAGCACTTTTTTCAAAACGTGTTTTTCAGCCCAAAATAAACGCGTTTTTTCAGACAACTGAATCCCTATGTAACTGCAAGGCTCAGAAGAGCCCACACACTCTGCTCTTAACCCCAGTGTGCAGAAAGTGTCAAAACGTGTTTTTCAGCAGAAATAAACATGTTTCTGGAAGTTTGGTCAACCCTATGTAAGTTATGGGGCAGTTACAGTACACTTTTCAAAACGTGTTTTTCAGCCCGAAATAAACGCGTTTTTTCAGACAACTGAGTCCCTATGTAACTGCAAGGCTCAGAAGAGCCCACACACTCAGCTCTTAACCCCAGTGTGCAGAAAGTGTCAAAACATGTTTTTCAGCAGAAATAAACATGTTTCTGCAAGTTTGGTCAACCCCATGTAAGTTATGGGGCAGTAACAGCACTTTTTTCAAAACGTGTTTTTCAGCCCGAAATAAACGCGTTTTTTCAGACAACTGAATCCCTATGTAACGGCAAGGCTCAGAAGAGCCCACACACTCTGCTCTTAACCCCAGTGTGCAGAAAGTGTCAAAACATGTTTTTCAGCAGAAATAAACATGTTTCTGCAAGTTTGGTCACCCCTATGTAACTTATTGGGCAGTAACAGCACTTTTTTCAAAACGTGTTTTTCAGCCCGAAATAAACGCGTTTTCTCAGACAACTGAATCCCTATGTAACTGCAAGGCTCAGAAGAGCCCACACACTCTGCTCTTAACCCCAGTGTGCAGAAAGTGTCAAAACGTGTTTTTCAGCAGAAATAAACATGTTTCTGGAAGTTTGGTCAACCCCATGTAAGTTATGGGGCAGTTACAGTACACTTTTCAAAACGTGTTTTTCAGCCCGAAATAAACGCGTTTTTTCAGACAACTGAATCCCTATGTAACGGCAAGGCTCAGAAGAGCCCACACACTCTGCTCTTAACCCCAGTGTGCAGAAAGTGTCAAAACATGTTTTTCAGCAGAAATAAACATGTTTCTGCAAGTTTGGTCAACCCCATGTAAGTTATGGGGCAGTTACAGTAGACTTTTCAAAACGTGTTTTTCAGCCCGAAATAAACGCGTTTTTTCAGACAACTGAATCCCTATGTAACTGCAAGGCTCAGAAGAGCCCACACACTCTGCTCTTAACCCCAGTGTGCAGAAAGTGTCAAAACGTGTTTTTCAGCAGAAATAAACATGTTTCTGCAAGTTTGGTCAACCCCATGTAAGTTATGGGGCAGTTACAGTGCACTTTTCAAAACGTGTTTTTCAGCCCGAAATAAACGCGTTTTTTCAGACAACTGAATCCCTATGTAACTGCAAGGCTCAGAACAGCCCACACACTCAGCTCTTAACCCCAGTGTGCAGAAAGTGTCAAAACATCTTTTTCAGCAGAAATAAACATGTTTCTGCAAGTTTGGTCACCCCCATGTAACTTATTGGGCAGTAACAGCACTTTTTTCAAAACGTGTTTTTCAGCCCGAAATAAACGCGTTTTCTCAGACAACTGAATACCTATGTAACTGCAAAGCTCAGAAGAGCCCACACACTCAGCTCTTAACCCCAGTGTGCAGAAAGTGTCAAAACGTGTTTTTCAGCAGAAATAAACATGTTTCTGCAAGTTTGGTCAACCCCATGTAAGTTATGGGGCAGTAACAGCACTTTTTCCAAATGTGTTTTTCAGCCCGAAATAAACGCGTTTTTTCAGACAACTGAATCCCTATGTAACTGTAAGGCTCAGAAGAGCCCACACACTCTGCTCTTAACCCCAGTGTGCAGAAAGTGTCAAAACGTGTTTTTCAGCAGAAATAAACATGTTTCTGCAAGTTTGGTCAACCCCATGTAAGTTATGGGGCAGTTACAGTACACTTTTCAAAACGTGTTTTTCAGCACGAAATAAACGCGTTTTTTCAGACAACTGAATCCCTATGTAACTGCAAAGCTCAGAAGAGCCCACACACTCAGCTCTTAACCCCAGTGTGCAGAAAATGTCAAAACGTGTTTTTCAGCAGAAATAAACATTTTTTGCAAGTTTGGTCAACCCCATGTAAGTTATGGGGCAGTTACAGTGCACTTTTCAAAACGTGTTTTTCAGCCCGAAATAAACGCGTTTTTTCAGACAACTGAATCCTTATGTAACTGCAAGGCTCAGAACAGCCCACACACTCAGCTCTTAACCCCAGTGTGCAGAAAGTGTCAAAACATGTTTTTCAGCAGAAATAAACATGTTTCTGCAAGTTTGGTCAACCCCATGTAAGTTATGGGGCAGTTACAGTACACTTTTCAAAACGTGTTTTTCAGCCCGAAATAAACGCGTTTTTTCAGACAACTGAATCCCTATGTAACTGCAAGGCTCAGAAGAGCCCACACACTCTGCTCTTAACCCCAGTGTGCAGAAAGTGTCAAAACGTGTTTTTCAGCAGAAATAAACATGTTTCTGCAAGTTTGGTCAACCCCATGTAAGTTATGGGGCAGTTACAGTGCACTTTTCAAAACGTGTTTTTCAGCCCGAAATAAACGCGTTTTTTCAGACAACTGAATCCCTATGTAACTGCAAGGCTCAGAACAGCCCACACACTCAGCTCTTAACCCCAGTGTGCAGAAAGTGTCAAAACATGTTTTTCAGCAGAAATAAACATGTTTCTGCAAGTTTGGTCAACCCCATGTAAGTTATGGGGCAGTAACAGCACTTTTTTCAAAACGTGTTTTTCAGCCCGAAATAAACGCGTTTTTTCAGACAACTGAATCCCTATGTAACTGCAAGGCTCAGAAGAGCCCACACACTCTGCTCTTAACCCCAGTGTGCAGAAAGTGTCAGAACGTGTTTTTCAGCAGAAATAAACATGTTTCTGCAAGTTTGGTCAACCCCATGTAAGTTATGGGGCAGTTACAGTACACTTTTCAAAACGTGTTTTTCAGCCCGAAATAAACGCGTTTTTTCAGACAACTGAATACCTATGTAACTGCAAAGCTCAGAAGAGCCCACACACTCAGCTCTTAACCCCAGTGTGCAGAAAGTGTCAAAACGTGTTTTTCAGCAGAAATAAACATGTTTCTGCAAGTTTGGTCAACCCCATGTAAGTTATGGGGCAGTTACAGTACACTTTTCAAAACGTGTTTTTCAGCCAGAAATAAACGCGTTTTTTCAGACAACTGAATCCCTATGTAACTGCAAGGCTCAGAAGAGCCCACACACTCTGCTCTTAACCCCAGTGTGCAGAAAGTGTCAAAACGTGTTTTTCAGCAGAAATAAACATGTTTCTGCAAGTTTGGTCAACCCCATGTAAGTTATGGGGCAGTTACAGTACACTTTTCAAAACGTGTTTTTCAGCCCGAAATAAACGCGTTTTTTCAGACAACTGAATCCCTATGTAACTGCAAGGCTCAGAAGAGCCCACACACTCTGCTCTTAACCCCAGTGTGCAGAAAGTGTCAAAACGTGTTTTTCAGCAGAAATAAACATGTTTCTGGAAGTTTGGTCAACCCCATGTAAGTTATGGGGCAGTTACAGTACACTTTTCAAAACGTGTTTTTCAGCCCGAAATAAACGCGTTTTTTCAGACAACTGAATCCCTATGTAACTGCAAAGCTCAGAAGAGCCCACACACTCAGCTCTTAACCCCAGTGTGCAGAAAATGTCAAAACGTATTTTTCAGCAGAAATAAACATGTTTCTGCAAGTTTGGTCAACCCCATGTAAGTTATGGGGCTGTTACAGTGCACTTTTCAAAACGTGTTTTTCAGCCCGAAATAAACGCGTTTTTTCAGACAACTGAATCCCTATGTAACTGCAAGGCTCAGAAGAGCCCACACACTCTGCTCTTAACCCCAGTGTGCAGAAAGTGTCAAAACGTGTTTTTCAGCAGAAATAAACATGTTTCTGAAAGTTTGGTCAACCCCATGTAAGTTATGGGGCAGTTACAGTACACTTTTCAAAACGTGTTTTTCAGCCCGAAATAAACGCGTTTTTTCAGACAACTGAATCCCTATGTAACTGCAAGGCTCAGAAGAGCCCACACACTCTGCTCATAACCCCAGTGTGCAGAAAGTGTCAAAACGTGTTTTTTAGCAGAAATAAACATGTTTCTGGAAGTTTGGTCACCCCCATGTAAGTTATGGGGCAGTTACAGTACACTTTTCAAAACGTGTTTTTCAGCCCGAAATAAACGCGTTTTTTCAGACAACTGAATCCCTATGTAACTGCAAGGCTCAGAAGAGCCCACACACTCTGCTCTTAACCCCAGTGTGCAGAAAGTGTCAAAACGTGTTTTTCAGCAGAAATAAACATGTTTCTGCAAGTTTGGTCACCCCCATGTAACTTATTGGGCAGTAACAGCACTTTTTTCAAAACGTGTTTTTCAGCCCGAAATAAACGCGTTTTCTCTGACAACTGAATCCCTATGTAACTGCAAGGCTCAGAAGAGCACACACACTCTGCTCTTAACCCCAGTGTGCAGAAAGTGTCAAAACGTGTTTTTCAGCAGAAATAAACATGTTTCTGGAAGTTTGGTCACCCGCATGTAAGTTATGGGGCAGTTACAGTACACTTTTCAAAACTTGTTTTTCAGCCCGAAATAAACGCGTTTTTTCAGACAACTGAATCCCTATGTAACTGCAAGGCTCAGAAGAGCCCACACACTCTGCTCAGAACCCCAGTATGCAGAAAGTGTCAAAACGTGTTTTTCAGCAGAAATAAACATGTTTCTGGAAGTTTGGTCAACCCCATGTAAGTTATGGGGCAGTTACAGTACACTTTTCAAAACGTGTTTTTCAGCCCGAAATAAACGCGTTTTTTCAGACAACTGAGTCCCTATGTAACTGCAAGGCTCAGAAGAGCCCACACACTCAGCTCTTAACCCCAGTGTGCAGAAAGTGTCAAAACATGTTTTTCAGCAGAAATAAACATGTTTCTGCAAGTTTGGTCAACCCCATGTAAGTTATGGGGCAGTAACAGCACTTTTTTCAAAACGTGTTTTTCAGCCCGAAATAAACGCGTTTTTTTCAGACAACTGAATCCCTATGTAACTGCAAGGCTCAGAAGAGCCCACACACTCTGCTCTTAACCCCAGTGTGCAGAAAGTGTCAAAACGTGTTTTTCAGCAGAAATAAACATGTTTCTGGAAGTTTGGTCAACCCCATGTAAGTTATGGGGCAGTTACAGTACACTTTTCAAAACGTGTTTTTCAGCCCGAAATAAACGCGTTTTTTCAGACAACTGAATCCCTATGTAACTGCAAGGCTCAGAAGAGCCCACACACTCAGCTCTTAACCCCAGTGTGCAGAAAGTGTCAAAACATGTTTTTCAGCAGAAATAAACATGTTTCTGCAAGTTTGGTCAACCCCATGTAAGTTATGGGGCAGTAACAGCACTTTTTTCAAAACGTGTTTTTCAGCCCAAAATAAACGCGTTTTTTCAGACAACTGAATCCCTATGTAACTGCAAGGCTCAGAAGAGCCCACACACTCTGCTCTTAACCCCAGTGTGCAGAAAGTGTCAAAACGTGTTTTTCAGCAGAAATAAACATGTTTCTGGAAGTTTGGTCAACCCCATGTAAGTTATGGGGCAGTTACAGTACACTTTTCAAAACGTGTTTTTCAGCCCGAAATAAACGCGTTTTTTCAGACAACTGAGTCCCTATGTAACTGCAAGGCTCAGAAGAGCCCACACACTCAGCTCTTAACCCCAGTGTGCAGAAAGTGTCAAAACATGTTTTTCAGCAGAAATAAACATGTTTCTGCAAGTTTGGTCAACCCCATGTAAGTTATGGGGCAGTAACAGCACTTTTTTCAAAACGTGTTTTTCAGCCCGAAATAAACGCGTTTTTTCAGACAACTGAATCCCTATGTAACGGCAAGGCTCAGAAGAGCCCACACACTCTGCTCTTAACCCCAGTGTGCAGAAAGTGTCAAAACATGTTTTTCAGCAGAAATAAACATGTTTCTGCAAGTTTGGTCACCCCTATGTAACTTATTGGGCAGTAACAGCACTTTTTTCAAAACGTGTTTTTCAGCCCGAAATAAACGCGTTTTCTCAGACAACTGAATCCCTATGTAACTGCAAGGCTCAGAAGAGCCCACACACTCTGCTCTTAACCCCAGTGTGCAGAAAGTGTCAAAACGTGTTTTTCAGCAGAAATAAACATGTTTCTGCAAGTTTGGTCAACCCCATGTAAGTTATGGGGCAGTTACAGTACACTTTTCAAAACGTGTTTTTCAGCCAGAAATAAACGCGTTTTTTCAGACAACTGAATCCCTATGTAACTGCAAGGCTCAGAAGAGCCCACACACTCTGCTCTTAACCCCAGTGTGCAGAAAGTGTCAAAACGTGTTTTTCAGCAGAAATAAACATGTTTCTGCAAGTTTGGTCAACCCCATGTAAGTTATGGGGCAGTTACAGTACACTTTTCAAAACGTGTTTTTCAGCCCGAAATAAACGCGTTTTTTCAGACAACTGAATCCCTATGTAACTGCAAGGCTCAGAAGAGCCCACACACTCTGCTCTTAACCCCAGTGTGCAGAAAGTGTCAAAACGTGTTTTTCAGCAGAAATAAACATGTTTCTGCAAGTTTGGTCAACCCCATGTAAGTTATGGGGCAGTTACAGTACACTTTTCAAAACGTGTTTTTCAGCCCGAAATAAACGCGTTTTTTCAGACAACTGAATCCCTATGTAACTGCAAGGCTCAGAAGAGCCCACACACTCTGCTCTTAACCCCAGTGTGCAGAAAGTGTCAAAACGTGTTTTTCAGCAGAAATAAACATGTTTCTGGAAGTTTGGTCAACCCCATGTAAGTTATGGGGCAGTTACAGTACACTTTTCAAAACGTGTTTTTCAGCCCGAAATAAACGCGTTTTTTCAGACAACTGAATCCCTATGTAACTGCAAAGCTCAGAAGAGCCCACACACTCAGCTCTTAACCCCAGTGTGCAGAAAATGTCAAAACGTATTTTTCAGCAGAAATAAACATGTTTCTGCAAGTTTGGTCAACCCCATGTAAGTTATGGGGCTGTTACAGTGCACTTTTCAAAACGTGTTTTTCAGCCCGAAATAAACGCGTTTTTTCAGACAACTGAATCCCTATGTAACTGCAAGGCTCAGAAGAGCCCACACACTCTGCTCTTAACCCCAGTGTGCAGAAAGTGTCAAAACGTGTTTTTCAGCAGAAATAAACATGTTTCTGAAAGTTTGGTCAACCCCATGTAAGTTATGGGGCAGTTACAGTACACTTTTCAAAACGTGTTTTTCAGCCCGAAATAAACGCGTTTTTTCAGACAACTGAATCCCTATGTAACTGCAAGGCTCAGAAGAGCCCACACACTCTGCTCATAACCCCAGTGTGCAGAAAGTGTCAAAACGTGTTTTTTAGCAGAAATAAACATGTTTCTGGAAGTTTGGTCACCCCCATGTAAGTTATGGGGCAGTTACAGTACACTTTTCAAAACGTGTTTTTCAGCCCGAAATAAACGCGTTTTTTCAGACAACTGAATCCCTATGTAACTGCAAGGCTCAGAAGAGCCCACACACTCTGCTCTTAACCCCAGTGTGCAGAAAGTGTCAAAACGTGTTTTTCAGCAGAAATAAACATGTTTCTGCAAGTTTGGTCACCCCCATGTAACTTATTGGGCAGTAACAGCACTTTTTTCAAAACGTGTTTTTCAGCCCGAAATAAACGCGTTTTCTCTGACAACTGAATCCCTATGTAACTGCAAGGCTCAGAAGAGCACACACACTCTGCTCTTAACCCCAGTGTGCAGAAAGTGTCAAAACGTGTTTTTCAGCAGAAATAAACATGTTTCTGGAAGTTTGGTCACCCGCATGTAAGTTATGGGGCAGTTACAGTACACTTTTCAAAACTTGTTTTTCAGCCCGAAATAAACGCGTTTTTTCAGACAACTGAATCCCTATGTAACTGCAAGGCTCAGAAGAGCCCACACACTCTGCTCAGAACCCCAGTATGCAGAAAGTGTCAAAACGTGTTTTTCAGCAGAAATAAACATGTTTCTGGAAGTTTGGTCAACCCCATGTAAGTTATGGGGCAGTTACAGTACACTTTTCAAAACGTGTTTTTCAGCCCGAAATAAACGCGTTTTTTCAGACAACTGAGTCCCTATGTAACTGCAAGGCTCAGAAGAGCCCACACACTCAGCTCTTAACCCCAGTGTGCAGAAAGTGTCAAAACATGTTTTTCAGCAGAAATAAACATGTTTCTGCAAGTTTGGTCAACCCCATGTAAGTTATGGGGCAGTAACAGCACTTTTTTCAAAACGTGTTTTTCAGCCCGAAATAAACGCGTTTTTTTCAGACAACTGAATCCCTATGTAACTGCAAGGCTCAGAAGAGCCCACACACTCTGCTCTTAACCCCAGTGTGCAGAAAGTGTCAAAACGTGTTTTTCAGCAGAAATAAACATGTTTCTGGAAGTTTGGTCAACCCCATGTAAGTTATGGGGCAGTTACAGTACACTTTTCAAAACGTGTTTTTCAGCCCGAAATAAACGCGTTTTTTCAGACAACTGAATCCCTATGTAACTGCAAGGCTCAGAAGAGCCCACACACTCAGCTCTTAACCCCAGTGTGCAGAAAGTGTCAAAACATGTTTTTCAGCAGAAATAAACATGTTTCTGCAAGTTTGGTCAACCCCATGTAAGTTATGGGGCAGTAACAGCACTTTTTTCAAAACGTGTTTTTCAGCCCAAAATAAACGCGTTTTTTCAGACAACTGAATCCCTATGTAACTGCAAGGCTCAGAAGAGCCCACACACTCTGCTCTTAACCCCAGTGTGCAGAAAGTGTCAAAACGTGTTTTTCAGCAGAAATAAACATGTTTCTGGAAGTTTGGTCAACCCCATGTAAGTTATGGGGCAGTTACAGTACACTTTTCAAAACGTGTTTTTCAGCCCGAAATAAACGCGTTTTTTCAGACAACTGAGTCCCTATGTAACTGCAAGGCTCAGAAGAGCCCACACACTCAGCTCTTAACCCCAGTGTGCAGAAAGTGTCAAAACATGTTTTTCAGCAGAAATAAACATGTTTCTGCAAGTTTGGTCAACCCCATGTAAGTTATGGGGCAGTAACAGCACTTTTTTCAAAACGTGTTTTTCAGCCCGAAATAAACGCGTTTTTTCAGACAACTGAATCCCTATGTAACGGCAAGGCTCAGAAGAGCCCACACACTCTGCTCTTAACCCCAGTGTGCAGAAAGTGTCAAAACATGTTTTTCAGCAGAAATAAACATGTTTCTGCAAGTTTGGTCACCCCTATGTAACTTATTGGGCAGTAACAGCACTTTTTTCAAAACGTGTTTTTCAGCCCGAAATAAACGCGTTTTCTCAGACAACTGAATCCCTATGTAACTGCAAGGCTCAGAAGAGCCCACACACTCTGCTCTTAACCCCAGTGTGCAGAAAGTGTCAAAACGTGTTTTTCAGCAGAAATAAACATGTTTCTGCAAGTTTGGTCACCCCCATGTAACTTATTGGGCAGTAACAGCACTTTTTTCAAAACGTGTTTTTCAGCCCGAAATAAACGCGTTTTTTCAGACAACTGAATCCCTATGTAACGGCAAGGCTCAGAAGAGCCCACACACTCTGCTCTTAACCCCAGTGTGCAGAAAGTGTCAAAACATGTTTTTCAGCAGAAATAAACATGTTTCTGCAAGTTTGGTCAACCCCATGTAAGTTATGGGGCAGTTACAGTAGACTTTTCAAAACGTGTTTTTCAGCCCGAAATAAACGCGTTTTTTCAGACAACTGAATCCCTATGTAACTGCAAGGCTCAGAAGAGCCCACACACTCTGCTCTTAACCCCAGTGTGCAGAAAGTGTCAAAACGTGTTTTTCAGCAGAAATAAACATGTTTCTGCAAGTTTGGTCAACCCCATGTAAGTTATGGGGCAGTTACAGTGCACTTTTCAAAACGTGTTTTTCAGCCCGAAATAAACGCGTTTTTTCAGACAACTGAATCCCTATGTAACTGCAAGGCTCAGAAGAGCCCACACACTCTGCTCTTAACCCCAGTGTGCAGAAAGTGTCAAAACGTGTTTTTCAGCAGAAATAAACATGTTTCTGCAAGTTTGGTCAACCCCATGTAAGTTATGGGGCAGTTACAGTGCACTTTTCAAAACGTGTTTTTCAGCCCGAAATAAACGCGTTTTTTCAGACAACTGAATCCCTATGTAACTGCAAGGCTCAGAACAGCCCACACACTCAGCTCTTAACCCCAGTGTGCAGAAAGTGTCAAAACATGTTTTTCAGCAGAAATAAACATGTTTCTGCAAGTTTGGTCAACCCCATGTAAGTTATGGGGCAGTAACAGCACTTTTTTCAAAACGTGTTTTTCAGCCCGAAATAAACGCGTTTTTTCAGACAACTGAATCCCTATGTAACTGCAAGGCTCAGAAGAGCCCACACACTCTGCTCTTAACCCCAGTGTGCAGAAAGTGTCAAAACGTGTTTTTCAGCAGAAATAAACATGTTTCTGCAAGTTTGGTCAACCCCATGTAAGTTATGGGGCAGTTACAGTACACTTTTCAAAACGTGTTTTTCAGCCCGAAATAAACGCGTTTTTTCAGACAACTGAATACCTATGTAACTGCAAAGCTCAGAAGAGCCCACACACTCAGCTCTTAACCCCAGTGTGCAGAAAGTGTCAAAACGTGTTTTTCAGCAGAAATAAACATGTTTCTGCAAGTTTGGTCAACCCCATGTAAGTTATGGGGCAGTTACAGTACACTTTTCAAAACGTGTTTTTCAGCCAGAAATAAACGCGTTTTTTCAGACAACTGAATCCCTATGTAACTGCAAGGCTCAGAAGAGCCCACACACTCTGCTCTTAACCCCAGTGTGCAGAAAGTGTCAAAACGTGTTTTTCAGCAGAAATAAACATGTTTCTGCAAGTTTGGTCAACCCCATGTAAGTTATGGGGCAGTTACAGTACACTTTTCAAAACGTGTTTTTCAGCCCGAAATAAACGCGTTTTTTCAGACAACTGAATCCCTACGTAACTGCAAAGCTCAGAAGAGCCCACACACTCAGCTCTTAACCCCAGTGTGCAGAAAGTGTCAAAATGTGTTTTTCAGCAGAAATAAACATGTTTCTGCAAGTTTGGTCAACCCCATGTAAGTTATGGGGCAGTTACAGTACACTTTTCAAAACGTGTTTTTCAGCCCGAAATAAACGCGTTTTTTCAGACAACTGAATCCCTATGTAACTGCAAGGCTCAGAAGAGCCCACACACTCTGCTCTTAACCCCAGTGTGCAGAAAGTGTCAAAACGTGTTTTTCAGCAGAAATAAACATGTTTCTGCAAGTTTGGTCACCCCCATGTAACTTATTGGGCAGTAACAGCACTTTTTTCAAAACGTGTTTTTCAGCCCGAAATAAACGCGTTTTCTCTGACAACTGAATCCCTATGTAACTGCAAGGCTCAGAAGAGCCCACACACTCTGCTCTTAACCCCAGTGTGCAGAAAGTGTCAAAACGTGTTTTTCAGCAGAAATAAACATGTATCTGGAAGTTTGGTCAACCCCATGTAAGTTATGGGGCAGTTACAGTACACTTTTCAAAACGTGTTTTTCAGCCCGAAATAAACGCGTTTTTTCAGACAACTGAATCCCTATGTAACTGCAAAGCTCAGAAGAGCCCACACACTCAGCTCTTAACCCCAGTGTGCAAAAAATGTCAAAACGTATTTTTCAGCAGAAATAAACATGTTTCTGCAAGTTTGGTCAACCCCATGTAAGTTATGGGGCTGTTACAGTGCACTTTTCAAAACGTGTTTTTCAGCCCGAAATAAACGCGTTTTTTCAGATAACTGAATCCCTATGTAACTGCAAGGCTCAGAAGAGCCCACACACTCTGCTCTTAACCCCAGTGTGCAGAAAGTGTCAAAACGTGTTTTTCAGCAGAAATAAACATGTTTCTGAAAGTTTGGTCAACCCCATGTAAGTTATGGGGCAGTTACAGTACACTTTTCAAAACGTGTTTTTCAGCCCGAAATAAACGCGTTTTTTCAGACAACTGAGTCCCTATGTAACTGCAAGGCTCAGAAGAGCCCACACACTCAGCTCTTAACCCCAGTGTGCAGAAAGTGTCAAAACATGTTTTTCAGCAGAAATAAACATGTTTCTGCAAGTTTGGTCAACCCCATGTAAGTTATGGGGCAGTAACAGCACTTTTTTCAAAACGTGTTTTTCAGCCCGAAATAAACGCGTTTTCTCAGACAACTGAATCCCTATGTAACTGCAAGGCTCAGAAGAGCCCACACACTCTGCTCTTAACCCCAGTGTGCAGAAAGTGTCAAAACGTGTTTTTCAGCAGAAATAAACATGTTTCTGGAAGTTTGGTCAACCCCATGTAAGTTATGGGGCAGTTACAGTACACTTTTCAAAACGTGTTTTTCAGCCCGAAATAAAAGCGTTTTTTCAGACAACTGAGTCCCTACAGATGCAGCCATTCAAAGTGCGCGGCACAGACACCGCAGTACAGTACCGCAGGTATGATGACACGCGATACCGCGGTACGTGATTGGTTGACCGACAGGGGCACTCGTGGTCCGTTGGTCTGTCGTAGAAAGACTTACTGTACTGTAAACGTCTTTACTGTGCCCGTTGTAGATATTGAATTTTACCACTGAAGGGAAATCTTAGTAGCTGAGCATAAAAAGAATAGGAGCATACTGTAACGCGTGTGAAGGCCATAAACGATATTAATTTTGGAACGTAAACATACAGTATATGGCTGGTCTCGGTACTTTAAAGAAAAAAATACGCACCAGTATTCCATTTCTCCCTAAACATTGTAAGCTTCGAAGTCTTTAACTAACGTGATACCGGAGTCAACAAGCATACTTTTAGAATTTGATTAAAAGGGAATATAATATGGAATCGCGTATCTAAAGAATTTAATAACGGTATGATTATATCCGTGTACTGCGGCAGGTCTGTGTAGGGCTGTTTCGCCTGCCTGATCATGCGAGCTGGACAGTTTGCGTTACAATATAAACATTTATATTGATTTAAATCGTGTTCTGATTTAAATCGCAAACGCGTGTTTAATTATGTGTTTTTTAATCATGATCAGGCTAGTGCATTTCTACATTTTCTGTATGAACCAGCTTAGAGGTTCATACAGAAAGACAGCTTGTGTTTAAATTGAGTGTAAGGTAATTTATGCTTCTAAAGTCATGGTCAGTATTGTTGTACTGTGCTGTACTGTGTCACATTATTTTATAGCGTTTTTATTGCGTTATTAAATCCGGTGGCGCTGTGTTAGTTTCCTGACTCACATTATTTAAACTGCGACACTGATCATTCATCTCTAAATAAACTTTATTTTATATAGCGTTTTAAGCCAATAGGTAATTAGATTGCTCATAAACCTAATCACTTTTTCTACATAAACACAGCGTGATTGCTCTCTGAAAATGCTTTTCCGTTATTTTTAAAGTAGGCTCAGATTTCAACTATAGATCGTATTATTATAAACTTTCTTGGAAAAATGTATTTTATGTAAACCATGTTTGCTATTAATTCATTTAGGGCTAAAATACGTTCATTGTCTTCTAATCGAGTCGAGTTGACATTGGAAGCCTGCCACACCCGGACCGTTAAACCAACGCATTAGCACGTCAAAGCCCATTGAGCCAGTATTGGCTTTAGTATCCCCCCCTTCTCCCCTCAATTCAATTCAATTCAAGGTGTTTTATTTGCATGACAGATGGGTACAAGCAGTGTTGGGTACTGTATGTATATTGTAACGCTTACGGCAGACAGGCACTGTGTAGGAGTCGACGCACCAGAGCAGCGCCTGCAATTTTTATATTTATAACTTAGTTTTTAAAATTAGTCAAGCAATACGAAGCATCTCCTTTTACTTAGTGCCTGAGCATACTGCAACGCGTGTGAAGCCCATAAACGATATTAATTTTGGAACTTAAACATACAGTTTATGGCTGGTCTCGGTACTTTAAAGAAAACATACACACCAGTATTCCATTTCTCCCTAAACATTTTAAGCATCGAAGTCTTTAACTAACGCGATACCGGAGTCAACAAGCATACTTTTAGAATTTGATTAAAAGGGAATATAATATGGAATCGCGTATCTCCAGAATTTAAAGACCAGACAATCGCAAACTCGTTTTCAATAAAATTATTTTATTCATTCAGCAGTTTGTGAGAGGGACATCCAGCAGGGAGAGACACACACACCGGTTTTCATTGACAACATTGTTTTTTTTTCAATTCCTCTTGTCTAACAGGAATGTTTTGTTTGTGGACAGACTGTTAGACAAGAGGAAAAGACCGCCTCCTCCTACGAAGCATTTCGTTGATCCGATCACGAATTCTTTTCCAGTCGTACGCAGCAAGGGTTGAGAATCTCCGATTCACCATCGTACTAATGGTTTCCCGGAGATTGCAAGGCAAGGCACTTTTGCCTCTGGACCCATCGAAATTTACAGACGTGGTCCACCCCCAGTAAATTTCAAAAGTCACAAGATTTCGAAACACGAGGGCGGCGTAGCGGTCGGCTCTTGCTTTCCCGTCTATGCCGATGCACTGCAAGTACAACCCCCCCTCCATCTCCTGGGTGATGGGTAGCAGTTGGACATCTGGGAGAATTATTCGTCCCACTGGCATCTGTGAATTCCGCTGTGCTTCCTGGGGGGAGATAGCCGGCGGGGACAGCATCAACAGATTCCTGCGCGGTGGTGAACTGAGAGGCCGGGATGGAGTGTCCGGAGGCGGTGTGTGCTCTGCAGGCTACGAAGAAATAATGAAAGAAAGAAAAGAAAGAAAATATAATTATCGAACGTGAGACTGTCTTTCTCCGACTTACATTCCCGAATGTCCCCCGCCCCGGTCAACAATCCTAGGAAGAACACGAAACAGCCTGTTAATAAAATTGTTACAATTTTGTTCGGTCAGTTCTTCCTCCCAGAATTTATAGATCGCATCGATCAGTTCCTGCTTTGTGACGGGCTTAGCGGTTTTCCGAATGTAGTCTTTCAACGAATGCCAAACCATTTCTATCGGATTTAGATCTGGGGATTCGGCTGGAGTTTTCACCCAGTTCACTCCTTCTGCTATAAGCCTCGCCCTCGCTGCTGTGTGTTTCGGATCGTTGTCTTGAAAGAGACGGTGCCTTGATCCAAACTGCTCCCTGATATATGGGGCAGCATGCTGTGTGACCACGACTTCCTCGAAGAATACACGGTAGCCTTCGTAGCCTGTTCTTCAAGAAAACACCGCACGGGCGAAACGATCTACCACCAGGACAGTAAAAAAGAAAGCGGTAAGACGGAAAAAAAGAAAAGTTTATTTTGACTTCTGTTCCGCGACTGATGAATACTACTGTGTGACTGTATTTCTTACATGAATTATGTTATTTTGCCACAGGCCGTGGGTCTCTGCTCTCGGCCACTGGCCAGGGTGCCAACCTGTAGAAGCAGCACCTGTATGGAGACATTTCGGCAGCAGCGGGAGCAGTACGATGCATTACTGGGGAGGATTGGGAGGCTAGAGACACTCCTGAAAATGCAGAGGAAGGAGACAGTATGTTCCAGCAGTCAAACAGTTGAGCAGCTGTCTCCCGAAAAGTGCCTCTCCCCGCCGCGCAGGTTGCAATGCCTGGCGGAAGCTCTGCCCCCCGCAGAGCACAGACCGCCTCAGGACACTCCATCCCGGCCTCTCAGTTCACCACCGCGCAGGAATCTGTTGATGCTGTCCCCGCCGGCTATCTCCCCCCAGGAAGCACAGCGGAATTCACAGATGCCAGTGGGACGAATAATTCTCCCAGATGTCCAACTGCTACCCATCACCCAGGAGATGGAGGGGGGGTTGTACTTGCAGTGCATCGGCATAGACGGGAAAGCAAGAGCCGACCGCTACGCCGCCCTCGTGTTTCGAAATCTTGTGACTTTTGAAATTTACTGGGGGTGGACCACGTCTGTAAATTTCGATGGGTCCAGAGGCAAAAGTGCCTTGCCTTGCAATCTCCGGGAAACCATTAGTACGATGGTGAATCGGAGATTCTCAACCCTTGCTGCGTACGACTGGAAAAGAATTCGTGATCGGATCAACGAAATGCTTCGTAGGAGGAGGCGGTCTTTTCCTCTTGTCTAACAGTCTGTCCACAAACAAAACATTCCTGTTAGACAAGAGGAATTGAAAAAAAAACAATGTTGTCAATGAAAACCGGTGTGTGTGTCTCTCCCTGCTGGATGTCCCTCTCACAAACTGCTGAATGAATAAAATAATTTTATTGAAAACGAGTTTGCGATTGTCTGGTCTTTAAATTCTGGAGATACGCGATTCCATATTATATTCCCTTTTAATCAAATTCTAAAAGTATGCTTGTTGACTCCGGTATCGCGTTAGTTAAAGACTTCGATGCTTAAAATGTTTAGGGAGAAATGGAATACTGGTGTGTATGTTTTCTTTAAAGTACCGAGACCAGCCATAAACTGTATGTTTAAGTTCCAAAATTAATATCGTTTATGGGCTTCACACGCGTTGCAGTATGCTCAGGCACTAAGTAAAAGGAGATGCTTCGTATTGCTTGACTAATTTTAAAAACTAAGTTATAAATATAAAAATTGCAGGCGCTGCTCTGGTGCGTCGACTCCTACACAGTGCCTGTCTGCCGTAAGCGTTACAATATACATACAGTACCCAACACTGCTTGTACCCATCTGTCATGCAAATAAAACACCTTGAATTGAATTGAATTGAGGGGAGAAGGGGGGGATACTAAAGCCAATACTGGCTCAATGGGCTTTGACGTGCTAATGCGTTGGTTTAACGGTCCGGGTGTGGCAGGCTTCCAATGTCAACTCGACTCGATTAGAAGACAATGAACGTATTTTAGCCCTAAATGAATTAATAGCAAACATGGTTTACATAAAATACATTTTTCCAAGAAAGTTTATAATAATACGATCTATAGTTGAAATCTGAGCCTACTTTAAAAATAACGGAAAAGCATTTTCAGAGAGCAATCACGCTGTGTTTATGTAGAAAAAGTGATTAGGTTTATGAGCAATCTAATTACCTATTGGCTTAAAACGCTATATAAAATAAAGTTTATTTAGAGATGAATGATCAGTGTCGCAGTTTAAATAATGTGAGTCAGGAAACTAACACAGCGCCACCGGATTTAATAACGCAATAAAAACGCTATAAAATAATGTGACACAGTACAGCACAGTACAACAATACTGACCATGACTTTAGAAGCATAAATTACCTTACACTCAATTTAAACACATGCTGTCTTTCTGTATGAACCTCTAAGCTGGTTCATACAGAAAATGTAGAAATGCACTAGCCTGATCATGATTAAAAAACACATAATTAAACACGTGTTTGCGATTTAAATCAGAACACGATTTAAATCAATATAAATGTTTATATTGTAACGCAAACTGTCCAGCTCGCATGATCAGGCAGGCGAAACAGCCCTACACAGACCTGCCGCAGTACACGGATATAATCATACCGTTATTAAATTCTTTAGATACGCGATTCCATATTATATTCCCTTTTAATCAAATTCTAAAAGTATGCTTGATGACTCCGGTATCACGTTAGTTTAAGACTTCGAAGCTTACAATGTTTAGGGAGAAATGGAATACCGGTGTGTATTTTTCCTTGTGATATTTTAAGCTCTAGTTGAATGATAGGTGTCGCATTTTAAATCATTTTCGTAGCTAGAAATTATGAAACGCCCTGTTAAAAGCAAGGAAGTTTTTATGCCCCGTTGAAGTAAAACAAAATGCCTGACAAAGTATGGCTTGGACAGATTCCAAGTGCTTGTACAAATGTGCTAAAGAAATTATACTTTGAGTATACAGCTTGTCCAAAGTCATCCATTATTAATACTATTAGTAATATCTTCAGTAAAGGCTTTGATGCATACATATTTCTGATAAAGGTAGGTTGTGTACTTCTGTCCAACTGAGCAATCTTGCTTTCATAATATATACCAACATTTTAATGACTGATGATTAACATGCTGTAATACACAGTTCAAAATTAAAGGCTAAAATGCTGTACATGAGAGGTTAAGCTCCCCCTGGCGGTTTTACAAGGCGACGCCGGATAGTTAGTCACGTGACACACGTGACACACGTGATACCGCGTGATACTGCGTGATACTGTGACACGCCCACCGGGGTATGCCGCGAAATACCTCACCCATTTTGAATGGCTGCATCTGTATGTAACTGCAAGGCTCAGAAGAGCCCACACACTCAGCTCTTAACCCCAGTGTGCAGAAAGTGTCAAAACATGTTTTTCAGCAGAAATAAACATGTTTCTGCAAGTTTGGTCAACCCCATGTAAGTTATGGGGCAGTAACAGCACTTTTTTCAAAACGTGTTTTTCAGCCCGAAATAAACGCGTTTTTTCAGACAACTGAATCCCTATGTAACGGCAAGGCTCAGAAGAGCCCACACACTCTGCTCTTAACCCCAGTGTGCAGAAAGTGTCAAAACATGTTTTTCAGCAGAAATAAACATGTTTCTGCAAGTTTGGTCACCCCTATGTAACTTATTGGGCAGTAACAGCACTTTTTTCAAAACGTGTTTTTCAGCCCGAAATAAACGCGTTTTTTCAGACAACTGAATCCCTATGTAACTGCAAGGCTCAGAAGAGCCCACACACTCTGCTCTTAACCCCAGTGTGCAGAAAGTGTCAAAACATGTTTTTCAGCAGAAATAAACATGTTTCTGCAAGTTTGGTCAACCCCATGTAAGTTATGGGGCAGTAACAGCACTTTTTTCAAAACGTGTTTTTCAGCCCGAAATAAACGCGTTTTTTCAGACAACTGAATCCCTATGTAACGGCAAGGCTCAGAAGAGCCCACACACTCTGCTCTTAACCCCAGTGTGCAGAAAGTGTCAAAACATGTTTTTCAGCAGAAATAAACATGTTTCTGCAAGTTTGGTCACCCCTATGTAACTTATTGGGCAGTAACAGCACTTTTTTCAAAACGTGTTTTTCAGCCCGAAATAAACGCGTTTTTTCAGACAACTGAATCCCTATGTAACTGCAAGGCTCAGAAGAGCCCACACACTCTGCTCTTAACCCCAGTGTGCAGAAAGTGTCAAAACGTGTTTTTCAGCAGAAATAAACATGTTTCTGGAAGTTTGGTCAACCCCATGTAAGTTATGGGGCAGTTACAGTACACTTTTCAAAACGTGTTTTTCAGCCCGACATAAACGCGTTTTTTCAGACAACTGAATCCCTATGTAACTGCAAAGCTCAGAAGAGCCCACACACTCAGCTCTTAACCCCAGTGTGCAGAAAATGTCAAAACGTATTTTTCAGCAGAAATAAACATGTTTCTGCAAGTTTGGTCAACCCCATGTAAGTTATGGGGCTGTTACAGTGCACTTTTCAAAACGTGTTTTTCAGCCCGAAATAAACGCGTTTTTTCAGACAACTGAATCCCTATGTAACTGCAAGGCTCAGAAGAGCCCACACACTCTGCTCTTAACCCCAGTGTGCAGAAAGTGTCAAAACGTGTTTTTCAGCAGAAATAAACATGTTTCTGAAAGTTTGGTCAACCCCATGTAAGTTATGGGGCAGTTACAGTACACTTTTCAAAACGTGTTTTTCAGCCCGAAATAAACGCGTTTTTTCAGACAACTGAATCCCTATGTAACTGCAAGGCTCAGAAGAGCCCACACACTCTGCTCATAACCCCAGTGTGCAGAAAGTGTCAAAACGTGTTTTTCAGCAGAAATAAACATGTTTCTGCAAGTTTGGTCAACCCCATGTAAGTTATGGGGCAGTTACAGTGCACTTTTCAAAACGTGTTTTTCAGCCCGAAATAAACGCGTTTTTTCAGACAACTGAATCCCTATGTAACTGCAAGGCTCAGAACAGCCCACACACTCAGCTCTTAACCCCAGTGTGCAGAAAGTGTCAAAACATGTTTTTCAGCAGAAATAAACATGTTTCTGCAAGTTTGGTCAACCCCATGTAAGTTATGGGGCAGTTACAGTACACTTTTCAAAACGTGTTTTTCAGCCCGAAATAAACGCGTTTTTTCAGACAACTGAATCCCTATGTAACTGCAAGGCTCAGAAGAGCCCACACACTCTGCTCTTAACCCCAGTGTGCAGAAAGTGTCAAAACGTGTTTTTCAGCAGAAATAAACATGTTTCTGCAAGTTTGGTCAACCCCATGTAAGTTATGGGGCAGTTACAGTGCACTTTTCAAAACGTGTTTTTCAGCCCGAAATAAACGCGTTTTTTCAGACAACTGAATCCCTATGTAACTGCAAGGCTCAGAACAGCCCACACACTCAGCTCTTAACCCCAGTGTGCAGAAAGTGTCAAAACATGTTTTTCAGCAGAAATAAACATGTTTCTGCAAGTTTGGTCAACCCCATGTAAGTTATGGGGCAGTAACAGCACTTTTTTCAAAACGTGTTTTTCAGCCCGAAATAAACGCGTTTTTTCAGACAACTGAATCCCTATGTAACTGCAAGGCTCAGAAGAGCCCACACACTCTGCTCTTAACCCCAGTGTGCAGAAAGTGTCAAAACGTGTTTTTCAGCAGAAATAAACATGTTTCTGCAAGTTTGGTCAACCCCATGTAAGTTATGGGGCAGTTACAGTACACTTTTCAAAACGTGTTTTTCAGCCCGAAATAAACGCGTTTTTTCAGACAACTGAATACCTATGTAACTGCAAAGCTCAGAAGAGCCCACACACTCAGCTCTTAACCCCAGTGTGCAGAAAGTGTCAAAACGTGTTTTTCAGCAGAAATAAACATGTTTCTGCAAGTTTGGTCAACCCCATGTAAGTTATGGGGCAGTTACAGTACACTTTTCAAAACGTGTTTTTCAGCCAGAAATAAACGCGTTTTTTCAGACAACTGAATCCCTATGTAACTGCAAGGCTCAGAAGAGCCCACACACTCTGCTCTTAACCCCAGTGTGCAGAAAGTGTCAAAACGTGTTTTTCAGCAGAAATAAACATGTTTCTGCAAGTTTGGTCAACCCCATGTAAGTTATGGGGCAGTTACAGTACACTTTTCAAAACGTGTTTTTCAGCCCGAAATAAACGCGTTTTTTCAGACAACTGAATCCCTACGTAACTGCAAAGCTCAGAAGAGCCCACACACTCAGCTCTTAACCCCAGTGTGCAGAAAGTGTCAAAATGTGTTTTTCAGCAGAAATAAACATGTTTCTGCAAGTTTGGTCAACCCCATGTAAGTTATGGGGCAGTTACAGTACACTTTTCAAAACGTGTTTTTCAGCCCGAAATAAACGCGTTTTTTCAGACAACTGAATCCCTATGTAACTGCAAGGCTCAGAAGAGCCCACACACTCTGCTCTTAACCCCAGTGTGCAGAAAGTGTCAAAACGTGTTTTTCAGCAGAAATAAACATGTTTCTGCAAGTTTGGTCACCCCCATGTAACTTATTGGGCAGTAACAGCACTTTTTTCAAAACGTGTTTTTCAGCCCGAAATAAACGCGTTTTCTCAGACAACTGAATCCCTATGTAACTGCAAGGCTCAGAAGAGCCCACACACTCTGCTCTTAACCCCAGTGTGCAGAAAGTGTCAAAACATGTTTTTCAGCAGAAATAAACATGTTTCTGCAAGTTTGGTCAACCCCATGTAAGTTATGGGGCAGTTACAGTACACTTTTCAAAACGTGTTTTTCAGCCCGAAATAAACGCGTTTTTTCAGACAACTGAATCCCTATGTAACTGCAAGGCTCAGAAGAGCCCACACACTCTGCTCTTAACCCCAGTGTGCAGAAAGTGTCAAAACGTGTTTTTCAGCAGAAATAAACATGTTTCTGGAAGTTTGGTCAACCCCATGTAAGTTATGGGGCAGTTACAGTGCACTTTTCAAAACGTGTTTTTCAGCCCGAAATAAACGCGTTTTTTCAGACAACTGAATCCCTATGTAACTGCAAGGCTCAGAACAGCCCACACACTCAGCTCTTAACCCCAGTGTGCAGAAAGTGTCAAAACATGTTTTTCAGCAGAAATAAACATGTTTCTGCAAGTTTGGTCAACCCCATGTAAGTTATGGGGCAGTAACAGCACTTTTTTCAAAACGTGTTTTTCAGCCCGAAATAAACGCGTTTTTTCAGACAACTGAATCCCTATGTAACTGCAAAGCTCAGAAGAGCCCACACACTCAGCTCTTAACCCCAGTGTGCAGAAAGTGTCAAAACGTGTTTTTCAGCAGAAATAAACATGTTTCTGCAAGTTTGGTCAACCCCATGTAAGTTATGGGGCAGTTACAGTACACTTTTCAAAACGTGTTTTTCAGCCAGAAATAAACGCGTTTTTTCAGACAACTGAATCCCTATGTAACTGCAAGGCTCAGAAGAGCCCACACACTCTGCTCTTAACCCCAGTGTGCAGAAAGTGTCAAAACGTGTTTTTCAGCAGAAATAAACATGTTTCTGCAAGTTTGGTCAACCCCATGTAAGTTATGGGGCAGTTACAGTACACTTTTCAAAACGTGTTTTTCAGCCCGAAATAAACGCGTTTTTTCAGACAACTGAATCCCTATGTAACTGCAAGGCTCAGAAGAGCCCACACACTCTGCTCTTAACCCCAGTGTGCAGAAAGTGTCAAAACGTGTTTTTCAGCAGAAATAAACATGTTTCTGGAAGTTTGGTCAACCCCATGTAAGTTATGGGGCAGTTACAGTGCACTTTTCAAAACGTGTTTTTCAGCCCGAAATAAACGCGTTTTTTCAGACAACTGAATCCCTATGTAACTGCAAGGCTCAGAACAGCCCACACACTCAGCTCTTAACCCCAGTGTGCAGAAAGTGTCAAAACATGTTTTTCAGCAGAAATAAACATGTTTCTGCAAGTTTGGTCAACCCCATGTAAGTTATGGGGCAGTTACAGTACACTTTTCAAAACGTGTTTTTCAGCCCGAAATAAACGCGTTTTTTCAGACAACTGAATCCCTATGTAACTGCAAGGCTCAGAAGAGCCCACACACTCTGCTCTTAACCCCAGTGTGCAGAAAGTGTCAAAACGTGTTTTTCAGCAGAAATAAACATGTTTCTGCAAGTTTGGTCACCCCCATGTAACTTATTGGGCAGTAACAGCACTTTTTTCAAAACGTGTTTTTCAGCCCGAAATAAACGCGTTTTCTCAGACAACTGAATCCCTATGTAACTGCAAGGCTCAGAAGAGCCCACACACTCTGCTCTTAACCCCAGTGTGCAGAAAGTGTCAAAACATGTTTTTCAGCAGAAATAAACATGTTTCTGCAAGTTTGGTCAACCCCATGTAAGTTATGGGGCAGTTACAGTACACTTTTCAAAACGTGTTTTTCAGCCCGAAATAAACGCGTTTTTTCAGACAACTGAATCCCTATGTAACTGCAAGGCTCAGAAGAGCCCACACACTCTGCTCTTAACCCCAGTGTGCAGAAAGTGTCAAAACGTGTTTTTCAGCAGAAATAAACATGTTTCTGGAAGTTTGGTCAACCCCATGTAAGTTATGGGGCAGTTACAGTGCACTTTTCAAAACGTGTTTTTCAGCCCGAAATAAACGCGTTTTTTCAGACAACTGAATCCCTATGTAACTGCAAGGCTCAGAACAGCCCACACACTCAGCTCTTAACCCCAGTGTGCAGAAAGTGTCAAAACATGTTTTTCAGCAGAAATAAACATGTTTCTGCAAGTTTGGTCAACCCCATGTAAGTTATGGGGCAGTAACAGCACTTTTTTCAAAACGTGTTTTTCAGCCCGAAATAAACGCGTTTTTTCAGACAACTGAATCCCTATGTAACTGCAAAGCTCAGAAGAGCCCACACACTCAGCTCTTAACCCCAGTGTGCAGAAAGTGTCAAAACGTGTTTTTCAGCAGAAATAAACATGTTTCTGCAAGTTTGGTCAACCCCATGTAAGTTATGGGGCAGTTACAGTACACTTTTCAAAACGTGTTTTTCAGCCAGAAATAAACGCGTTTTTTCAGACAACTGAATCCCTATGTAACTGCAAGGCTCAGAAGAGCCCACACACTCTGCTCTTAACCCCAGTGTGCAGAAAGTGTCAAAACGTGTTTTTCAGCAGAAATAAACATGTTTCTGCAAGTTTGGTCAACCCCATGTAAGTTATGGGGCAGTTACAGTACACTTTTCAAAACGTGTTTTTCAGCCCGAAATAAACGCGTTTTTTCAGACAACTGAATCCCTATGTAACTGCAAGGCTCAGAAGAGCCCACACACTCTGCTCTTAACCCCAGTGTGCAGAAAGTGTCAAAACGTGTTTTTCAGCAGAAATAAACATGTTTCTGGAAGTTTGGTCAACCCCATGTAAGTTATGGGGCAGTTACAGTGCACTTTTCAAAACGTGTTTTTCAGCCCGAAATAAACGCGTTTTTTCAGACAACTGAATCCCTATGTAACTGCAAGGCTCAGAACAGCCCACACACTCAGCTCTTAACCCCAGTGTGCAGAAAGTGTCAAAACATGTTTTTCAGCAGAAATAAACATGTTTCTGCAAGTTTGGTCAACCCCATGTAAGTTATGGGGCAGTAACAGCACTTTTTTCAAAACGTGTTTTTCAGCCCGAAATAAACGCGTTTTTTCAGACAACTGAATCCCTATGTAACTGCAAAGCTCAGAAGAGCCCACACACTCAGCTCTTAACCCCAGTGTGCAGAAAGTGTCAAAACGTGTTTTTCAGCAGAAATAAACATGTTTCTGCAAGTTTGGTCAACCCCATGTAAGTTATGGGGCAGTTACAGTACACTTTTCAAAACGTGTTTTTCAGCCAGAAATAAACGCGTTTTTTCAGACAACTGAATCCCTATGTAACTGCAAGGCTCAGAAGAGCCCACACACTCTGCTCTTAACCCCAGTGTGCAGAAAGTGTCAAAACGTGTTTTTCAGCAGAAATAAACATGTTTCTGCAAGTTTGGTCAACCCCATGTAAGTTATGGGGCAGTTACAGTACACTTTTCAAAACGTGTTTTTCAGCCCGAAATAAACGCGTTTTTTCAGACAACTGAATCCCTACGTAACTGCAAAGCTCAGAAGAGCCCACACACTCAGCTCTTAACCCCAGTGTGCAGAAAGTGTCAAAATGTGTTTTTCAGCAGAAATAAACATGTTTCTGCAAGTTTGGTCAACCCCATGTAAGTTATGGGGCAGTTACAGTACACTTTTCAAAACGTGTTTTTCAGCCCGAAATAAACGCGTTTTTTCAGACAACTGAATCCCTATGTAACTGCAAGGCTCAGAAGAGCCCACACACTCTGCTCTTAACCCCAGTGTGCAGAAAGTGTCAAAACGTGTTTTTCAGCAGAAATAAACATGTTTCTGCAAGTTTGGTCACCCCCATGTAACTTATTGGGCAGTAACAGCACTTTTTTCAAAACGTGTTTTTCAGCCCGAAATAAACGCGTTTTCTCTGACAACTGAATCCCTATGTAACTGCAAGGCTCAGAAGAGCCCACACACTCTGCTCTTAACCCCAGTGTGCAGAAAGTGTCAAAACGTGTTTTTCAGCAGAAATAAACATGTTTCTGGAAGTTTGGTCAACCCCATGTAAGTTATGGGGCAGTTACAGTACACTTTTCAAAACGTGTTTTTCAGCCCGAAATAAACGCGTTTTTTCAGACAACTGAGTCCCTATGTAACTGCAAGGCTCAGAAGAGCCCACACACTCAGCTCTTAACCCCAGTGTGCAGAAAGTGTCAAAACATGTTTTTCAGCAGAAATAAACATGTTTCTGCAAGTTTGGTCAACCCCATGTAAGTTATGGGGCAGTAACAGCACTTTTTTCAAAACGTGTTTTTCAGCCCGAAATAAACGCGTTTTCTCAGACAACTGAATCCCTATGTAACTGCAAGGCTCAGAAGAGCCCACACACTCTGCTCTTAACCCCAGTGTGCAGAAAGTGTCAAAACGTGTTTTTCAGCAGAAATAAACATGTTTCTGGAAGTTTGGTCAACCCCATGTAAGTTATGGGGCAGTTACAGTACACTTTTCAAAACGTGTTTTTCAGCCCGAAATAAACGCGTTTTTTCAGACAACTGAGTCCCTATGTAACTGCAAGGCTCAGAAGAGCCCACACACTCAGCTCTTAACCCCAGTGTGCAGAAAGTGTCAAAACATGTTTTTCAGCAGAAATAAACATGTTTCTGCAAGTTTGGTCAACCCCATGTAAGTTATGGGGCAGAAACAGCACTTTTTTCAAAACGTGTTTTTCAGCCCGAAATAAACGCGTTTTTTCAGACAACTGAATCCCTATGTAACGGCAAGGCTCAGAAGAGCCCACACACTCTGCTCTTAACCCCAGTGTGCAGAAAGTGTCAAAACATGTTTTTCAGCAGAAATAAACATGTTTCTGCAAGTTTGGTCACCCCTATGTAACTTATTGGGCAGTAACAGCACTTTTTTCAAAACGTGTTTTTCAGCCCGAAATAAACGCGTTTTCTCAGACAACTGAATCCCTATGTAACTGCAAGGCTCAGAAGAGCCCACACACTCTGCTCTTAACCCCAGTGTGCAGAAAGTGTCAAAACGTGTTTTTCAGCAGAAATAAACATGTTTCTGGAAGTTTGGTCAACCCCATGTAAGTTATGGGGCAGTTACAGTACACTTTTCAAAACGTGTTTTTCAGCCCGAAATAAACGCGTTTTTTCAGACAACTGAATCCCTATGTAACTGCAAGGCTCAGAAGAGCCCACACACTCTGCTCTTAACCCCAGTGTGCAGAAAGTGTCAAAACGTGTTTTTCAGCAGAAATAAACATGTTTCTGCAAGTTTGGTCACCCCCATGTAACTTATTGGGCAGTAACAGCACTTTTTTCAAAACGTGTTTTTCAGCCCGAAATAAACGCGTTTTTTCAGACAACTGAATCCCTATGTAACGGCAAGGCTCAGAAGAGCCCACACACTCTGCTCTTAACCCCAGTGTGCAGAAAGTGTCAAAACGTGTTTTTCAGCAGAAATAAACATGTTTCTGGAAGTTTGGTCAACCCCATGTAAGTTATGGGGCAGTTACAGTACACTTTTCAAAACGTGTTTTTCAGCCCGACATAAACGCGTTTTTTCAGACAACTGAATCCCTATGTAACTGCAAAGCTCAGAAGAGCCCACACACTCAGCTCTTAACCCCAGTGTGCAGAAAATGTCAAAACGTATTTTTCAGCAGAAATAAACATGTTTCTGCAAGTTTGGTCAACCCCATGTAAGTTATGGGGCTGTTACAGTGCACTTTTCAAAACGTGTTTTTCAGCCCGAAATAAACGCGTTTTTTCAGACAACTGAATCCCTATGTAACTGCAAGGCTCAGAAGAGCCCACACACTCTGCTCTTAACCCCAGTGTGCAGAAAGTGTCAAAACGTGTTTTTCAGCAGAAATAAACATGTTTCTGAAAGTTTGGTCAACCCCATGTAAGTTATGGGGCAGTTACAGTACACTTTTCAAAACGTGTTTTTCAGCCCGAAATAAACACGTTTTTTCAGACAACTAAATCCCTATGTAACTGCAAGGCTCAGAAGAGCCCACACACTCTGCTCATAACCCCAGTGTGCAGAAAGTGTCAAAACGTGTTTTTCAGCAGAAATAAACATGTTTCTGGAAGTTTGGTCACCCCCATGTAAGTTATGGGGCAGTTACAGTACACTTTTCAAAACGTGTTTTTCAGCCCGAAATAAACGCGTTTTTTCAGACAACTGAATCCCTATGTAACTGCAAGGCTCAGAAGAGCCCACACACTCTGCTCATAACCCCAGTGTGCAGAAAGTGTCAAAACGTGTTTTTCAGCAGAAATAAACATGTTTCTGGAAGTTTGGTCAACCCCATGTAAGTTATGGGGCAGTTACAGTACACTTTTCAAAACGTGTTTTTCAGCCCGAAATAAACGCGTTTTTTCAGACAACTGAGTCCCTATGTAACTGCAAGGCTCAGAAGAGACCACACACTCAGCTCTTAACCCCAGTGTGCAGAAAGTGTCAAAACATGTTTTTCAGCAGAAATAAACATGTTTCTGCAAGTTTGGTCAACCCCATGTAAGTTATGGGGCAGTAACAGCACTTTTTTCAAAACGTGTTTTTCAGCCCGAAATAAACGCGTTTTTTCAGACAACTGAATCCCTATGTAACTGCAAGGCTCAGAAGAGCCCACACACTCTGCTCTTAACCCCAGTGTGCAGAAAGTGTCAAAACGTGTTTTTCAGCAGAAATAAACATGTTTCTGGAAGTTTGGTCAACCCCATGTAAGTTATGGGGCAGTTACAGTACACTTTTCAAAACGTGTTTTTCAGCCCGAAATAAACGCGTTTTTTCAGACAACTGAGTCCCTATGTAACTGCAAGGCTCAGAAGAGCCCACACACTCAGCTCTTAACCCCAGTGTGCAGAAAGTGTCAAAACATGTTTTTCAGCAGAAATAAACATGTTTCTGCAAGTTTGGTCAACCCCATGTAAGTTATGGGGCAGTAACAGCACTTTTTTCAAAACGTGTTTTTCAGCCCGAAATAAACGCGTTTTCTCAGACAACTGAATCCCTATGTAACTGCAAGGCTCAGAAGAGCCCACACACTCTGCTCTTAACCCCAGTGTGCAGAAAGTGTCAAAACGTGTTTTTCAGCAGAAATAAACATGTTTCTGGAAGTTTGGTCAACCCCATGTAAGTTATGGGGCAGTTACAGTACACTTTTCAAAACGTGTTTTTCAGCCCGAAATAAACGCGTTTTTTCAGACAACTGAATCCCTATGTAACTGCAAGGCTCAGAAGAGCCCACACACTCTGCTCTTAACCCCAGTGTGCAGAAAGTGTCAAAACGTGTTTCTCAGCAGAAATAAACATGTTTCTGCAAGTTTGGTCAACCCCATGTAAGTTATGGGGCAGTTACAGTGCACTATTCAAAACGTGTTTTTCAGCCCGAAATAAACGCGTTTTTTCAGACAACTGAATCCCTATGTAACTGCAAGGCTCAGAACAGCCCACACACTCAGCTCTTAACCCCAGTGTGCAGAAAGTGTCAAAACATGTTTTTCAGCAGAAATAAACATGTTTCTGCAAGTTTGGTCAACCCCATGTAAGTTATGGGGCAGTAACAGCACTTTTTTGAAAACGTGTTTTTCAGCCCGAAATAAACGCGTTTTTTCAGACAACTGAATCCCTATGTAACTGCAAGGCTCAGAAGAGCCCACACACTCTGCTCTTAACCCCAGTGTGCAGAAAGTGTCAAAACGTGTTTTTCAGCAGAAATAAACATGTTTCTGCAAGTTTGGTCAACCCCATGTAAGTTATGGGGCAGTTACAGTACACTTTTCAAAACGTGTTTTTCAGCCCGAAATAAACGCGTTTTTTCAGACAACTGAATACCTATGTAACTGCAAAGCTCAGAAGAGCCCACACACTCAGCTCTTAACCCCAGTGTGCAGAAAGTGTCAAAACGTGTTTTTCAGCAGAAATAAACATGTTTCTGCAAGTTTGGTCAACCCCATGTAAGTTATGGGGCAGTTACAGTACACTTTTCAAAACGTGTTTTTCAGCCAGAAATAAACGCGTTTTTTCAGACAACTGAATCCCTATGTAACTGCAAGGCTCAGAAGAGCCCACACACTCTGCTCTTAACCCCAGTGTGCAGAAAGTGTCAAAACGTGTTTTTCAGCAGAAATAAACATGTTTCTGCAAGTTTGGTCAACCCCATGTAAGTTATGGGGCAGTTACAGTACACTTTTCAAAACGTGTTTTTCAGCCCGAAATAAACGCGTTTTTTCAGACAACTGAATCCCTACGTAACTGCAAAGCTCAGAAGAGCCCACACACTCAGCTCTTAACCCCAGTGTGCAGAAAGTGTCAAAATGTGTTTTTCAGCAGAAATAAACATGTTTCTGCAAGTTTAGTCAACCCCATGTAAGTTATGGGGCAGTTACAGTACACTTTTCAAAACGTGTTTTTCAGCCCGAAATAAACGCGTTTTTTCAGACAACTGAATCCCTATGTAACTGCAAGGCTCAGAAGAGCCCACACACTCTGCTCTTAACCCCAGTGTGCAGAAAGTGTCAAAACGTGTTTTTCAGCAGAAATAAACATGTTTCTGCAAGTTTGGTCAACCCCATGTAAGTTATGGGGCAGTTACAGTACACTTTTCAAAACGTGTTTTTCAGCCCGAAATAAACGCGTTTTTTCAGACAACTGAATCCCTACGTAACTGCAAAGCTCAGAAGAGCCCACACACTCAGCTCTTAACCCCAGTGTGCAGAAAGTGTCAAAATGTGTTTTTCAGCAGAAATAAACATGTTTCTGCAAGTTTGGTCAACCCCATGTAAGTTATGGGGCAGTTACAGTACACTTTTCAAAACGTGTTTTTCAGCCCGAAATAAACGCGTTTTTTCAGACAACTGAATCCCTATGTAACTGCAAGGCTCAGAAGAGCCCACACACTCTGCTCTTAACCCCAGTGTGCAGAAAGTGTCAAAACGTGTTTTTCAGCAGAAATAAACATGTTTCTGCAAGTTTGGTCACCCCCATGTAACTTATTGGGCAGTAACAGCACTTTTTTCAAAACGTGTTTTTCAGCCCGAAATAAACGCGTTTTCTCAGACAACTGAATCCCTATGTAACTGCAAGGCTCAGAAGAGCCCACACACTCTGCTCTTAACCCCAGTGTGCAGAAAGTGTCAAAACGTGTTTTTCAGCAGAAATAAACATGTTTCTGGAAGTTTGGTCAACCCCATGTAAGTTATGGGGCAGTTACAGTACACTTTTCAAAACGTGTTTTTCAGCCCGAAATAAACGCGTTTTTTCAGACAACTGAATCCCTATGTAACTGCAAGGCTCAGAAGAGCCCACACACTCTGCTCATAACCCCAGTGTGCAGAAAGTGTCAAAACGTGTTTTTCAGCAGAAATAAACATGTTTCTGGAAGTTTGGTCAACCCCATGTAAGTTATGGGGCAGTTACAGTACACTTTTCAAAACGTGTTTTTCAGCCCGAAATAAACGCGTTTTTTCAGACAACTGAATCCCTATGTAACTGCAAGGCTCAGAAGAGCCCACACACTCTGCTCATAACCCCAGTGTGCAGAAAGTGTCAAAACGTGTTTTTCAGCAGAAATAAACATGTTTCTGGAAGTTTGGTCAACCCCATGTAAGTTATGGGGCAGTTACAGTACACTTTTCAAAACGTGTTTTTCAGCCCGAAATAAACGCGTTTTTTCAGACAACTGAGTCCCTATGTAACTGCAAGGCTCAGAAGAGACCACACACTCAGCTCTTAACCCCAGTGTGCAGAAAGTGTCAAAACATGTTTTTCAGCAGAAATAAACATGTTTCTGCAAGTTTGGTCATCCCCATGTAAGTTATGGGGCAGTAACAGCACTTTTTTCAAAACGTGTTTTTCAGCCCGAAATAAACGCGTTTTTTCAGACAACTGAATCCCTATGTAACTGCAAGGCTCAGAAGAGCCCACACACTCTGCTCTTAACCCCAGTGTGCAGAAAGTGTCAAAACGTGTTTTTCAGCAGAAATAAACATGTTTCTGGAAGTTTGGTCAACCCCATGTAAGTTATGGGGCAGTTACAGTACACTTTTCAAAACATGTTTTTCAGCCCGAAATAAACGCGTTTTTTCAGACAACTGAGTCCCTATGTAACTGCAAGGCTCAGAAGAGCCCACACACTCAGCTCTTAACCCCAGTGTGCAGAAAGTGTCAAAACATGTTTTTCAGCAGAAATAAACATGTTTCTGCAAGTTTGGTCAACCCCATGTAAGTTATGGGGCAGTAACAGCACTTTTTTCAAAACGTGTTTTTCAGCCCGAAATAAACGCGTTTTCTCAGACAACTGAATCCCTATGTAACTGCAAGGCTCAGAAGAGCCCACACACTCTGCTCTTAACCCCAGTGTGCAGAAAGTGTCAAAACGTGTTTTTCAGCAGAAATAAACATGTTTCTGGAAGTTTGGTCAACCCCATGTAAGTTATGGGGCAGTTACAGTACACTTTTCAAAACGTGTTTTTCAGCCCGAAATAAACGCGTTTTTTCAGACAACTGAATCCCTATGTAACTGCAAGGCTCAGAAGAGCCCACACACTCTGCTCTTAACCCCAGTGTGCAGAAAGTGTCAAAACGTGTTTTTCAGCAGAAATAAACATGTTTCTGCAAGTTTGGTCAACCCCATGTAAGTTATGGGGCAGTTACAGTGCACTTTTCAAAACGTGTTTTTCAGCCCGAAATAAACGCGTTTTTTCAGACAACTGAATCCCTATGTAACTGCAAGGCTCAGAACAGCCCACACACTCAGCTCTTAACCCCAGTGTGCAGAAAGTGTCAAAACATGTTTTTCAGCAGAAATAAACATGTTTCTGCAAGTTTGGTCAACCCCATGTAAGTTATGGGGCAGTAACAGCACTTTTTTCAAAACGTGTTTTTCAGCCCGAAATAAACGCGTTTTTTCAGACAACTGAATCCCTATGTAACTGCAAGGCTCAGAAGAGCCCACACACTCTGCTCTTAACCCCAGTGTGCAGAAAGTGTCAAAACGTGTTTTTCAGCAGAAATAAACATGTTTCTGCAAGTTTGGTCAACCCCATGTAAGTTATGGGGCAGTTACAGTACACTTTTCAAAACGTGTTTTTCAGCCCGAAATAAACGCGTTTTTTCAGACAACTGAATACCTATGTAACTGCAAAGCTCAGAAGAGCCCACACACTCAGCTCTTAACCCCAGTGTGCAGAAAGTGTCAAAACGTGTTTTTCAGCAGAAATAAACATGTTTCTGCAAGTTTGGTCAACCCCATGTAAGATATGGGGCAGTTACAGTACACTTTTCAAAACGTGTTTTTCAGCCAGAAATAAACGCGTTTTTTCAGACAACTGAATCCCTATGTAACTGCAAGGCTCAGAAGAGCCCACACACTCTGCTCTTAACCCCAGTGTGCAGAAAGTGTCAAAACGTGTTTTTCAGCAGAAATAAACATGTTTCTGCAAGTTTGGTCAACCCCATGTAAGTTATGGGGCAGTTACAGTACACTTTTCAAAACGTGTTTTTCAGCCCGAAATAAACGCGTTTTTTCAGACAACTGAATACCTATGTAACTGCAAAGCTCAGAAGAGCCCACACACTCAGCTCTTAACCCCAGTGTGCAGAAAGTGTCAAAACGTGTTTTTCAGCAGAAATAAACATGTTTCTGCAAGTTTGGTCAACCCCATGTAAGTTATGGGGCAGTTACAGTGCACTTTTCAAAACGTGTTTTTCAGCCCGAAATAAACGCGTTTTTTCAGACAACTGAATCCCTATGTAACTGCAAGGCTCAGAACAGCCCACACACTCAGCTCTTAACCCCAGTGTGCAGAAAGTGTCAAAACGTGTTTTTCAGCAGAAATAAACATGTTTCTGCAAGTTTGGTCAACCCCATGTAAGTTATGGGGCAGTTACAGTGCACTTTTCAAAACGTGTTTTTCAGCCCGAAATAAACGCGTTTTTTCAGACAACTGAATCCCTATGTAACTGCAAGGCTCAGAACAGCCCACACACTCAGCTCTTAACCCCAGTGTGCAGAAAGTGTCAAAACATGTTTTTCAGCAGAAATAAACATGTTTCTGCAAGTTTGGTCAACCCCATGTAAGTTATGGGGCAGTAACAGCACTTTTTTCAAAACGTGTTTTTCAGCCCGAAATAAACGCGTTTTTTCAGACAACTGAATCCCTATGTAACTGCAAGGCTCAGAAGAGCCCACACACTCTGCTCTTAACCCCAGTGTGCAGAAAGTGTCAAAACGTGTTTTTCAGCAGAAATAAACATGTTTCTGCAAGTTTGGTCAACCCCATGTAAGTTATGGGGCAGTTACAGTACACTTTTCAAAACGTGTTTTTCAGCCCGAAATAAACGCGTTTTTTCAGACAACTGAATACCTATGTAACTGCAAAGCTCAGAAGAGCCCACACACTCAGCTCTTAACCCCAGTGTGCAGAAAGTGTCAAAATGTGTTTTTCAGCAGAAATAAACATGTTTCTGCAAGTTTGGTCAACCCCATGTAAGATATGGGGCAGTTACAGTACACTTTTCAAAACGTGTTTTTCAGCCAGAAATAAACGCGTTTTTTCAGACAACTGAATCCCTATGTAACTGCAAGGCTCAGAAGAGCCCACACACTCTGCTCTTAACCCCAGTGTGCAGAAAGTGTCAAAACGTGTTTTTCAGCAGAAATAAACATGTTTCTGCAAGTTTGGTCAACCCCATGTAAGTTATGGGGCAGTTACAGTACACTTTTCAAAACGTGTTTTTCAGCCCGAAATAAACGCGTTTTTTCAGACAACTGAATACCTATGTAACTGCAAAGCTCAGAAGAGCCCACACACTCAGCTCTTAACCCCAGTGTGCAGAAAGTGTCAAAACGTGTTTTTCAGCAGAAATAAACATGTTTCTGCAAGTTTGGTCAACCCCATGTAAGTTATGGGGCAGTTACAGTGCACTTTTCAAAACGTGTTTTTCAGCCCGAAATAAACGCGTTTTTTCAGACAACTGAATCCCTATGTAACGGCAAGGCTCAGAAGAGCCCACACACTCTGCTCTTAACCCCAGTGTGCAGAAAGTGTCAAAACATGTTTTTCAGCAGAAATAAACATGTTTCTGCAAGTTTGGTCACCCCTATGTAACTTATTGGGCAGTAACAGCACTTTTTTCAAAACGTGTTTTTCAGCCCGAAATAAACGCGTTTTTTCAGACAACTGAATACCTATGTAACTGCAAAGCTCAGAAGAGCCCACACACTCAGCTCTTAACCCCAGTGTGCAGAAAGTGTCAAAACGTGTTTTTCAGCAGAAATAAACATGTTTCTGGAAGTTTGGTCAACCCCATGTAAGTTATGGGGCAGTTACAGTACACTTTTCAAAACGTGTTTTTCAGCCCGAAATAAACGCGTTTTTTCAGACAACTGAATCCCTATGTAACTGCAAGGCTCAGAAGAGCCCACACACTCTGCTCTTAACCCCAGTGTGCAGAAAGTGTCAAAACGTGTTTTTCAGCAGAAATAAACATGTTTCTGCAAGTTTGGTCACCCCCATGTAACTTATTGGGCAGTAACAGTACACTTTTCAAAACGTGTTTTTCAGCCCGAAATAAACGCGTTTTTTCAGACAACTGAATACCTATGTAACTGCAAAGCTCAGAAGAGCCCACACACTCAGCTCTTAACCCCAGTGTGCAGAAAGTGTCAAAACGTGTTTTTCAGCAGAAATAAACATGTTTCTGCAAGTTTGGTCAACCCCATGTAAGTTATGGGGCAGTTACAGTACACTTTTCAAAACGTGTTTTTCAGCCAGAAATAAACGCGTTTTTTCAGACAACTGAATCCCTATGTAACTGCAAGGCTCAGAAGAGCCCACACACTCTGCTCTTAACCCCAGTGTGCAGAAAGTGTCAAAACGTGTTTTTCAGCAGAAATAAACATGTTTCTGCAAGTTTGGTCAACCCCATGTAAGTTATGGGGCAGTTACAGTACACTTTTCAAAACGTGTTTTTCAGCCCGAAATAAACGCGTTTTTTCAGACAACTGAATCCCTACGTAACTGCAAAGCTCAGAAGAGCCCACACACTCAGCTCTTAACCCCAGTGTGCAGAAAGTGTCAAAATGTGTTTTTCAGCAGAAATAAACATGTTTCTGCAAGTTTAGTCAACCCCATGTAAGTTATGGGGCAGTTACAGTACACTTTTCAAAACGTGTTTTTCAGCCCGAAATAAACGCGTTTTTTCAGACAACTGAATCCCTATGTAACTGCAAGGCTCAGAAGAGCCCACACACTCTGCTCTTAACCCCAGTGTGCAGAAAGTGTCAAAACGTGTTTTTCAGCAGAAATAAACATGTTTCTGCAAGTTTGGTCAACCCCATGTAAGTTATGGGGCAGTTACAGTACACTTTTCAAAACGTGTTTTTCAGCCCGAAATAAAAGCGTTTTTTCAGACAACTGAATCCCTACGTAACTGCAAAGCTCAGAAGAGCCCACACACTCAGCTCTTAACCCCAGTGTGCAGAAAGTGTCAAAATGTGTTTTTCAGCAGAAATAAACATGTTTCTGCAAGTTTGGTCAACCCCATGTAAGTTATGGGGCAGTTACAGTACACTTTTCAAAACGTGTTTTTCAGCCCGAAATAAACGCGTTTTTTCAGACAACTGAATCCCTATGTAACTGCAAGGCTCAGAAGAGCCCACACACTCTGCTCTTAACCCCAGTGTGCAGAAAGTGTCAAAACGTGTTTTTCAGCAGAAATAAACATGTTTCTGCAAGTTTGGTCACCCCCATGTAACTTATTGGGCAGTAACAGCACTTTTTTCAAAACGTGTTTTTCAGCCCGAAATAAACACGTTTTCTCAGACAACTGAATCCCTATGTAACTGCAAGGCTCAGAAGAGCCCACACACTCTGCTCTTAACCCCAGTGTGCAGAAAGTGTCAAAACGTGTTTTTCAGCAGAAATAAACATGTTTCTGGAAGTTTGGTCAACCCCATGTAAGTTATGGGGCAGTTACAGTACACTTTTCAAAACGTGTTTTTCAGCACGAAATAAACGCGTTTTTTCAGACAACTGAATCCCTATGTTACTGCAAGGCTCAGAAGAGCCCACACACTCTGCTCATAACCCCAGTGTGCAGAAAGTGTCAAAACGTGTTTTTCAGCAGAAATAAACATGTTTCTGGAAGTTTGGTCAACCCCATGTAAGTTATGGGGCAGTTACAGTACACTTTTCAAAACGTGTTTTTCAGCCCGAAATAAACGCGTTTTTTCAGACAACTGAGTCCCTATGTAACTGCAAGGCTCAGAAGAGACCACACACTCAGCTCTTAACCCCAGTGTGCAGAAAGTGTCAAAACATGTTTTTCAGCAGAAATAAACATGTTTCTGCAAGTTTGGTCAACCCCATGTAAGTTATGGGGCAGTAACAGCACTTTTTTCAAAACGTGTTTTTCAGCCCGAAATAAACGCGTTTTTTCAGACAACTGAATCCCTATGTAACTGCAAGGCTCAGAAGAGCCCACACACTCTGCTCTTAACCCCAGTGTGCAGAAAGTGTCAAAACGTGTTTTTCAGCAGAAATAAACATGTTTCTGGAAGTTTGGTCAACCCCATGTAAGTTATGGGGCAGTTACAGTACACTTTTCAAAACGTGTTTTTCAGCCCGAAATAAACGCGTTTTTTCAGACAACTGAGTCCCGATGTAACTGCAAGGCTCAGAAGAGCCCACACACTCAGCTCTTAACCCCAGTGTGCAGAAAGTGTCAAAACATGTTTTTCAGCAGAAATAAACATGTTTCTGCAAGTTTGGTCAACCCCATGTAAGTTATGGGGCAGTAACAGCACTTTTTTCAAAACGTGTTTTTCAGCCCGAAATAAACGCGTTTTCTCAGACAACTGAATCCCTATGTAACTGCAAGGCTCAGAAGAGCCCACACACTCTGCTCTTAACCCCAGTGTGCAGAAAGTGTCAAAACGTGTTTTTCAGCAGAAATAAACATGTTTCTGGAAGTTTGGTCAACCCCATGTAAGTTATGGGGCAGTTACAGTACACTTTTCAAAACGTGTTTTTCAGCCCGAAATAAACGCGTTTTTTCAGACAACTGAATCCCTATGTAACTGCAAGGCTTAGAAGAGCCCACACACTCTGCTCTTAACCCCAGTGTGCAGAAAGTGTCAAAACGTGTTTTTCAGCAGAAATAAACATGTTTCTGCAAGTTTGGTCAACCCCATGCAAGTTATGGGGCAGTTACAGTGCACTTTTCAAAACGTGTTTTTCAGCCCGAAATAAACGCGTTTTTTCAGACAACTGAATCCCTATGTAACTGCAAGGCTCAGAACAGCCCACACACTCAGCTCTTAACCCCAGTGTGCAGAAAGTGTCAAAACATGTTTTTCAGCAGAAATAAACATGTTTCTGCAAGTTTGGTCAACCCCATGTAAGTTATGGGGCAGTAACAGCACTTTTTTCAAAACGTGTTTTTCAGCCCGAAATAAACGCGTTTTTTCAGACAACTGAATCCCTATGTAACTGCAAGGCTCAGAAGAGCCCACACACTCTGCTCTTAACCCCAGTGTGCAGAAAGTGTCAAAACGTGTTTTTCAGCAGAAATAAACATGTTTCTGCAAGTTTGGTCAACCCCATGTAAGTTATGGGGCAGTTACAGTACACTTTTCAAAACGTGTTTTTCAGCCCGAAATAAACGCGTTTTTTCAGACAACTGAATACCTATGTAACTGCAAAGCTCAGAAGAGCCCACACACTCAGCTCTTAACCCCAGTGTGCAGAAAGTGTCAAAACGTGTTTTTCAGCAGAAATAAACATGTTTCTGCAAGTTTGGTCAACCCCATGTAAGTTATGGGGCAGTTACAGTACACTTTTCAAAACGTGTTTTTCAGCCAGAAATAAACGCGTTTTTTCAGACAACTGAATCCCTATGTAACTGCAAGGCTCAGAAGAGCCCACACACTCTGCTCTTAACCCCAGTGTGCAGAAAGTGTCAAAACGTGTTTTTCAGCAGAAATAAACATGTTTCTGCAAGTTTGGTCAACCCCATGTAAGTTATGGGGCAGTTACAGTACACTTTTCAAAACGTGTTTTTCAGCCCGAAATAAACGCGTTTTTTCAGACAACTTAATCCCTATGTAACTGCAAAGCTCAGAAGAGCCCACACACTCAGCTCTTAACCCCAGTGTGCAGAAAGTGTCAAAACGTGTTTTTCAGCAGAAATAAACATGTTTCTGCAAGTTTAGTCAACCCCATGTAAGTTATGGGGCAGTTACAGTACACTTTTCAAAACGTGTTTTTCAGCCCGAAATAAACGCGTTTTTTCAGACAACTGAATCCCTATGTAACTGCAAGGCTCAGAAGAGCCCACACACTCTGCTCTTAACCCCAGTGTGATGAAAGTGTCAAAACGTGTTTTTCAGCAGAAATAAACATGTTTCTGCAAGTTTGGTCAACCCCATGTAAGTTATGGGGCAGTTACAGTACACTTTTCAAAACGTGTTTTTCAGCCCGAAATAAACGCGTTTTTTCAGACAACTGAATCCCTACGTAACTGCAAAGCTCAGAAGAGCCCACACACTCAGCTCTTAACCCCAGTGTGCAGAAAGTGTCAAAATGTGTTTTTCAGCAGAAATAAACATGTTTCTGCAAGTTTGGTCAACCCCATGTAAGTTATGGGGCAGTTACAGTACACTTTTCAAAACGTGTTTTTCAGCCCGAAATAAACGCGTTTTTTCAGACAACTGAATCCCTATGTAACTGCAAGGGTCAGAAGAGCCCACACACTCTGCTCTTAACCCCAGTGTGCAGAAAGTGTCAAAACGTGTTTTTCAGCAGAAATAAACATGTTTCTGCAAGTTTGGTCACCCCCATGTAACTTATTGGGCAGTAACAGCACTTTTTTCAAAACGTGTTTTTCAGCCCGAAATAAACGCGTTTTCTCAGACAACTGAATCCCTATGTAACTGCAAGGCTCAGAAGAGCCCACACACTCTGCTCTTAACCCCAGTGTGCAGAAAGTGTCAAAACGTGTTTTTCAGCAGAAATAAACATGTTTCTGGAAGTTTGGTCAACCCCATGTAAGTTATGGGGCAGTTACAGTACACTTTTCAAAACGTGTTTTTCAGCCCGAAATAAACGCGTTTTTTCAGACAACTGAATCCCTATGTAACTGCAAAGCTCAGAAGAGCCCACACACAGCTCTTAACCCCAGTGTGCAGAAAATGTCAAAACGTATTTTTCAGCAGAAATAAACATGTTTCTGCAAGTTTGGTCAACCCCATGTAAGTTATGGGGCTGTTACAGTGCACTTTTCAAAACGTGTTTTTCAGCCCGAAATAAACGCGTTTTTTCAGACAACTGAATCCCTATGTAACTGCAAGGCTCAGAAGAGCCCACACACTCTGCTCTTAACCCCAGTGTGCAGAAAGTGTCAAAACGTGTTTTTCAGCAGAAATAAACATGTTTCTGAAAGTTTGGTCAACCCCATGTAAGTTATGGGGCAGTTACAGTACACTTTTCAAAACGTGTTTTTCAGCCCGAAATAAACGCGTTTTTTCAGACAACTGAATCCCTATGTAACTGCAAGGCTCAGAAGAGCCCACACACTCTGCTCATAACCCCAGTGTGCAGAAAGTGTCAAAACGTGTTTTTCAGCAGAAATAAACATGTTTCTGGAAGTTTGGTCACCCCCATGTAAGTTATGGGGCAGTTACAGTACACTTTTCAAAACGTGTTTTTCAGCCCGAAATAAACGCGTTTTTTCAGACAACTGAATCCCTATGTAACTGAAAGGCTCAGAAGAGCCCACACACTCTGCTCATAACCCCAGTGTGCAGAAAGTGTCAAAACGTGTTTTTCAGCAGAAATAAACATGTTTCTGGAAGTTTGGTCAACCCCATGTAAGTTATGGGGCAGTTACAGTACACTTTTCAAAACGTGTTTTTCAGCCCGAAATAAACGCGTTTTTTCAGACAACTGAGTCCCTATGTAACTGCAAGGCTCAGAAGAGCCCACACACTCAGCTCTTAACCCCAGTGTGCAGAAAGTGTCAAAACATGTTTTTCAGCAGAAATAAACATGTTTCTGCAAGTTTGGTCAACCCCATGTAAGTTATGGGGCAGTAACAGCACTTTTTTCAAAACGTGTTTTTCAGCCCGAAATAAACGCGTTTTTTCAGTCAACTGAATCCCTATGTAACTGCAAGGCTCAGAAGAGCCCACACACTCTGCTCTTAACCCCAGTGTGCAGAAAGTGTCAAAACGTGTTTTTCAGCAGAAATAAACATGTTTCTGGAAGTTTGGTCAACCCCATGTAAGTTATGGGGCAGTTACAGTACACTTTTCAAAACGTGTTTTTCAGCCCGAAATAAACGCGTTTTTTCAGACAACTGAGTCCCTATGTAACTGCAAGGCTCAGAAGAGCCCACACACTCAGCTCTTAACCCCAGTGTGCAGAAAGTGTCAAAACATGTTTTTCAGCAGAAATAAACATGTTTCTGCAAGTTTGGTCAACCCCATGTAAGTTATGGGGCAGTAACAGCACTTTTTTCAAAACGTGTTTTTCAGCCCGAAATAAACGCGTTTTCTCAGACAACTGAATCCCTATGTAACTGCAAGGCTCAGAAGAGCCCACACACTCTGCTCTTAACCCCAGTGTGCAGAAAGTGTCAAAACGTGTTTTTCAGCAGAAATAAACATGTTTCTGGAAGTTTGGTCAACCCCATGTAAGTTATGGGGCAGTTACAGTACACTTTTCAAAACGTGTTTTTCAGCCCGAAATAAACGCGTTTTTTCAGACAACTGAGTCCCTATGTAACTGCAAGGCTCAGAAGAGCCCACACACTCAGCTCTTAACCCCAGTGTGCAGAAAGTGTCAAAACATGTTTTTCAGCAGAAATAAACATGTTTCTGCAAGTTTGGTCAACCCCATGTAAGTTATGGGGCAGTAACAGCACTTTTTTCAAAACGTGTTTTTCAGCCCGAAATAAACGCGTTTTTTCAGACAACTGAATCCCTATGTAACGGCAAGGCTCAGAAGAGCCCACACACTCTGCTCTTAACCCCAGTGTGCAGAAAGTGTCAAAACATGTTTTTCAGCAGAAATAAACATGTTTCTGCAAGTTTGGTCACCCCTATGTAACTTATTGGGCAGTAACAGCACTTTTTTCAAAACGTGTTTTTCAGCCCGAAATAAACGCGTTTTCTCAGACAACTGAATCCCTATGTAACTGCAAGGCTCAGAAGAGCCCACACACTCTGCTCTTAACCCCAGTGTGCAGAAAGTGTCAAAACGTGTTTTTCAGCAGAAATAAACATGTTTCTGCAAGTTTGGTCACCCCCATGTAACTTATTGGGCAGTAACAGCACTTTTTTCAAAACGTGTTTTTCAGCCCGAAATAAACGCGTTTTTTCAGACAACTGAATCCCTATGTAACGGCAAGGCTCAGAAGAGCCCACACACTCTGCTCTTAACCCCAGTGTGCAGAAAGTGTCAAAACATGTTTTTCAGCAGAAATAAACATGTTTCTGCAAGTTTGGTCAACCCCATGTAAGTTATGGGGCAGTAACAGCACTTTTTTCAAAACGTGTTTTTCAGCCCGAAATAAACGCGTTTTTTCAGACAACTGAATCCCTATGTAACTGCAAGGCTCAGAAGAGCCCACACACTCTGCTCTTAACCCCAGTGTGCAGAAAGTGTCAAAACGTGTTTTTCAGCAGAAATAAACATGTTTCTGGAAGTTTGGTCAACCCCATGTAAGTTATGGGGCAGTTACAGTACACTTTTCAAAACGTGTTTTTCAGCCTGACATAAACGCGTTTTTTCAGACAACTGAATCCCTATGTAACTGCAAAGCTCAGAAGAGCCCACACACTCAGCTCTTAACCCCAGTGTGCAGAAAATGTCAAAACGTATTTTTCAGCAGAAATAAACATGTTTCTGCAAGTTTGGTCAACCCCATGTAAGTTATGGGGCTGTTACAGTGCACTTTTCAAAACGTGTTTTTCAGCCCGAAATAAACGCGTTTTTTCAGACAACTGAATCCCTATGTAACTGCAAGGCTCAGAAGAGCCCACACACTCTGCTCTTAACCCCAGTGTGCAGAAAGTGTCAAAACGTGTTTTTCAGCAGAAATAAACATGTTTCTGAAAGTTTGGTCAACACCATGTAAGTTATGGGGCAGTTACAGTACACTTTTCAAAACGTGTTTTTCAGCCCGAAATAAACGCGTTTTTTCAGACAACTGAATCCCTATGTAACTGCAAGGCTCAGAAGAGCCCACACACTCTGCTCATAACCCCAGTGTGCAGAAAGTGTCAAAACGTGTTTTTCAGCAGAAATAAACATGTTTCTGGAAGTTTGGTCACCCCCATGTAAGTTATGGGGCAGTTACAGTACACTTTTCAAAACGTGTTTTTCAGCCCGAAATAAACGCGTTTTTTCAGACAACTGAATCCCTATGTAACTGCAAGGCTCAGAAGAGCCCACACACTCTGCTCATAACCCCAGTGTGCAGAAAGTGTCAAAACGTGTTTTTCAGCAGAAATAAACATGTTTCTGCAAGTTTGGTCAACCCCATGTAAGTTATGGGGCAGTTACAGTACACTTTTCAAAACGTGTTTTTCAGCCCGAAATAAACGCGTTTTTTCAGACAACTGAGTCCCTATGTAACTGCAAGGCTCAGAAGAGACCACACACTCAGCTCTTAACCCCAGTGTGCAGAAAGTGTCAAAACATGTTTTTCAGCAGAAATAAACATGTTTCTGCAAGTTTGGTCAACCCCATGTAAGTTATGGGGCAGTAACAGCACTTTTTTCAAAACGTGTTTTTCAGCCCGAAATAAACGCGTTTTTTCAGACAACTGAATCCCTATGTAACTGCAAGGCTCAGAAGAGCCCACACACTCTGCTCTTAACCCCAGTGTGCAGAAAGTGTCAAAACGTGTTTTTCAGCAGAAATAAACATGTTTCTGGAAGTTTGGTCAACCCCATGTAAGTTATGGGGCAGTTACAGTACACTTTTCAAAACGTGTTTTTCAGCCCGAAATAAACGCGTTTTTTCAGACAACTGAGTCCCTATGTAACTGCAAGGCTCAGAAGAGCCCACACACTCAGCTCTTAACCCCAGTGTGCAGAAAGTGTCAAAACATGTTTTTCAGCAGAAATAAACATGTTTCTGCAAGTTTGGTCAACCCCATGTAAGTTATGGGGCAGTAACAGCACTTTTTTCAAAACGTGTTTTTCAGCCCGAAATAAACGCGTTTTCTCAGACAACTGAATCCCTATGTAACTGCAAGGCTCAGAAGAGCCCACACACTCTGCTCTTAACCCCAGTGTGCAGAAAGTGTCAAAACGTGTTTTTCAGCAGAAATAAACATGTTTCTGGAAGTTTGGTCAACCCCATGTAAGTTATGGGGCAGTTACAGTACACTTTTCAAAACGTGTTTTTCAGCCCGAAATAAACGCGTTTTTTCAGACAACTGAATCCCTATGTAACTGCAAGGCTCAGAAGAGCCCACACACTCAGCTCTTAACCCCAGTGTGCAGAAAGTGTCAAAACATGTTTTTCAGCAGAAATAAACATGTTTCTGCAAGTTTGGTCAACCCCATGTAAGTTATGGGGCAGTAACACCACTTTTTTCAAAACGTGTTTTTCAGCCCGAAATAAACGCGTTTTTTCAGACAACTGAATCCCTATGTAACTGCAAGGCTCAGAAGAGCCCACACACTCTGCTCTTAACCCCAGTGTGCAGAAAGTGTCAAAACGTGTTTTTCAGCAGAAATAAACATGTTTCTGGAAGTTTGGTCAACCCCATGTAAGTTATGGGGCAGTTACAGTACACTTTTCAAAACGTGTTTTTCAGCCCGAAATAAACGCGTTTTTTCAGACAACTGAGTCCCTATGTAACTGCAAGGCTCAGAAGAGCCCACACACTCAGCTCTTAACCCCAGTGTGCAGAAAGTGTCAAAACATGTTTTTCAGCAGAAATAAACATGTTTCTGCAAGTTTGGTCAACCCCATGTAAGTTATGGGGCAGTAACAGCACTTTTTTCAAAACGTGTTTTTCAGCCCGAAATAAACGCGTTTTTTCAGACAACTGAGTCCCTATGTAACTGCAAGGCTCAGAAGAGCCCACACACTCAGCTCTTAACCCCAGTGTGCAGAAAGTGTCAAAACATGTTTTTCAGCAGAAATAAACATGTTTCTGCAAGTTTGGTCAACCCCATGTAAGTTATGGGGCAGTAACAGCACTTTTTTCAAAACGTGTTTTTCAGCCCGAAATAAACGCGTTTTCTCAGACAACTGAATCCCTATGTAACTGCAAGGCTCAGAAGAGCCCACACACTCTGCTCTTAACCCCAGTGTGCAGAAAGTGTCAAAACGTGTTTTTCAGCAGAAATAAACATGTTTCTGGAAGTTTGGTCAACCCCATGTAAGTTATGGGGCAGTTACAGTACACTTTTCAAAACGTGTTTTTCAGCCCGAAATAAACGCGTTTTTTCAGACAACTGAGTCCCTATGTAACTGCAAGGCTCAGAAGAGCCCACACACTCAGCTCTTAACCCCAGTGTGCAGAAAGTGTCAAAACATGTTTTTCAGCAGAAATAAACATGTTTCTGCAAGTTTGGTCAACCCCATGTAAGTTATGGGGCAGTAACAGCACTTTTTTCAAAACGTGTTTTTCAGCCCGAAATAAACGCGTTTTTTCAGACAACTGAATCCCTATGTAACGGCAAGGCTCAGAAGAGCCCACACACTCTGCTCTTAACCCCAGTGTGCAGAAAGTGTCAAAACATGTTTTTCAGCAGAAATAAACATGTTTCTGCAAGTTTGGTCACCCCTATGTAACTTATTGGGCAGTAACAGCACTTTTTTCAAAACGTGTTTTTCAGCCCGAAATAAACGCGTTTTCTCAGACAACTGAATCCCTATGTAACTGCAAGGCTCAGAAGAGCCCACACACTCTGCTCTTAACCCCAGTGTGCAGAAAGTGTCAAAACGTGTTTTTCAGCAGAAATAAACATGTTTCTGGAAGTTTGGTCAACCCCATGTAAGTTATGGGGCAGTTACAGTACACTTTTCAAAACGTGTTTTTCAGCCCGAAATAAACGCGTTTTTTCAGACAACTGAATCCCTATGTAACTGCAAGGCTCAGAAGAGCCCACACACTCAGCTCTTAACCCCAGTGTGCAGAAAGTGTCAAAACGTGTTTTTCAGCAGAAATAAACATGTTTCTGCAAGTTTGGTCACCCCCATGTAACTTATTGGGCAGTAACAGCACTTTTTTCAAAACGTGTTTTTCAGCCCGAAATAAACGCGTTTTTTCAGACAACTGAATCCCTATGTAACGGCAAGGCTCAGAAGAGCCCACACACTCTGCTCTTAACCCCAGTGTGCAGAAAGTGTCAAAACATGTTTTTCAGCAGAAATAAACATGTTTCTGCAAGTTTGGTCAACCCCATGTAAGTTATGGGGCAGTAACAGCACTTTTTTCAAAACGTGTTTTTCAGCCCGAAATAAACGCGTTTTTTCAGACAACTGAATCCCTATGTAACTGCAAGGCTCAGAAGAGCCCACACACTCTGCTCTTAACCCCAGTGTGCAGAAAGTGTCAAAACGTGTTTTTCAGCAGAAATAAACATGTTTCTGGAAGTTTGGTCAACCCCATGTAAGTTATGGGGCAGTTACAGTACACTTTTCAAAACGTGTTTTTCAGCCTGACATAAACGCGTTTTTTCAGACAACTGAATCCCTATGTAACTGCAAAGCTCAGAAGAGCCCACACACTCAGCTCTTAACCCCAGTGTGCAGATAATGTCAAAACGTATTTTTCAGCAGAAATAAACATGTTTCTGCAAGTTTGGTCAACCCCATGTAAGTTATGGGGCTGTTACAGTGCACTTTTCAAAACGTGTTTTTCAGCCCGAAATAAACGCGTTTTTTCAGACAACTGAATCCCTATGTAACTGCAAGGCTCAGAAGAGCCCACACACTCTGCTCTTAACCCCAGTGTGCAGAAAGTGTCAAAACGTGTTTTTCAGCAGAAATAAACATGTTTCTGGAAGTTTGGTCAACCCCATGTAAGTTATGGGGCAGTTACAGTACACTTTTCAAAACGTGTTTTTCAGCCCGAAATAAACGCGTTTTTTCAGACAACTGAGTCCCTATGTAACTGCAAGGCTCAGAAGAGACCACACACTCAGCTCTTAACCCCAGTGTGCAGAAAGTGTCAAAACATGTTTTTCAGCAGAAATAAACATGTTTCTGCAAGTTTGGTCAACCCCATGTAAGTTATGGGGCAGTAACAGCACTTTTTTCAAAACGTGTTTTTCAGCCCGAAATAAACGCGTTTTTTCAGACAACTGAATCCCTATGTAACTGCAAGGCTCAGAAGAGCCCACACACTCTGCTCTTAACCCCAGTGTGCAGAAAGTGTCAAAACGTGTTTTTCAGCAGAAATAAACATGTTTCTGGAAGTTTGGTCAACCCCATGTAAGTTATGGGGCAGTTACAGTACACTTTTCAAAACGTGTTTTTCAGCCCGAAATAAACGCGTTTTTTCAGACAACTGAGTCCCTATGTAACTGCAAGGCTCAGAAGAGCCCACACACTCAGCTCTTAACCCCAGTGTGCAGAAAGTGTCAAAACATGTTTTTCAGCAGAAATAAACATGTTTCTGCAAGTTTGGTCAACCCCATGTAAGTTATGGGGCAGTAACAGCACTTTTTTCAAAACGTGTTTTTCAGCCCGAAATAAACGCGTTTTCTCAGACAACTGAATCCCTATGTAACTGCAAGGCTCAGAAGAGCCCACACACTCTGCTCTTAACCCCAGTGTGCAGAAAGTGTCAAAACGTGTTTTTCAGCAGAAATAAACATGTTTCTGGAAGTTTGGTCAACCCCATGTAAGTTATGGGGCAGTTACAGTACACTTTTCAAAACGTGTTTTTCAGCCCGAAATAAACGCGTTTTTTCAGACAACTGAGTCCCTATGTAACTGCAAGGCTCAGAAGAGCCCACACACTCAGCTCTTAACCCCAGTGTGCAGAAAGTGTCAAAACATGTTTTTCAGCAGAAATAAACATGTTTCTGCAAGTTTGGTCAACCCCATGTAAGTTATGGGGCAGTAACAGCACTTTTTTCAAAACGTGTTTTTCAGCCCGAAATAAACGCGTTTTTTCAGACAACTGAATCCCTATGTAACGGCAAGGCTCAGAAGAGCCCACACACTCTGCTCTTAACCCCAGTGTGCAGAAAGTGTCAAAACATGTTTTTCAGCAGAAATAAACATGTTTCTGCAAGTTTGGTCACCCCTATGTAACTTATTGGGCAGTAACAGCACTTTTTTCAAAACGTGTTTTTCAGCCCGAAATAAACGCGTTTTCTCAGACAACTGAATCCCTATGTAACTGCAAGGCTCAGAAGAGCCCACACACTCTGCTCTTAACCCCAGTGTGCAGAAAGTGTCAAAACGTGTTTTTCAGCAGAAATAAACATGTTTCTGGAAGTTTGGTCAACCCCATGTAAGTTATGGGGCAGTTACAGTACACTTTTCAAAACGTGTTTTTCAGCCCGAAATAAACGCGTTTTTTCAGACAACTGAATCCCTATGTAACTGCAAGGCTCAGAAGAGCCCACACACTCTGCTCTTAACCCCAGTGTGCAGAAAGTGTCAAAACGTGTTTTTCAGCAGAAATAAACATGTTTCTGCAAGTTTGGTCACCCCCATGTAACTTATTGGGCAGTAACAGCACTTTTTTCAAAACGTGTTTTTCAGCCCGAAATAAACGCGTTTTTTCAGACAACTGAATCCCTATGTAACGGCAAGGCTCAGAAGAGCCCACACACTCTGCTCTTAACCCCAGTGTGCAGAAAGTGTCAAAACATGTTTTTCAGCAGAAATAAACATGTTTCTGCAAGTTTGGTCAACCCCATGTAAGTTATGGGGCAGTAACAGCACTTTTTTCAAAACGTGTTTTTCAGCCCGAAATAAACGCGTTTTTTCAGACAACTGAATCCCTATGTAACTGCAAGGCTCAGAAGAGCCCACACACTCTGCTCTTAACCCCAGTGTGCAGAAAGTGTCAAAACGTGTTTTTCAGCAGAAATAAACATGTTTCTGGAAGTTTGGTCAACCCCATGTAAGTTATGGGGCAGTTACAGTACACTTTTCAAAACGTGTTTTTCAGCCTGACATAAACGCGTTTTTTCAGACAACTGAATCCCTATGTAACTGCAAAGCTCAGAAGAGCCCACACACTCAGCTCTTAACCCCAGTGTGCAGAAAATGTCAAAACGTATTTTTCAGCAGAAATAAACATGTTTCTGCAAGTTTGGTCAACCCCATGTAAGTTATGGGGCTGTTACAGTGCACTTTTCAAAACGTGTTTTTCAGCCCGAAATAAACGCGTTTTTTCAGACAACTGAATCCCTATGTAACTGCAAGGCTCAGAAGAGCCCACAAACTCTGCTCTTAACCCCAGTGTGCAGAAAGTGTCAAAACGTGTTTTTCAGCAGAAATAAACATGTTTCTGAAAGTTTGGTCAACACCATGTAAGTTATGGGGCAGTTACAGTACACTTTTCAAAACGTGTTTTTCAGCCCGAAATAAACGCGTTTTTTCAGACAACTGAATCCCTATGTAACTGCAAGGCTCAGAAGAGCCCACACACTCTGCTCATAACCCCAGTGTGCAGAAAGTGTCAAAACGTGTTTTTCAGCAGAAATAAACATGTTTCTGGAAGTTTGGTCACCCCCATGTAAGTTATGGGGCAGTTACAGTACACTTTTCAAAACGTGTTTTTCAGCCCGAAATAAACGCGTTTTTTCAGACAACTGAATCCCTATGTAACTGCAAGGCTCAGAAGAGCCCACACACTCTGCTCATAACCCCAGTGTGCAGAAAGTGTCAAAACGTGTTTTTCAGCAGAAATAAACATGTTTCTGGAAGTTTGGTCAACCTCATGTAAGTTATGGGGCAGTTACAGTACACTTTTCAAAACGTGTTTTTCAGCCCGAAATAAACGCGTTTTTTCAGACAACTGAGTCCCTATGTAACTGCAAGGCTCAGAAGAGACCACACACTCAGCTCTTAACCCCAGTGTGCAGAAAGTGTCAAAACATGTTTTTCAGCAGAAATAAACATGTTTCTGCAAGTTTGGTCAACCCCATGTAAGTTATGGGGCAGTAACAGCACTTTTTTCAAAACGTGTTTTTCAGCCCGAAATAAACGCGTTTTCTCAGACAACTGAATCCCTATGTAACTGCAAGGCTCAGAAGAGCCCACACACTCTGCTCTTAACCCCAGTGTGCAGAAAGTGTCAAAACGTGTTTTTCAGCAGAAATAAACATGTTTCTGGAAGTTTGGTCAACCCCATGTAAGTTATGGGGCAGTTACAGTACACTTTTCAAAACGTGTTTTTCAGCCCGAAATAAACGCGTTTTTTCAGACAACTGAATCCCTATGTAACTGCAAGGCTCAGAAGAGCCCACACACTCAGCTCTTAACCCCAGTGTGCAGAAAGTGTCAAAACATGTTTTTCAGCAGAAATAAACATGTTTCTGCAAGTTTGGTCAACCCCATGTAAGTTATGGGGCAGTAACACCACTTTTTTTAAAACGTGTTTTTCAGCCCGAAATAAACGCGTTTTTTCAGACAACTGAATTCCTATGTAACTGCAAGGCTCAGAAGAGCCCACACACTCAGCTCTTAACCACAGTGTGCAGAAAGTGTCAAAACATGTTTTTCAGCAGAAATAAACATGTTTCTGCAAGTTTGGTCAACCCCATGTAAGTTATGGGGCAGTAACAGCACTTTTTTCAAAACGTGTTTTTCAGCCCGAAATAAACGCGTTTTTTCAGACAACTGAATCCCTATGTAACTGCAAGGCTCAGAAGAGCCCACACACTCTGCTCTTAACCCCAGTGTGCAGAAAGTGTCAAAACGTGTTTTTCAGCAGAAATAAACATGTTTCTGGAAGTTTGGTCAACCCCATGTAAGTTATGGGGCAGTTACAGTACACTTTTCAAAACGTGTTTTTCAGCCCGAAATAAACGCGTTTTTTCAGACAACTGAATCCCTATGTAACTGCAAGGCTCAGAAGAGCCCACACACTCAGCTCTTAACCCCAGTGTGCAGAAAGTGTCAAAACATGTTTTTCAGCAGAAATAAACATGTTTCTGCAAGTTTGGTCAACCCCATGTAAGTTATGGGGCAGTAACACCACTTTTTTTAAAACGTGTTTTTCAGCCCGAAATAAACGCGTTTTTTCAGACAACTGAATTCCTATGTAACTGCAAGGCTCAGAAGAGCCCACACACTCAGCTCTTAACCACAGTGTGCAGAAAGTGTCAAAACATGTTTTTCAGCAGAAATAAACATGTTTCTGCAAGTTTGGTCAACCCCATGTAAGTTATGGGGCAGTAACAGCACTTTTTTCAAAACGTGTTTTTCAGCCCGAAATAAACGCGTTTTTTCAGACAACTGAATCCCTATGTAACTGCAAGGCTCAGAAGAGCCCACACACTCTGCTCTTAACCCCAGTGTGCAGAAAGTGTCAAAACGTGTTTTTCAGCAGAAATAAACATGTTTCTGGAAGTTTGGTCAACCCCATGTAAGTTATGGGGCAGTTACAGTACACTTTTCAAAACGTGTTTTTCAGCCCGAAATAAACGCGTTTTTTCAGACAACTGAGTCCCTATGTAACTGCAAGGCTCAGAAGAGCCCACACACTCAGCTCTTAACCCCAGTGTGCAGAAAGTGTCAAAACATGTTTTTCAGCAGAAATAAACATGTTTCTGCAAGTTTGGTCAACCCCATGTAAGTTATGGGGCAGTAACAGCACTTTTTTCAAAACGTGTTTTTCAGCCCGAAATAAACGCGTTTTTTCAGACAACTGAGTCCCTATGTAACTGCAAGGCTCAGAAGAGCCCACACACTCAGCTCTTAACCCCAGTGTGCAGAAAGTGTCAAAACATGTTTTTCAGCAGAAATAAACATGTTTCTGCAAGTTTGGTCAACCCCATGTAAGTTATGGGGCAGTAACAGCACTTTTTTAAAACGTGTTTTTCAGCCCGAAATAAACGCGTTTTCTCAGACAACTGAATCCCTATGTAACTGCAAGGCTCAGAAGAGCCCACACACTCTGCTCTTAACCCCAGTGTGCAGAAAGTGTCAAAACGTGTTTTTCAGCAGAAATAAACATGTTTCTGGAAGTTTGGTCAACCCCATGTAAGTTATGGGGCAGTTACAGTACACTTTTCAAAACGTGTTTTTCAGCCCGAAATAAACGCGTTTTTTCAGACAACTGAGTCCCTATGTAACTGCAAGGCTCAGAAGAGCCCACACACTCAGCTCTTAACCCCAGTGTGCAGAAAGTGTCAAAACATGTTTTTCAGCAGAAATAAACATGTTTCTGCAAGTTTGGTCAACCCCATGTAAGTTATGGGGCAGTAACAGCACTTTTTTCAAAACGTGTTTTTCAGCCCGAAATAAACGCGTTTTTTCAGACAACTGAATCCCTATGTAACGGCAAGGCTCAGAAGAGCCCACACACTCTGCTCTTAACCCCAGTGTGCAGAAAGTGTCAAAACATGTTTTTCAGCAGAAATAAACATGTTTCTGCAAGTTTGGTCACCCCTATGTAACTTATTGGGCAGTAACAGCACTTTTTTCAAAACGTGTTTTTCAGCCCGAAATAAACGCGTTTTCTCAGACAACTGAATCCCTATGTAACTGCAAGGCTCAGAAGAGCCCACACACTCTGCTCTTAACCCCAGTGTGCAGAAAGTGTCAAAACGTGTTTTTCAGCAGAAATAAACATGTTTCTGGAAGTTTGGTCAACCCCATGTAAGTTATGGGGCAGTTACAGTACACTTTTCAAAACGTGTTTTTCAGCCCGAAATAAACGCGTTTTTTCAGACAACTGAATCCCTATGTAACTGCAAGGCTCAGAAGAGCCCACACACTCTGCTCTTAACCCCAGTGTGCAGAAAGTGTCAAAACGTGTTTTTCAGCAGAAATAAACATGTTTCTGCAAGTTTGGTCACCCCCATGTAACTTATTGGGCAGTAACAGCACTTTTTTCAAAACGTGTTTTTCAGCCCGAAATAAACGCGTTTTTTCAGACAACTGAATCCCTATGTAACGGCAAGGCTCAGAAGAGCCCACACACTCTGCTCTTAACCCCAGTGTGCAGAAAGTGTCAAAACATGTTTTTCAGCAGAAATAAACATGTTTCTGCAAGTTTGGTCAACCCCATGTAAGTTATGGGGCAGTAACAGCACTTTTTTCAAAACGTGTTTTTCAGCCCGAAATAAACACGTTTTTTCAGACAACTGAATCCCTATGTAACTGCAAGGCTCAGAAGAGCCCACACACTCTGCTCTTAACCCCAGTGTGCAGAAAGTGTCAAAACGTGTTTTTCAGCAGAAATAAACATGTTTCTGGAAGTTTGGTCAACCCCATGTAAGTTATGGGGCAGTTACAGTACACTTTTCAAAACGTGTTTTTCAGCCTGACATAAACGCGTTTTTTCAGACAACTGAATCCCTATGTAACTGCAAAGCTCAGAAGAGCCCACACACTCAGCTCTTAACCCCAGTGTGCAGATAATGTCAAAACGTATTTTTCAGCAGAAATAAACATGTTTCTGCAAGTTTGGTCAACCCCATGTAAGTTATGGGGCTGTTACAGTGCACTTTTCAAAACGTGTTTTTCAGCCCGAAATAAACGCGTTTTTTCAGACAACTGAATCCCTATGTAACTGCAAGGCTCAGAAGAGCCCACACACTCTGCTCTTAACCCCAGTGTGCAGAAAGTGTCAAAACGTGTTTTTCAGCAGAAATAAACATGTTTCTGGAAGTTTGGTCAACCCCATGTAAGTTATGGGGCAGTTACAGTACACTTTTCAAAACGTGTTTTTCAGCCCGAAATAAACGCGTTTTTTCAGACAACTGAATCCCTATGTAACTGCAAGGCTCAGAAGAGCCCACACACTCAGCTCTTAACCCCAGTGTGCAGAAAGTGTCAAAACATGTTTTTCAGCAGAAATAAACATGTTTCTGCAAGTTTGGTCAACCCCATGTAAGTTATGGGGCAGTAACAGCACTTTTTTCAAAACGTGTTTTTCAGCCCGAAATAAACGCGTTTTTTCAGACAACTGAATCCCTATGTAACTGCAAGGCTCAGAAGAGCCCACACACTCTGCTCTTAACCCCAGTGTGCAGAAAGTGTCAAAACGTGTTTTTCAGCAGAAATAAACATGTTTCTGGAAGTTTGGTCAACCCCATGTAAGTTATGGGGCAGTTACAGTACACTTTTCAAAACGTGTTTTTCAGCCCGAAATAAACGCGTTTTTTCAGACAACTGAGTCCCTATGTAACTGCAAGGCTCAGAAGAGCCCACACACTCAGCTCTTAACCCCAGTGTGCAGAAAGTGTCAAAACATGTTTTTCAGCAGAAATAAACATGTTTCTGCAAGTTTGGTCAACCCCATGTAAGTTATGGGGCAGTAACAGCACTTTTTTCAAAACGTGTTTTTCAGCCCGAAATAAACGCGTTTTTTCAGACAACTGAATCCCTATGTAACTGCAAGGCTCAGAAGAGCCCACACACTCTGCTCTTAACCCCAGTGTGCAGAAAGTGTCAAAACGTGTTTTTCAGCAGAAACAAACATGTTTCTGCAAGTTTGGTCAACCCCATGTAAGTTATGGGGCAGTTACAGTACACTTTTCAAAACGTGTTTTTCAGCCCGAAATAAACGCGTTTTTTCAGACAACTGAATCCCTATGTAACTGCAAAGCTCAGAAGAGCCCACACACTCAGCTCTTAACCCCAGTGTGCAGAAAATGTCAAAACGTGTTTTTCAGCAGAAATAAACATGTTTCTGGAAGTTTGGTCAACCCCATGTAAGTTATGGGGCAGTAACACCACTTTTTTTAAAACGTGTTTTTCAGCCCGAAATAAACGCGTTTTTTCAGACAACTGAATCCCTATGTAACTGCAAGGCTCAGAAGAGCCCACACACTCAGCTCTTAACCCCAGTGTGCAGAAAGTGTCAAAACATGTTTTTCAGCAGAAATAAACATGTTTCTGCAAGTTTGGTCAACCCCATGTAAGTTATGGGGCAGTAACAGCACTTTTTTCAAAACGTGTTTTTCAGCCCGAAATAAACGCGTTTTTTCAGACAACTGAATCCCTATGTAACTGCAAGGCTCAGAAGAGCCCACACACTCTGCTCTTAACCCCAGTGTGCAGAAAGTGTCAAAACGTGTTTTTCAGCAGAAATAAACATGTTTCTGGAAGTTTGGTCAACCCCATGTAAGTTATGGGGCAGTTACAGTACACTTTTCAAAACGTGTTTTTCAGCCCGAAATAAACGCGTTTTTTCAGACAACTGAGTCCCTATGTAACTGCAAGGCTCAGAAGAGCCCACACACTCAGCTCTTAACCCCAGTGTGCAGAAAGTGTCAAAACATGTTTTTCAGCAGAAATAAACATGTTTCTGCAAGTTTGGTCAACCCCATGTAAGTTATTTGGCAGTAACAGCACTTTTTTCAAAACGTGTTTTTCAGCCCGAAATAAACGCGTTTTTTCAGACAACTGAATCCCTATATAACGGCAAGGCTCAGAAGAGCCCACACACTCTGCTCTTAACCCCAGTGTGCAGAAAGTGTCAAAACATGTTTTTCAGCAGAAATAAACATGTTTCTGCAAGTTTGGTCACCCCTATGTAACTTATTGGGCAGTAACAGCACTTTTTTCAAAACGTGTTTTTCAGCCCGAAATAAACGCGTTTTCTCAGACAACTGAATCCCTATGTAACTGCAAGGCTCAGAAGAGCCCACACACTCTGCTCTTAACCCCAGTGTGCAGAAAGTGTCAAAACGTGTTTTTCAGCAGAAATAAACATGTTTCTGGAAGTTTGGTCAACCCCATGTAAGTTATGGGGCAGTTACAGTACACTTTTCAAAACGTGTTTTTCAGCCCGAAATAAACGCGTTTTTTCAGACAACTGAATCCCTATGTAACTGCAAGGCTCAGAAGAGCCCACACACTCTGCTCTTAACCCCAGTGTGCAGAAAGTGTCAAAACATGTTTTTCAGCAGAAATAAACATGTTTCTGCAAGTTTGGTCACCCCCATGTAACTTATTGGGCAGTAACAGCACTTTTTTCAAAACGTGTTTTTCAGCCCGAAATAAACGCGTTTTTTCAGACAACTGAATCCCTATGTAACGGCAAGGCTCAGAAGAGCCCACACACTCTGCTCTTAACCCCAGTGTGCAGAAAGTGTCAAAACATGTTTTTCAGCAGAAATAAACATGTTTCTGCAAGTTTGGTCAACCCCATGTAAGTTATGGGGCAGTAACAGCACTTTTTTCAAAACGTGTTTTTCAGCCCGAAATAAACGCGTTTTTTCAGACAACTGAATCCCTATGTAACTGCAAGGCTCAGAAGAGCCCACACACTCTGCTCTTAAACCCAGTGTGCAGAAAATGTCAAAACGTGTTTTTCAGCAGAAATAAACATGTTTCTGCAAGTTTGGTCAACCCCATGTAAGTTATGGGGCAGTTATAGTGCACTTTTCAAAACGTGTTTTTCAGCCCGAAATAAACGCGTTTTTTCAGACAACTGAATACCTATGTAACTGCAAAGCTCAGAAGAGCCCACACACTCAGCTCTTAACCCCAGTGTGCAGAAAGTGTCAAAACGTGTTTTTCAGCAGAAATAAACATGTTTCTGCAAGTTTGGTCAACCCCATGTAAGTTATGGGGCAGTTACAGTACACTTTTCAAAACGTGTTTTTCAGCCCGAAATAAACGCGTTTTTTCAGACAACTGAATCCCTATGTAACTGCAAGGCTCAGAAGAGCCCACACACTCTGCTCTTAACCCCAGTGTGCAGAAAGTGTCAAAACGTGTTTTTCAGCAGAAATAAACATGTTTCTGCAAGTTTGGTCAACCCCATGTAAGTTATGGGGCAGTTACAGTACACTTTTCAAAACGTGTTTTTCAGCCCGAAATAAACGCGTTTTTTCAGACAACTGAATACCTATGTAACTGCAAAGCTCAGAAGAGCCCACACACTCAGCTCTTAACCCCAGTGTGCAGAAAGTGTCAAAACGTGTTTTTCAGCAGAAATAAACATGTTTCTGGAAGTTTGGTCAACCCCATGTAAGTTATGGGGCAGTTACAGTACACTTTTCAAAACGTGTTTTTCAGCCCGAAATAAACGCGTTTTTTCAGACAACTGAGTCCCTATGTAACTGCAAGGCTCAGAAGAGCCCACACACTCAGCTCTTAACCCCAGTGTGCAGAAAGTGTCAAAACATGTTTTTCAGCAGAAATAAACATGTTTCTGCAAGTTTGGTCAACCCCATGTAAGTTATGGGGCAGTAACAGCACTTTTTTCAAAACGTGTTTTTCAGCCCGAAATAAACGCGTTTTTTCAGACAACTGAATCCCTATGTAACGGCAAGGCTCAGAAGAGCCCACACACTCTGCTCTTAACCCCAGTGTGCAGAAAGTGTCAAAACATGTTTTTCAGCAGAAATAAACATGTTTCTGCAAGTTTGGTCAACCCCATGTAAGTTATGGGGCAGTAACAGCACTTTTTTCAAAACGTGTTTTTCAGCCCGAAATAAACGCGTTTTTTCAGACAACTGAATCCCTATGTAACTGCAAGGCTCAGAAGAGCCCACACACTCTGCTCTTAACCCCAGTGTGCAGAAAGTGTCAAAACGTGTTTTTCAGCAGAAATAAACATGTTTCTGGAAGTTTGGTCAACCCCATGTAAGTTATGGGGCAGTTACAGTACACTTTTCAAAACGTGTTTTTCAGCCCGACATAAACGCGTTTTTTCAGACAACTGAATCCCTATGTAACTGCAAAGCTCAGAAGAGCCCACACACTCAGCTCTTAACCCCAGTGTGCAGAAAATGTCAAAACGTATTTTTCAGCAGAAATAAACATGTTTCTGCAAGTTTGGTCAACCCCATGTAAGTTATGGGGCTGTTACAGTGCACTTTTCAAAACGTGTTTTTCAGCCCGAAATAAACGCGTTTTTTCAGACAACTGAATCCCTATGTAACTGCAAGGCTCAGAAGAGCCCACACACTCTGCTCTTAACCCCAGTGTGCAGAAAGTGTCAAAACGTGTTTTTCAGCAGAAATAAACATGTTTCTGAAAGTTTGGTCAACCCCATGTAAGTTATGGGGCAGTTACAGTACACTTTTCAAAACGTGTTTTTCAGCCCGAAATAAACGCGTTTTTTCAGACAACTGAATCCCTATGTAACTGCAAGGCTCAGAAGAGCCCACACACTCTGCTCATAACCCCAGTGTGCAGAAAGTGTCAAAACGTGTTTTTCAGCAGAAATAAACATGTTTCTGGAAGTTTGGTCACCCCCATGTAAGTTATGGGGCAGTTACAGTACACTTTTCAAAACGTGTTTTTCAGCCCGAAATAAACGCGTTTTTTCAGACAACTGAATCCCTATGTAACTGCAAGGCTCAGAAGAGCCCACACACTCTGCTCATAACCCCAGTGTGCAGAAAGTGTCAAAACGTGTTTTTCAGCAGAAATAAACATGTTTCTGGAAGTTTGGTCAACCCCATGTAAGTTATGGGGCAGTTACAGTACACTTTTCAAAACGTGTTTTTCAGCCCGAAATAAACGCGTTTTTTCAGACAACTGAGTCCCTATGTAACTGCAAGGCTCAGAAGAGCCCACACACTCAGCTCTTAACCCCAGTGTGCAGAAAGTGTCAAAACATGTTTTTCAGCAGAAATAAACATGTTTCTGCAAGTTTGGTCAACCCCATGTAAGTTATGGGGCAGTAACAGCACTTTTTTCAAAACGTGTTTTTCAGCCCGAAATAAACGCGTTTTCTCAGACAACTGAATCCCTATGTAACTGCAAGGCTCAGAAGAGCCCACACACTCTGCTCTTAACCCCAGTGTGCAGAAAGTGTCAAAACGTGTTTTTCAGCAGAAATAAACATGTTTCTGGAAGTTTGGTCAACCCCATGTAAGTTATGGGGCAGTTACAGTACACTTTTCAAAACGTGTTTTTCAGCCCGAAATAAACGCGTTTTTTCAGACAACTGAATCCCTATGTAACTGCAAGGCTCAGAAGAGCCCACACACTCTGCTCTTAACCCCAGTGTGCAGAAAGTGTCAAAACGTGTTTTTCAGCAGAAATAAACATGTTTCTGCAAGTTTGGTCACCCCCATGTAACTTATTGGGCAGTAACAGCACTTTTTTCAAAACGTGTTTTTCAGCCCGAAATAAACGCGTTTTTTCAGACAACTGAATCCCTATGTAACGGCAAGGCTCAGAAGAGCCCACACACTCTGCTCTTAACCCCAGTGTGCAGAAAGTGTCAAAACATGTTTTTCAGCAGAAATAAACATGTTTCTGCAAGTTTGGTCAACCCCATGTAAGTTATGGGGCAGTAACAGCACTTTTTTCAAAACGTGTTTTTCAGCCCGAAATAAACGCGTTTTTTCAGACAACTGAATCCCTATGTAACTGCAAGGCTCAGAAGAGCCCACACACTCTGCTCTTAACCCCAGTGTGCAGAAAGTGTCAAAACGTGTTTTTCAGCAGAAATAAACATGTTTCTGCAAGTTTGGTCAACCCCATGTAAGTTATGGGGCAGTTACAGTACACTTTTCAAAACGTGTTTTTCAGCCCGAAATAAACGCGTTTTTTCAGACAATTGAATACCTATGTAACTGCAAAGCTCATAAGAGCCCACACACTCAGCTCTTAACCCCAGTGTGCAGAAAGTGTCAAAACGTGTTTTTCAGCAGAAATAAACATGTTTCTGCAAGTTTGGTCAACCCCATGTAAGTTATGGGGCAGTTACAGTACACTTTTCAAAACGTGTTTTTCAGCCCGAAATAAACGCGTTTTTTCAGACAACTGAGTCCCTGTGTAACTGCAAGGCTCAGAAGAGCCCACACACTCAGCTCTTAACCCCAGTGTGCAGAAAGTGTCAAAACATGTTTTTCAGCAGAAATAAACATGTTTCTGCAAGTTTGGTCAACCCCATGTAAGTTATGGGGCAGTAACAGCACTTTTTTCAAAACGTGTTTTTCAGCCCGAAATAAACGCGTTTTTTCAGACAACTGAATCCCTATGTAACTGCAAGGCTCAGAAGAGCCCACACACTCTGCTCTTAACCCCAGTGTGCAGAAAGTGTCAAAACGTGTTTTTCAGCAGAAATAAACATGTTTCTGGAAGTTTGGTCAACCCCATGTAAGTTATGGGGCAGTTACAGTACACTTTTCAAAACGTGTTTTTCAGCCCGAAATAAACGCGTTTTTTCAGACAACTGAATCCCTATGTAACTGCAAGGCTCAGAAGAGCCCACACACTCAGCTCTTAACCCCAGTGTGCAGAAAGTGTCAAAACATGTTTTTCAGCAGAAATAAACATGTTTCTGCAAGTTTGGTCAACCCCATGTAAGTTATGGGGCAGTAACAGCACTTTTTTCAAAACGTGTTTTTCAGCCCGAAATAAACGCGTTTTTTCAGACAACTGAATCCCTATGTAACTGCAAGGCTCAGAAGAGCCCACACACTCTGCTCTTAACCCCAGTGTGCAGAAAGTGTCAAAACGTGTTTTTCAGCAGAAATAAACATGTTTCTGGAAGTTTGGTCAACCCCATGTAAGTTATGGGGCAGTTACAGTACACTTTTCAAAACGTGTTTTTCAGCCCGAAATAAACGCGTTTTTTCAGACAACTGAGTCCCTATGTAACTGCAAGGCTCAGAAGAGCCCACACACTCAGCTCTTAACCCCAGTGTGCAGAAAGTGTCAAAACATGTTTTTCAGCAGAAATAAACATGTTTCTGCAAGTTTGGTCAACCCCATGTAAGTTATGGGGCAGTAACAGCACTTTTTTCAAAACGTGTTTTTCAGCCCGAAATAAACGCGTTTTTTCAGACAACTGAATCCCTATGTAACTGCAAGGCTCAGAAGAGCCCACACACTCTGCTCTTAACCCCAGTGTGCAGAAAGTGTCAAAACGTGTTTTTCAGCAGAAACAAACATGTTTCTGCAAGTTTGGTCAACCCCATGTAAGTTATGGGGCAGTTACAGTACACTTTTCAAAACGTGTTTTTCAGCCCGAAATAAACGCGTTTTTTCAGACAACTGAATCCCTATGTAACTGCAAAGCTCAGAAGAGCCCACACACTCAGCTCTTAACCCCAGTGTGCAGAAAATGTCAAAACGTGTTTTTCAGCAGAAATAAACATGTTTCTGGAAGTTTGGTCAACCCCATGTAAGTTATGGGGCAGTAACACCACTTTTTTTAAAACGTGTTTTTCAGCCCGAAATAAACGCGTTTTTTCAGACAACTGAATCCCTATGTAACTGCAAGGCTCAGAAGAGCCCACACACTCAGCTCTTAACCCCAGTGTGCAGAAAGTGTCAAAACATGTTTTTCAGCAGAAATAAACATGTTTCTGCAAGTTTGGTCAACCCCATGTAAGTTATGGGGCAGTAACAGCACTTTTTTCAAAACGTGTTTTTCAGCCCGAAATAAACGCGTTTTTTCAGACAACTGAATCCCTATGTAACTGCAAGGCTCAGAAGAGCCCACACACTCTGCTCTTAACCCCAGTGTGCAGAAAGTGTCAAAACGTGTTTTTCAGCAGAAATAAACATGTTTCTGGAAGTTTGGTCAACCCCATGTAAGTTATGGGGCAGTTACAGTACACTTTTCAAAACGTGTTTTTCAGCCCGAAATAAACGCGTTTTTTCAGACAACTGAGTCCCTATGTAACTGCAAGGCTCAGAAGAGCCCACACACTCAGCTCTTAACCCCAGTGTGCAGAAAGTGTCAAAACATGTTTTTCAGCAGAAATAAACATGTTTCTGCAAGTTTGGTCAACCCCATGTAAGTTATGGGGCAGTAACAGCACTTTTTTCAAAACGTGTTTTTCAGCCCGAAATAAACGCGTTTTTTCAGACAACTGAATCCCTATGTAACGGCAAGGCTCAGAAGAGCCCACACACTCTGCTCTTAACCCCAGTGTGCAGAAAGTGTCAAAACATGTTTTTCAGCAGAAATAAACATGTTTCTGCAAGTTTGGTCACCCCTATGTAACTTATTGGGCAGTAACAGCACTTTTTTCAAAACGTGTTTTTCAGCCCGAAATAAACGCGTTTTCTCAGACAACTGAATCCCTATGTAACTGCAAGGCTCAGAAGAGCCCACACACTCTGCTCTTAACCCCAGTGTGCAGAAAGTGTCAAAACGTGTTTTTCAGCAGAAATAAACATGTTTCTGCAAGTTTGGTCAACCCCATGTAAGTTATGGGGCAGTTACAGTACACTTTTCAAAACGTGTTTTTCAGCCCGAAATAAACGCGTTTTTTCAGACAACTGAATCCCTATGTAACTGCAAGGCTCAGAAGAGCCCACACACTCTGCTCTTAACCCCAGTGTGCAGAAAGTGTCAAAACGTGTTTTTCAGCAGAAATAAACATGTTTCTGCAAGTTTGGTCACCCCCATGTAACTTATTGGGCAGTAACAGCACTTTTTTCAAAACGTGTTTTTCAGCCCGAAATAAACGCGTTTTTTCAGACAACTGAATCCCTATGTAACGGCAAGGCTCAGAAGAGCCCACACACTCTGCTCTTAACCCCAGTGTGCAGAAAGTGTCAAAACATGTTTTTCAGCAGAAATAAACATGTTTCTGCAAGTTTGGTCAACCCCATGTAAGTTATGGGGCAGTAACAGCACTTTTTTCAAAACGTGTTTTTCAGCCCGAAATAAACGCGTTTTTTCAGACAACTGAATCCCTATGTAACTGCAAGGCTCAGAAGAGCCCACACACTCTGCTCTTAAACCCAGTGTGCAGAAAATGTCAAAACGTGTTTTTCAGCAGAAATAAACATGTTTCTGCAAGTTTGGTCAACCCCATGTAAGTTATGGGGCAGTTATAGTGCACTTTTCAAAACGTGTTTTTCAGCCCGAAATAAACGCGTTTTTTCAGACAACTGAATACCTATGTAACTGCAAAGCTCAGAAGAGCCCACACACTCAGCTCTTAACCCCAGTGTGCAGAAAGTGTCAAAACGTGTTTTTCAGCAGAAATAAACATGTTTCTGCAAGTTTGGTCAACCCCATGTAAGTTATGGGGCAGTTACAGTACACTTTTCAAAACGTGTTTTTCAGCCCGAAATAAACGCGTTTTTTCAGACAACTGAATCCCTATGTAACTGCAAGGCTCAGAAGAGCCCACACACTCTGCTCTTAACCCCAGTGTGCAGAAAGTGTCAAAACGTGTTTTTCAGCAGAAATAAACATGTTTCTGCAAGTTTGGTCAACCCCATGTAAGTTATGGGGCAGTTACAGTACACTTTTCAAAACGTGTTTTTCAGCCCGAAATAAACGCGTTTTTTCAGACAACTGAATACCTATGTAACTGCAAAGCTCAGAAGAGCCCACACACTCAGCTCTTAACCCCAGTGTGCAGAAAGTGTCAAAACGTGTTTTTCAGCAGAAATAAACATGTTTCTGCAAGTTTGGTCAACCCCATGTAAGTTATGGGGCAGTAACAGCACTTTTTTCAAAACGTGTTTTTCAGCCCGAAATAAACGCGTTTTTTCAGACAACTGAATCCCTATGTAACTGTAAGGCTCAGAAGAGCCCACACACTCTGCTCTTAACCCCAGTGTGCAGAAAGTGTCAAAACGTGTTTTTCAGCAGAAATAAACATGTTTCTGCAAGTTTGGTCAACCCCATGTAAGTTATGGGGCAGTTACAGTACACTTTTCAAAACGTGTTTTTCAGCACGAAATAAACGCGTTTTTTCAGACAACTGAATACCTATGTAACTGCAAAGCTCAGAAGAGCCCACACACTCTGCTCTTAACCCCAGTGTGCAGAAAGTGTCAAAACGTGTTTTTCAGCAGAAATAAACATGTTTCTGCAAGTTTGGTCAACCCCATGTAAGTTATGGGGCAGTAACAGCACTTTTTTCAAAACGTGTTTTTCAGCCCGAAATAAACGCGTTTTTTCAGACAACTGAATCCCTATGTAACTGCAAGGCTCAGAAGAGCCCACACACTCTGCTCTTAACCCCAGTGTGCAGAAAGTGTCAAAACGTGTTTTTCAGCAGAAATAAACATGTTTCTGCAAGTTTGGTCAACCCCATGTAAGTTATGGGGCAGTTACAGTGCACTTTTCAAAACGTGTTTTTCAGCCCGAAATAAACGCGTTTTTTCAGACAACTGAATCCCTATGTAACTGCAAGGCTCAGAAGAGCCCACACACTCTGCTCTTAACCCCAGTGTGCAGAAAGTGTCAAAACGTGTTTTTCAGCAGAAATAAACATGTTTCTGCAAGTTTGGTCAACCCCATGTAAGTTATGGGGCAGTTACAGTACACTTTTCAAAACGTGTTTTTCAGCCCGAAATAAACGCGTTTTTTCAGACAACTGAATCCCTATGTAACTGCAAGGCTCAGAAGAGCCCACACACTCTGCTCTTAACCCCAGTGTGCAGAAAGTGTCAAAACGTGTTTTTCAGCAGAAATAAACATGTTTCTGCAAGTTTGGTCAACCCCATGTAAGTTATGGGGCAGTTACAGTACACTTTTCAAAACGTGTTTTTCAGCACGAAATAAACGCGTTTTTTCAGACAACTGAATACCTATGTAACTGCAAAGCTCAGAAGAGCCCACACACTCTGCTCTTAACCCCAGTGTGCAGAAAGTGTCAAAACGTGTTTTTCAGCAGAAATAAACATGTTTCTGCAAGTTTGGTCAACCCCATGTAAGTTATGGGGCAGTAACAGCACTTTTTTCAAAACGTGTTTTTCAGCCCGAAATAAACGCGTTTTTTCAGACAACTGAATCCCTATGTAACTGCAAAGCTCAGAAGAGCCCACACACTCAGCTCTTAACCCCAGTGTGCAGAAAATGTCAAAACGTATTTTTCAGCAGAAATAAACATGTTTCTGCAAGTTTGGTCAACCCCATGTAAGTTATGGGGCTGTTACAGTGCACTTTTCAAAACGTGTTTTTCAGCCCGAAATAAACGCGTTTTTTCAGACAACTGAATCCCTATGTAACTGCAAGGCTCAGAAGAGCCCACACACTCTGCTCTTAACCCCAGTGTGCAGAAAGTGTCAAAACGTGTTTTTCAGCAGAAATAAACATGTTTCTGCAAGTTTGGTCAACCCCATGTAAGTTATGGGGCAGTTACAGTACACTTTTCAAAACTTGTTTTTCAGCCCGAAATAAACGCGTTTTTTCAGACAACTGAATCCCTATGTAACTGCAAGGCTCAGAAGAGCCCACACACTCTGCTCTTAACCCCAGTGTGCAGAAAGTGTCTAAACGTGTTTTTCAGCAGAAATAAACATGTTTCTGCAAGTTTGGTCAACCCCATGTAAGTTATGGGGCAGTTACAGTGCACTTTTCAAAACGTGTTTTTCAGCCCGAAATAAACGCGTTTTTTCAGACAACTGAATCCCTATGTAACTGCAAGGCTCAGAACAGCCCACACACTCTGCTCTTAACCCCAGTGTGCAGAAAGTGTCAAAACGTGTTTTTCAGCAGAAATAAACATGTTTCTGCAAGTTTGGTCAACCCCATGTAAGTTATGGGGCAGTTACAGTGCACTTTTCAAAACGTGTTTTTCAGCCCGAAATAAACGCGTTTTTTCAGACAACTGAATCCCTATGTAACTGCAAGGCTCAGAGGAGCCCACACACTCTGCTCTTAACCCCAGTGTGCAGAAAGTGTCAAAACGTGTTTTTCAGCAGAAATAAACATGTTTCTGCAAGTTTGGTCAACCCCATGTAAGTTATGGGGCAGTTACAGTACACTTTTCAAAACGTGTTTTTCAGCCCGAAATAAACGCGTTTTTTCAGACAACTGAATCCCTATGTAACTGCAAAGCTCAGAAGAGCCCACACACTCAGCTCTTAACCCCAGTGTGCAGAAAATGTCAAAACGTATTTTTCAGCAGAAATAAACATGTTTCTGCAAGTTTGGTCAACCCCATGTAAGTTATGGGGCTGTTACAGTGCACTTTTCAAAACGTGTTTTTCAGCCCGAAATAAACGCGTTTTTTCAGACAACTGAATCCCTATGTAACTGCAAGGCTCAGAAGAGCCCACACACTCTGCTCTTAACCCCAGTGTGCAGAAAGTGTCAAAACGTGTTTTTCAGCAGAAATAAACATGTTTCTGCAAGTTTGGTCAACCCCATGTAAGTTATGGGGCAGTTACAGTACACTTTTCAAAACTTGTTTTTCAGCCCGAAATAAACGCGTTTTTTCAGACAACTGAATCCCTATGTAACTGCAAGGCTCAGAAGAGCCCACACACTCTGCTCTTAACCCCAGTGTGCAGAAAGTGTCTAAACGTGTTTTTCAGCAGAAATAAACATGTTTCTGCAAGTTTGGTCAACCCCATGTAAGTTATGGGGCAGTTACAGTGCACTTTTCAAAACGTGTTTTTCAGCCCGAAATAAACGCGTTTTTTCAGACAACTGAATACCTATGTAACTGCAAAGCTCAGAAGAGCCCACACACTCTGCTCTTAACCCCAGTGTGCAGAAAGTGTCAAAACGTGTTTTTCAGCAGAAATAAACATGTTTCTGCAAGTTTGGTCAACCCCATGTAAGTTATGGGGCAGTTACAGTACACTTTTCAAAACGTGTTTTTCAGCCCGAAATAAACGCGTTTTTTCAGACAACTGAATCCCTATGTAACTGCAAAGCTCAGAAGAGCCCACACACTCAGCTCTTAACCCCAGTGTGCAGAAAATGTCAAAACGTGTTTTTCAGCAGAAATAAACATGTTTCTGCAAGTTTGGTCAACCCCATGTAAGTTATGGGGCAGTTACAGTGCACTTTTCAAAACGTGTTTTTCAGCCCGAAATAAACGCGTTTTTTTCAGACAACTGAATCCCTATGTAACTGCAAGGCTGAGAACAGCCCACACACTCAGCTCTTAACCCCAGTGTGCAGAAAGTGTCAAAACATGTTTTTCAGCAGAAATAAACATGTTTCTGCAAGTTTGGTCAACCCCATGTAAGTTATGGGGCTGTTACAGTGCACTTTTCAAAACGTGTTTTTCAGCCCGAAATAAACGCGTTTTTTCAGACAACTGAATCCCTATGTAACTGCAAGGCTCAGAAGAGCCCACACACTCAGCTCTTAACCCCAGTGTGCAGAAAATGTCAAAACGTGTTTTTCAGCAGAAATAAACATGTTTCTGCAAGTTTGGTCAACCCCATGTAAGTTATGGGGCAGTTACAGTGCACTTTTCAAAACGTGTTTTTCAGCCCGAAATAAACGCGTTTTTTCAGACAACAGAATCCTTATGTAACTGCAAGGCTCAGAACAGCCCGCACACTCAGCTCTTAACCCCAGTGTGCAGAAAGTGTCAAAACATGTTTTTCAGCAGAAATAAACATGTTTCTGCAAGTTTGGTCAACCCCATGTAAGTTATGGGGCAGTTACAGTACACTTTTCAAAACGTGTTTTTCAGCCCGAAATAAACGCGTTTTTTCAGACAACTGAATCCCTATGTAACTGCAAAGCTCAGAAGAGCCCACACACTCAGCTCTTAACCCCAGTGTGCAGAAAATGTCAAAACGTATTTTTCAGCAGAAATAAACATGTTTCTGCAAGTTTGGTCAACCCCATGTAAGTTATGGGGCTGTTACAGTGCACTTTTCAAAACGTGTTTTTCAGCCCGAAATAAACGCGTTTTTTCAGACAACTGAATCCCTATGTAACTGCAAGGCTCAGAAGAGCCCACACACTCTGCTCTTAACCCCAGTGTGCAGAAAGTGTCAAAACGTGTTTTTCAGCAGAAATAAACATGTTTCTGCAAGTTTGGTCAACCCCATGTAAGTTATGGGGCAGTTACAGTACACTTTTCAAAACGTGTTTTTCAGCCGAAATAAACGCGTTTTTCAGACAACTGAATCCCTATGTAACTGCAAGGCTCAGAAGAGCCCACACACTCTGCTCTTAACCCCAGTGTGCAGAAAGTGTCAAAACGTGTTTTTCAGCAGAAATAAACATGTTTCTGCAAGTTTGGTCAACCCCATGTAAGTTATGGGGCAGTTACAGTACACTTTTCAAAACGTGTTTTTCAGCCCGAAATAAACGCGTTTTTTCAGACAACTGAATCCCTATGTAACTGCAAAGCTCAGAAGAGCCCACACACTCAGCTCTTAACCCCAGTGTGCAGAAAATGTCAAAACGTGTTTTTCAGCATAAATAAACATGTTTCTGCAAGTTTGGTCAACCCCATGTAAGTTATGGGGCAGTTATAGTGCACTTTTCAAACCGTGTTTTTCAGCCCGAAATAAACGCGTTTTTTCAGACAACTGAATACCTATGTAACTGCAAAGCTCAGAAGAGCCCACACACTCAGCTCTTAACCCCAGTGTGCAGAAAGTGTCAAAACGTGTTTTTCAGCAGAAATAAACATGTTTCTGCAAGTTTGGTCAACCCCATGTAAGTTATGGGGCAGTTACAGTACACTTTTCAAAACGTGTTTTTCAGCCCGAAATAAACGCGTTTTTTCAGACAACTGAATCCCTATGTAACTGCAAGGCTCAGAAGAGCCCACACACTCTGCTCTTAACCCCAGTGTGCAGAAAGTGTCAAAACGTGTTTTTCAGCAGAAATAAACATGTTTCTGCAAGTTTGGTCAACCCCATGTAAGTTATGGGGCAGTTACAGTACACTTTTCAAAACGTGTTTTTCAGCACGAAATAAACGCGTTTTTTCAGACAACTGAATCCCTATGTAACTGCAAGGCTCAGAAGAGCCCACACACTCTGCTCTTAACCCCAGTGTGCAGAAAGTGTCAAAACGTGTTTTTCAGCAGAAATAAACATGTTTCTGCAAGTTTGGTCAACCCCATGTAAGTTATGGGGCAGTTACAGTACACTTTTCAAAACGTGTTTTTCAGCCCGAAATAAACGCGTTTTTTCAGACAACTGAATACCTATGTAACTGCAAAGCTCAGAAGAGCCCACACACTCAGCTCTTAACCCCAGTGTGCAGAAAGTGTCAAAACGTGTTTTTCAGCAGAAATAAACATGTTTCTGCAAGTTTGGTCAACCCCATGTAAGTTATGGGGCTGTTACAGTGCACTTTTCAAAACGTGTTTTTCAGCCCGAAATAAACGCGTTTTTTCAGACAACTGAATCCCTATGTAACTGCAAGGCTCAGAAGAGCCCACACACTCAGCTCTTAACCCCAGTGTGCAGAAAATGTCAAAACGTGTTTTTCAGCAGAAATAAACATGTTTCTGCAAGTTTGGTCAACCCCATGTAAGTTATGGGGCAGTTACAGTGCACTTTTCAAAACGTGTTTTTCAGCCCGAAATAAACGCGTTTTTTCAGACAACAGAATCCTTATGTAACTGCAAGGCTCAGAACAGCCCGCACACTCAGCTCTTAACCCCAGTGTGCAGAAAGTGTCAAAACATGTTTTTCAGCAGAAATAAACATGTTTCTGCAAGTTTGGTCAACCCCATGTAAGTTATGGGGCAGTTACAGTACACTTTTCAAAACGTGTTTTTCAGCCCGAAATAAACGCGTTTTTTCAGACAACTGAATCCCTATGTAACTGCAAAGCTCAGAAGAGCCCACACACTCAGCTCTTAACCCCAGTGTGCAGAAAATGTCAAAACGTATTTTTCAGCAGAAATAAACATGTTTCTGCAAGTTTGGTCAACCCCATGTAAGTTATGGGGCTGTTACAGTGCACTTTTCAAAACGTGTTTTTCAGCCCGAAATAAACGCGTTTTTTCAGACAACTGAATCCCTATGTAACTGCAAGGCTCAGAAGAGCCCACACACTCTGCTCTTAACCCCAGTGTGCAGAAAGTGTCAAAACGTGTTTTTCAGCAGAAATAAACATGTTTCTGCAAGTTTGGTCAACCCCATGTAAGTTATGGGGCAGTTACAGTACACTTTTCAAAACGTGTTTTTCAGCCGAAATAAACGCGTTTTTCAGACAACTGAATCCCTATGTAACTGCAAGGCTCAGAAGAGCCCACACACTCTGCTCTTAACCCCAGTGTGCAGAAAGTGTCAAAACGTGTTTTTCAGCAGAAATAAACATGTTTCTGCAAGTTTGGTCAACCCCATGTAAGTTATGGGGCAGTTACAGTACACTTTTCAAAACGTGTTTTTCAGCCCGAAATAAACGCGTTTTTTCAGACAACTGAATCCCTATGTAACTGCAAAGCTCAGAAGAGCCCACACACTCAGCTCTTAACCCCAGTGTGCAGAAAATGTCAAAACGTGTTTTTCAGCAGAAATAAACATGTTTCTGCAAGTTTGGTCAACCCCATGTAAGTTATGGGGCAGTTATAGTGCACTTTTCAAAACGTGTTTTTCAGCCCGAAATAAACGCGTTTTTTCAGACAACTGAATACCTATGTAACTGCAAAGCTCAGAAGAGCCCACACACTCAGCTCTTAACCCCAGTTTGCAGAAAGTGTCAAAACGTGTTTTTCAGCAGAAATAAACGTTTCTGCAAGTTTGGTCAACCCCATGGAAGTTATGGGGCAGTTACAGTACACTTTTCAAAACGTGTTTTTCAGCCCGAAATAAACGCGTTTTTTCAGACAACTGAATCCCTATGTAACTGCAAGGCTCAGAAGAGCCCACACACTCTGCTCTTAACCCCAGTGTGCAGAAAGTGTCAAAACGTGTTTTTCAGCAGAAATAAACATGTTTCTGCAAGTTTGGTCAACCCCATGTAAGTTATGGGGCAGTTACAGTACACTTTTCAAAACGTGTTTTTCAGCCCGAAATAAACACGTTTTTTCAGACAACTGAATCCCTATGTAACTGCAAAGCTCAGAAGAGCCCACACACTCAGCTCTTAACCCCAGTGTGCAGAAAATGTCAAAACGTGTTTTTCAGCAGAAATAAACATGTTTCTGCAAGTTTGGTCAACCCCATGTAAGTTATGGGGCAGTTACAGTGCGCTTTTCAAAACGTGTTTTTCAGCCCGAAATAAACGCGTTTTTTCAGACAACTGAATCCCTATGTAACTGCAAGGCTCAGAACAGCCCACACACTCAGCTCTTAACCCCAGTGTGCAGAAAGTGTCAAAACATGTTTTTCAGCAGAAATAAACATGTTTCTGCAAGTTTGGTCACCCCCATGTAACTTATTGGGCAGTAACAGCACTTTTTTCAAAACGTGTTTTTCAGCCCGAAATAAACGCGTTTTCTCAGACAACTGAATCCCTATGTAACTGCAAGGCTCAGAAGAGCCCACACACTCTGCTCTTAACCCCAGTGTGCAGAAAGTGTCAAAACGTGTTTTTCAGCAGAAATAAACATGTTTCTGCAAGTTTGGTCAACCCCATGTAAGTTATGGGGCAGTTACAGTGCACTTTTCAAAACGTGTTTTTCAGCCCGAAATAAACGCGTTTTTTCAGACAACTGAATACCTATGTAACTGCAAAGCTCAGAAGAGCCCACACACTCAGCTCTTAACCCCAGTGTGCAGAAAGTGTCAAAACATGTTTTTCAGCAGAAATAAACATGTTTCTGCAAGTTTGGTCAACCCCATGTAAGTTATGGGGCAGTTACAGTGCACTTTTCAAAACGTGTTTTTCAGCCCGAAATAAACGCGTTTTTTCAGACAACTGAATCCCTATGTAACTGCAAGGCTCAGAAGAGCCCACACACTCTGCTCTTAACCCCAGTGTGCAGAAAGTGTCAAAACGTGTTTTTCAGCCGAAATAAACATGTTTCTGGAAGTTTGGTCAACCCCATGTAAGTTATGGGGCAGTTACAGTACACTTTTCAAAACGTGTTTTTCAGCCCGAAATAAACGCGTTTTTTCAGACAACTGAGTCCCTATGTAACTGCAAGGCTCAGAAGAGCCCACACACTCAGCTCTTAACCCCAGTGTGCAGAAAGTGTCAAAACATGTTTTTCAGCAGAAATAAACATGTTTCTGCAAGTTTGGTCAACCCCATGTAAGTTATGGGGCAGTAACAGCACTTTTTTCAAAACGTGTTTTTCAGCCCGAAATAAACGCGTTTTTTCAGACAACTGAATCCCTATGTAACTGCAAGGCTCAGAAGAGCCCACACACTCTGCTCTTAACCCCAGTGTGCAGAAAGTGTCAAAACGTGTTTTTCAGCAGAAACAAACATGTTTCTGCAAGTTTGGTCAACCCCATGTAAGTTATGGGGCAGTTACAGTACACTTTTCAAAACGTGTTTTTCAGCCCGAAATAAACGCGTTTTTTCAGACAACTGAATCCCTATGTAACTGCAAAGCTCAGAAGAGCCCACACACTCAGCTCTTAACCCCAGTGTGCAGAAAATGTCAAAACGTGTTTTTCAGCAGAAATAAACATGTTTCTGGAAGTTTGGTCAACCCCATGTAAGTTATGGGGCAGTAACACCACTTTTTTTAAAACGTGTTTTTCAGCCCGAAATAAACGCGTTTTTTCAGACAACTGAATCCCTATGTAACTGCAAGGCTCAGAAGAGCCCACACACTCAGCTCTTAACCCCAGTGTGCAGAAAGTGTCAAAACATGTTTTTCAGCAGAAATAAACATGTTTCTGCAAGTTTGGTCAACCCCATGTAAGTTATGGGGCAGTAACAGCACTTTTTTCAAAACGTGTTTTTCAGCCCGAAATAAACGCGTTTTTTCAGACAACTGAATCCCTATGTAACTGCAAGGCTCAGAAGAGCCCACACACTCTGCTCTTAACCCCAGTGTGCAGAAAGTGTCAAAACGTGTTTTTCAGCAGAAATAAACATGTTTCTGGAAGTTTGGTCAACCCCATGTAAGTTATGGGGCAGTTACAGTACACTTTTCAAAACGTGTTTTTCAGCCCGAAATAAACGCGTTTTTTCAGACAACTGAGTCCCTATGTAACTGCAAGGCTCAGAAGAGCCCACACACTCAGCTCTTAACCCCAGTGTGCAGAAAGTGTCAAAACATGTTTTTCAGCAGAAATAAACATGTTTCTGCAAGTTTGGTCAACCCCATGTAAGTTATGGGGCAGTAACAGCACTTTTTTCAAAACGTGTTTTTCAGCCCGAAATAAACGCGTTTTTTCAGACAACTGAATCCCTATGTAACGGCAAGGCTCAGAAGAGCCCACACACTCTGCTCTTAACCCCAGTGTGCAGAAAGTGTCAAAACATGTTTTTCAGCAGAAATAAACATGTTTCTGCAAGTTTGGTCACCCCTATGTAACTTATTGGGCAGTAACAGCACTTTTTTCAAAACGTGTTTTTCAGCCCGAAATAAACGCGTTTTCTCAGACCACTGAATCCCTATGTAACTGCAAGGCTCAGAAGAGCCCACACACTCTGCTCTTAACCCCAGTGTGCAGAAAGTGTCAAAACGTGTTTTTCAGCAGAAATAAACATGTTTCTGGAAGTTTGGTCAACCCCATGTAAGTTATGGGGCAGTTACAGTACACTTTTCAAAACGTGTTTTTCAGCCCGAAATAAACGCGTTTTTTCAGACAACTGAATCCCTATGTAACTGCAAGGCTCAGAAGAGCCCACACACTCTGCTCTTAACCCCAGTGTGCAGAAAGTGTCAAAACGTGTTTTTCAGCAGAAATAAACATGTTTCTGCAAGTTTGGTCACCCCCATGTAACTTATTGGGCAGTAACAGCACTTTTTTCAAAACGTGTTTTTCAGCCCGAAATAAACGCGTTTTTTCAGACAACTGAATCCCTATGTAACTGCAAAGCTCAGAAGAGCCCACACACTCAGCTCTTAACCCCAGTGTGCAGAAAATGTCAAAACGTGTTTTTTCAGCAGAAATAAACATGTTTCTGGAAGTTTGGTCAACCCCATGTAAGTTATGGGGCAGTAACACCACTTTTTTTAAAACGTGTTTTTCAGCCCGAAATAAACGCGTTTTTTCAGACAACTGAATCCCTATGTAACTGCAAGGCTCAGAAGAGCCCACACACTCAGCTCTTAACCCCAGTGTGCAGAAAGTGTCAAAACATGTTTTTCAGCAGAAATAAACATGTTTCTGCAAGTTTGGTCAACCCCATGTAAGTTATGGGGCAGTAACAGCACTTTTTTCAAAACGTGTTTTTCAGCCCGAAATAAACGCGTTTTTTCAGACAACTGAATCCCTATGTAACTGCAAGGCTCAGAAGAGCCCACACACTCTGCTCTTAACCCCAGTGTGCAGAAAGTGTCAAAACGTGTTTTTCAGCAGAAATAAACATGTTTCTGGAAGTTTGGTCAACCCCATGTAAGTTATGGGGCAGTTACAGTACACTTTTCAAAACGTGTTTTTCAGCCCGAAATAAACGCGTTTTTTCAGACAACTGAGTCCCTATGTAACTGCAAGGCTCAGAAGAGCCCACACACTCAGCTCTTAACCCCAGTGTGCAGAAAGTGTCAAAACATGTTTTTCAGCAGAAATAAACATGTTTCTGCAAGTTTGGTCAACCCCATGTAAGTTATGGGGCAGTAACAGCACTTTTTTCAAAACGTGTTTTTCAGCCCGAAATAAACGCGTTTTTTCAGACAACTGAATCCCTATGTAACGGCAAGGCTCAGAAGAGCCCACACACTCTGCTCTTAACCCCAGTGTGCAGAAAGTGTCAAAACATGTTTTTCAGCAGAAATAAACATGTTTCTGCAAGTTTGGTCACCCCTATGTAACTTATTGGGCAGTAACAGCACTTTTTTCAAAACGTGTTTTTCAGCCCGAAATAAACGCGTTTTCTCAGACAACTGAATCCCTATGTAACTGCAAGGCTCAGAAGAGCCCACACACTCTGCTCTTAACCCCAGTGTGCAGAAAGTGTCAAAACGTGTTTTTCAGCAGAAATAAACATGTTTCTGGAAGTTTGGTCAACCCCATGTAAGTTATGGGGCAGTTACAGTACACTTTTCAAAACGTGTTTTTCAGCCCGAAATAAACGCGTTTTTTCAGACAACTGAATCCCTATGTAACTGCAAGGCTCAGAAGAGCCCACACACTCTGCTCTTAACCCCAGTGTGCAGAAAGTGTCAAAACGTGTTTTTCAGCAGAAATAAACATGTTTCTGCAAGTTTGGTCACCCCCATGTAACTTATTGGGCAGTAACAGCACTTTTTTCAAAACGTGTTTTTCAGCCCGAAATAAACGCGTTTTTTCAGACAACTGAATCCCTATGTAACGGCAAGGCTCAGAAGAGCCCACACACTCTGCTCTTAACCCCAGTGTGCAGAAAGTGTCAAAACATGTTTTTCAGCAGAAATAAACATGTTTCTGCAAGTTTGGTCAACCCCATGTAAGTTATGGGGCAGTAACAGCACTTTTTTCAAAACGTGTTTTTCAGCCCGAAATAAACGCGTTTTTTCAGACAACTGAATCCCTATGTAACTGCAAGGCTCAGAAGAGCCCACACACTCTGCTCTTAAACCCAGTGTGCAGAAAATGTCAAAACGTGTTTTTCAGCAGAAATAAACATGTTTCTGCAAGTTTGGTCAACCCCATGTAAGTTATGGGGCAGTTATAGTGCACTTTTCAAAACGTGTTTTTCAGCCCGAAATAAACGCGTTTTTTCAGACAACTGAATACCTATGTAACTGCAAAGCTCAGAAGAGCCCACACACTCAGCTCTTAACCCCAGTGTGCAGAAAGTGTCAAAACGTGTTTTTCAGCAGAAATAAACATGTTTCTGCAAGTTTGGTCAACCCCATGTAAGTTATGGGGCAGTTACAGTACACTTTTCAAAACGTGTTTTTCAGCCCGAAATAAACGCGTTTTTTCAGACAACTGAATCCCTATGTAACTGCAAGGCTCAGAAGAGCCCACACACTCTGCTCTTAACCCCAGTGTGCAGAAAGTGTCAAAACGTGTTTTTCAGCAGAAATAAACATGTTTCTGCAAGTTTGGTCAACCCCATGTAAGTTATGGGGCAGTTACAGTACACTTTTCAAAACGTGTTTTTCAGCCCGAAATAAACGCGTTTTTTCAGACAACTGAATACCTATGTAACTGCAAAGCTCAGAAGAGCCCACACACTCAGCTCTTAACCCCAGTGTGCAGAAAATGTCAAAACGTGTTTTTCAGCAGAAATAAACATGTTTCTGCAAGTTTGGTCAACCCCATGTAAGTTATGGGGCAGTTACAGTGCACTTTTCAAAACGTGTTTTTCAGCCCGAAATAAACGCGTTTTTTCAGACAACTGAATCCCTATGTAACTGCAAGGCTCAGAACAGCCCACACACTCAGCTCTTAACCCCAGTGTGCAGAAAGTGTCAAAACATGTTTTTCAGCAGAAATAAACATGTTTCTGCAAGTTTGGTCACCCCCATGTAACTTATTGGGCAGTAACAGCACTTTTTTCAAAACGTGTTTTTCAGCCCGAAATAAACGCGTTTTCTCAGACAACTGAATCCCTATGTAACTGCAAGGCTCAGAAGAGCCCACACACTCTGCTCTTAACCCCAGTGTGCAGAAAGTGTCAAAACGTGTTTTTCAGCAGAAATAAACATGTTTCTGCAAGTTTGGTCAACCCCATGTAAGTTATGGGGCAGTTACAGTGCACTTTTCAAAACGTGTTTTTCAGCCCGAAATAAACGCGTTTTTTCAGACAACTGAATACCTATGTAACTGCAAAGCTCAGAAGAGCCCACACACTCAGCTCTTAACCCCAGTGTGCAGAAAGTGTCAAAACATGTTTTTCAGCAGAAATAAACATGTTTCTGCAAGTTTGGTCAACCCCATGTAAGTTATGGGGCAGTTACAGTGCACTTTTCAAAACGTGTTTTTCAGCCCGAAATAAACGCGTTTTTTCAGACAACTGAATCCCTATGTAACTGCAAGGCTCAGAAGAGCCCACACACTCTGCTCTTAACCCCAGTGTGCAGAAAGTGTCAAAACGTGTTTTTCAGCAGAAATAAACATGTTTCTGGAAGTTTGGTCAACCCCATGTAAGTTATGGGGCAGTTACAGTACACTTTTCAAAACGTGTTTTTCAGCCCGAAATAAACGCGTTTTTTCAGACAACTGAGTCCCTATGTAACTGCAAGGCTCAGAAGAGCCCACACACTCAGCTCTTAACCCCAGTGTGCAGAAAGTGTCAAAACATGTTTTTCAGCAGAAATAAACATGTTTCTGCAAGTTTGGTCAACCCCATGTAAGTTATGGGGCAGTAACAGCACTTTTTTCAAAACGTGTTTTTCAGCCCGAAATAAACGCGTTTTTTCAGACAACTGAATCCCTATGTAACTGCAAGGCTCAGAAGAGCCCACACACTCTGCTCTTAACCCCAGTGTGCAGAAAGTGTCAAAACGTGTTTTTCAGCAGAAACAAACATGTTTCTGCAAGTTTGGTCAACCCCATGTAAGTTATGGGGCAGTTACAGTACACTTTTCAAAACGTGTTTTTCAGCCCGAAATAAACGCGTTTTTTCAGACAACTGAATCCCTATGTAACTGCAAAGCTCAGAAGAGCCCACACACTCAGCTCTTAACCCCAGTGTGCAGAAAATGTCAAAACGTGTTTTTCAGCAGAAATAAACATGTTTCTGGAAGTTTGGTCAACCCCATGTAAGTTATGGGGCAGTAACACCACTTTTTTTAAAACGTGTTTTTCAGCCCGAAATAAACGCGTTTTTTCAGACAACTGAATCCCTATGTAACTGCAAGGCTCAGAAGAGCCCACACACTCAGCTCTTAACCCCAGTGTGCAGAAAGTGTCAAAACATGTTTTTCAGCAGAAATAAACATGTTTCTGCAAGTTTGGTCAACCCCATGTAAGTTATGGGGCAGTAACAGCACTTTTTTCAAAACGTGTTTTTCAGCCCGAAATAAACGCGTTTTTTCAGACAACTGAATCCCTATGTAACTGCAAGGCTCAGAAGAGCCCACACACTCTGCTCTTAACCCCAGTGTGCAGAAAGTGTCAAAACGTGTTTTTCAGCAGAAATAAACATGTTTCTGGAAGTTTGGTCAACCCCATGTAAGTTATGGGGCAGTTACAGTACACTTTTCAAAACGTGTTTTTCAGCCCGAAATAAACGCGTTTTTTCAGACAACTGAGTCCCTATGTAACTGCAAGGCTCAGAAGAGCCCACACACTCAGCTCTTAACCCCAGTGTGCAGAAAGTGTCAAAACATGTTTTTCAGCAGAAATAAACATGTTTCTGCAAGTTTGGTCAACCCCATGTAAGTTATGGGGCAGTAACAGCACTTTTTTCAAAACGTGTTTTTCAGCCCGAAATAAACGCGTTTTTTCAGACAACTGAATCCCTATGTAACGGCAAGGCTCAGAAGAGCCCACACACTCTGCTCTTAACCCCAGTGTGCAGAAAGTGTCAAAACATGTTTTTCAGCAGAAATAAACATGTTTCTGCAAGTTTGGTCACCCCTATGTAACTTATTGGGCAGTAACAGCACTTTTTTCAAAACGTGTTTTTCAGCCCGAAATAAACGCGTTTTCTCAGACAACTGAATCCCTATGTAACTGCAAGGCTCAGAAGAGCCCACACACTCTGCTCTTAACCCCAGTGTGCAGAAAGTGTCAAAACGTGTTTTTCAGCAGAAATAAACATGTTTCTGGAAGTTTGGTCAACCCCATGTAAGTTATGGGGCAGTTACAGTACACTTTTCAAAACGTGTTTTTCAGCCCGAAATAAACGCGTTTTTTCAGACAACTGAATCCCTATGTAACTGCAAGGCTCAGAAGAGCCCACACACTCTGCTCTTAACCCCAGTGTGCAGAAAGTGTCAAAACGTGTTTTTCAGCAGAAATAAACATGTTTCTGCAAGTTTGGTCACCCCCATGTAACTTATTGGGCAGTAACAGCACTTTTTTCAAAACGTGTTTTTCAGCCCGAAATAAACGCGTTTTTTCAGACAACTGAATCCCTATGTAACTGCAAGGCTCAGAAGAGCCCACACACTCTGCTCTTAACCCCAGTGTGCAGAAAGTGTCAAAACGTGTTTTTCAGCAGAAACAAACATGTTTCTGCAAGTTTGGTCAACCCCATGTAAGTTATGGGGCAGTTACAGTACACTTTTCAAAACGTGTTTTTCAGCCCGAAATAAACGCGTTTTTTCAGACAACTGAATCCCTATGTAACTGCAAAGCTCAGAAGAGCCCACACACTCAGCTCTTAACCCCAGTGTGCAGAAAATGTCAAAACGTGTTTTTCAGCAGAAATAAACATGTTTCTGGAAGTTTGGTCAACCCCATGTAAGTTATGGGGCAGTAACACCACTTTTTTTAAAACGTGTTTTTCAGCCCGAAATAAACGCGTTTTTTCAGACAACTGAATCCCTATGTAACTGCAAGGCTCAGAAGAGCCCACACACTCAGCTCTTAACCCCAGTGTGCAGAAAGTGTCAAAACATGTTTTTCAGCAGAAATAAACATGTTTCTGCAAGTTTGGTCAACCCCATGTAAGTTATGGGGCAGTAACAGCACTTTTTTCAAAACGTGTTTTTCAGCCCGAAATAAACGCGTTTTTTCAGACAACTGAATCCCTATGTAACTGCAAGGCTCAGAAGAGCCCACACACTCTGCTCTTAACCCCAGTGTGCAGAAAGTGTCAAAACGTGTTTTTCAGCAGAAATAAACATGTTTCTGGAAGTTTGGTCAACCCCATGTAAGTTATGGGGCAGTTACAGTACACTTTTCAAAACGTGTTTTTCAGCCCGAAATAAACGCGTTTTTTCAGACAACTGAGTCCCTATGTAACTGCAAGGCTCAGAAGAGCCCACACACTCAGCTCTTAACCCCAGTGTGCAGAAAGTGTCAAAACATGTTTTTCAGCAGAAATAAACATGTTTCTGCAAGTTTGGTCAACCCCATGTAAGTTATGGGGCAGTAACAGCACTTTTTTCAAAACGTGTTTTTCAGCCCGAAATAAACGCGTTTTTTCAGACAACTGAATCCCTATGTAACGGCAAGGCTCAGAAGAGCCCACACACTCTGCTCTTAACCCCAGTGTGCAGAAAGTGTCAAAACATGTTTTTCAGCAGAAATAAACATGTTTCTGCAAGTTTGGTCACCCCTATGTAACTTATTGGGCAGTAACAGCACTTTTTTCAAAACGTGTTTTTCAGCCCGAAATAAACGCGTTTTCTCAGAAAACTGAATCCCTATGTAACTGCAAGGCTCAGAAGAGCCCACACACTCTGCTCTTAACCCCAGTGTGCAGAAAGTGTCAAAACGTGTTTTTCAGCAGAAATAAACATGTTTCTGGAAGTTTGGTCAACCCCATGTAAGTTATGGGGCAGTTACAGTACACTTTTCAAAACGTGTTTTTCAGCCCGAAATAAACGCGTTTTTTCAGACAACTGAATCCCTATGTAACTGCAAGGCTCAGAAGAGCCCACACACTCTGCTCTTAACCCCAGTGTGCAGAAAGTGTCAAAACGTGTTTTTCAGCAGAAATAAACATGTTTCTGCAAGTTTGGTCACCCCCATGTAACTTATTGGGCAGTAACAGCACTTTTTTCAAAACGTGTTTTTCAGCCCGAAATAAACGCGTTTTTTCAGACAACTGAATCCCTATGTAACGGCAAGGCTCAGAAGAGCCCACACACTCTGCTCTTAACCCCAGTGTGCAGAAAGTGTCAAAACATGTTTTTCAGCAGAAATAAACATGTTTCTGCAAGTTTGGTCAACCCCATGTAAGTTATGGGGCAGTAACAGCACTTTTTTCAAAACGTGTTTTTCAGCCCGAAATAAACGCGTTTTTTCAGACAACTGAATCCCTATGTAACTGCAAGGCTCAGAAGAGCCCACACACTCTGCTCTTAAACCCAGTGTGCAGAAAATGTCAAAACGTGTTTTTCAGCAGAAATAAACATGTTTCTGCAAGTTTGGTCAACCCCATGTAAGTTATGGGGCAGTTATAGTGCACTTTTCAAAACGTGTTTTTCAGCCCGAAATAAACGCGTTTTTTCAGACAACTGAATACCTATGTAACTGCAAAGCTCAGAAGAGCCCACACACTCAGCTCTTAACCCCAGTGTGCAGAAAGTGTCAAAACGTGTTTTTCAGCAGAAATAAACATGTTTTTGCAAGTTTGGTCAACCCCATGTAAGTTATGGGGCAGTTACAGTACACTTTTCAAAACGTGTTTTTCAGCCCGAAATAAACGCGTTTTTTCAGACAACTGAATCCCTATGTAACTGCAAGGCTCAGAAGAGCCCACACACTCTGCTCTTAACCCCAGTGTGCAGAAAGTGTCAAAACGTGTTTTTCAGCAGAAATAAACATGTTTCTGCAAGTTTGGTCAACCCCATGTAAGTTATGGGGCAGTTACAGTACACTTTTCAAAACGTGTTTTTCAGCCCGAAATAAACGCGTTTTTTCAGACAACTGAATACCTATGTAACTGCAAAGCTCAGAAGAGCCCACACACTCAGCTCTTAACCCCAGTGTGCAGAAAGTGTCAAAACGTGTTTTTCAGCAGAAATAAACATGTTTCTGCAAGTTTGGTCAACCCCATGTAAGTTATGGGGCAGTAACAGCACTTTTTTCAAAACGTGTTTTTCAGCCCGAAATAAACGCGTTTTTTCAGACAACTGAATCCCTATGTAACTGTAAGGCTCAGAAGAGCCCACACACTCTGCTCTTAACCCCAGTGTGCAGAAAGTGTCAAAACGTGTTTTTCAGCAGAAATAAACATGTTTCTGCAAGTTTGGTCAACCCCATGTAAGTTATGGGGCAGTTACAGTACACTTTTCAAAACGTGTTTTTCAGCACGAAATAAACGCGTTTTTTCAGACAACTGAATACCTATGTAACTGCAAAGCTCAGAAGAGCCCACACACTCTGCTCTTAACCCCAGTGTGCAGAAAGTGTCAAAACGTGTTTTTCAGCAGAAATAAACATGTTTCTGCAAGTTTGGTCAACCCCATGTAAGTTATGGGGCAGTAACAGCACTTTTTTCAAAACGTGTTTTTCAGCCCGAAATAAACGCGTTTTTTCAGACAACTGAATCCCTATGTAACTGCAAAGCTCAGAAGAGCCCACACACTCAGCTCTTAACCCCAGTGTGCAGAAAATGTCAAAACGTATTTTTCAGCAGAAATAAACATGTTTCTGCAAGTTTGGTCAACCCCATGTAAGTTATGGGGCTGTTACAGTGCACTTTTCAAAACGTGTTTTTCAGCCCGAAATAAACGCGTTTTTTCAGACAACTGAATCCCTATGTAACTGCAAGGCTCAGAAGAGCCCACACACTCTGCTCTTAACCCCAGTGTGCAGAAAGTGTCAAAACGTGTTTTTCAGCAGAAATAAACATGTTTCTGCAAGTTTGGTCAACCCCATGTAAGTTATGGGGCAGTTACAGTACACTTTTCAAAACGTGTTTTTCAGCCCGAAATAAACGCGTTTTTTCAGACAACTGAATACCTATGTAACTGCAAAGCTCAGAAGAGCCCACACACTCAGCTCTTAACCCCAGTGTGCAGAAAGTGTCAAAACGTGTTTTTCAGCAGAAATAAACATGTTTCTGCAAGTTTGGTCAACCCCATGTAAGTTATGGGGCAGTAACAGCACTTTTTTCAAAACGTGTTTTTCAGCCCGAAATAAACGCGTTTTTTCAGACAACTGAATACCTATGTAACTGCAAAGCTCAGAAGAGCCCACACACTCTGCTCTTAACCCCAGTGTGCAGAAAGTGTCAAAACGTGTTTTTCAGCAGAAATAAACATGTTTCTGCAAGTTTGGTCAACCCCATGTAAGTTATGGGGCAGTAACAGCACTTTTTTCAAAACGTGTTTTTCAGCCCGAAATAAACGCGTTTTTTCAGACAACTGAATCCCTATGTAACTGCAAAGCTCAGAAGAGCCCACACACTCAGCTCTTAACCCCAGTGTGCAGAAAATGTCAAAACGTATTTTTCAGCAGAAATAAACATGTTTCTGCAAGTTTGGTCAACCCCATGTAAGTTATGGGGCTGTTACAGTGCACTTTTCAAAACGTGTTTTTCAGCCCGAAATAAACGCGTTTTTTCAGACAACTGAATCCCTATGTAACTGCAAGGCTCAGAAGAGCCCACACACTCTGCTCTTAACCCCAGTGTGCAGAAAGTGTCAAAACGTGTTTTTCAGCAGAAATAAACATGTTTCTGCAAGTTTGGTCAACCCCATGTAAGTTATGGGGCAGTTACAGTACACTTTTCAAAACGTGTTTTTCAGCCCGAAATAAACGCGTTTTTTCAGACAACTGAATACCTATGTAACTGCAAAGCTCAGAAGAGCCCACACACTCAGCTCTTAACCCCAGTGTGCAGAAAGTGTCAAAACGTGTTTTTCAGCAGAAATAAACATGTTTCTGCAAGTTTGGTCAACCCCATGTAAGTTATGGGGCAGTAACAGCACTTTTTTCAAAACGTGTTTTTCAGCCCGAAATAAACGCGTTTTTTCAGACAACTGAATCCCTATGTAACTGTAAGGCTCAGAAGAGCCCACACACTCTGCTCTTAACCCCAGTGTGCAGAAAGTGTCAAAACGTGTTTTTCAGCAGAAATAAACATGTTTCTGCAAGTTTGGTCAACCCCATGTAAGTTATGGGGCAGTTACAGTACACTTTTCAAAACGTGTTTTTCAGCCCGAAATAAACGCGTTTTTTCAGACAACTGAATCCCTATGTAACTGCAAGGCTCAGAAGAGCCCACACACTCTGCTCTTAACCCCAGTGTGCAGAAAGTGTCAAAACGTGTTTTTCAGCAGAAACAAACATGTTTCTGCAAGTTTGGTCAACCCCATGTAAGTTATGGGGCAGTTACAGTACACTTTTCAAAACGTGTTTTTCAGCCCGAAATAAACGCGTTTTTTCAGACAACTGAATCCCTATGTAACTGCAAAGCTCAGAAGAGCCCACACACTCAGCTCTTAACCCCAGTGTGCAGAAAATGTCAAAACGTGTTTTTCAGCAGAAATAAACATGTTTCTGGAAGTTTGGTCAACCCCATGTAAGTTATGGGGCAGTAACACCACTTTTTTTAAAACGTGTTTTTCAGCCCGAAATAAACGCGTTTTTTCAGACAACTGAATCCCTATGTAACTGCAAGGCTCAGAAGAGCCCACACACTCAGCTCTTAACCCCAGTGTGCAGAAAGTGTCAAAACATGTTTTTCAGCAGAAATAAACATGTTTCTGCAAGTTTGGTCAACCCCATGTAAGTTATGGGGCAGTAACAGCACTTTTTTCAAAACGTGTTTTTCAGCCCGAAATAAACGCGTTTTTTCAGACAACTGAATCCCTATGTAACTGCAAGGCTCAGAAGAGCCCACACACTCTGCTCTTAACCCCAGTGTGCAGAAAGTGTCAAAACGTGTTTTTCAGCAGAAATAAACATGTTTCTGGAAGTTTGGTCAACCCCATGTAAGTTATGGGGCAGTTACAGTACACTTTTCAAAACGTGTTTTTCAGCCCGAAATAAACGCGTTTTTTCAGACAACTGAGTCCCTATGTAACTGCAAGGCTCAGAAGAGCCCACACACTCAGCTCTTAACCCCAGTGTGCAGAAAGTGTCAAAACATGTTTTTCAGCAGAAATAAACATGTTTCTGCAAGTTTGGTCAACCCCATGTAAGTTATGGGGCAGTAACAGCACTTTTTTCAAAACGTGTTTTTCAGCCCGAAATAAACGCGTTTTTTCAGACAACTGAATCCCTATGTAACGGCAAGGCTCAGAAGAGCCCACACACTCTGCTCTTAACCCCAGTGTGCAGAAAGTGTCAAAACATGTTTTTCAGCAGAAATAAACATGTTTCTGCAAGTTTGGTCACCCCTATGTAACTTATTGGGCAGTAACAGCACTTTTTTCAAAACGTGTTTTTCAGCCCGAAATAAACGCGTTTTCTCAGACAACTGAATCCCTATGTAACTGCAAGGCTCAGAAGAGCCCACACACTCTGCTCTTAACTCCAGTGTGCAGAAAGTGTCAAAACGTGTTTTTCAGCAGAAATAAACATGTTTCTGGAAGTTTGGTCAACCCCATGTAAGTTATGGGGCAGTTACAGTACACTTTTCAAAACGTGTTTTTCAGCCCGAAATAAACGCGTTTTTTCAGACAACTGAATCCCTATGTAACTGCAAGGCTCAGAAGAGCCCACACACTCTGCTCTTAACCCCAGTGTGCAGAAAGTGTCAAAACGTGTTTTTCAGCAGAAATAAACATGTTTCTGCAAGTTTGGTCACCCCCATGTAACTTATTGGGCAGTAACAGCACTTTTTTCAAAACGTGTTTTTCAGCCCGAAATAAACGCGTTTTTTCAGACAACTGAATCCCTATGTAACGGCAAGGCTCAGAAGAGCCCACACACTCTGCTCTTAACCCCAGTGTGCAGAAAGTGTCAAAACATGTTTTTCAGCAGAAATAAACATGTTTCTGCAAGTTTGGTCAACCCCATGTAAGTTATGGGGCAGTAACAGCACTTTTTTCAAAACGTGTTTTTCAGCCCGAAATAAACGCGTTTTTTCAGACAACTGAATCCCTATGTAACTGCAAGGCTCAGAAGAGCCCACACACTCTGCTCTTAAACCCAGTGTGCAGAAAATGTCAAAACGTGTTTTTCAGCAGAAATAAACATGTTTCTGCAAGTTTGGTCAACCCCATGTAAGTTATGGGGCAGTTATAGTGCACTTTTCAAAACGTGTTTTTCAGCCCGAAATAAACGCGTTTTTTCAGACAACTGAATACCTATGTAACTGCAAAGCTCAGAAGAGCCCACACACTCAGCTCTTAACCCCAGTGTGCAGAAAGTGTCAAAACGTGTTTTTCAGCAGAAATAAACATGTTTTTGCAAGTTTGGTCAACCCCATGTAAGTTATGGGGCTGTTACAGTACACTTTTCAAAACGTGTTTTTCAGCCCGAAATAAACGCGTTTTTTCAGACAACTGAATCCCTATGTAACTGCAAGGCTCAGAAGAGCCCACACACTCTGCTCTTAACCCCAGTGTGCAGAAAGTGTCAAAACGTGTTTTTCAGCAGAAATAAACATGTTTCTGCAAGTTTGGTCAACCCCATGTAAGTTATGGGGCAGTTACAGTACACTTTTCAAAACGTGTTTTTCAGCCCGAAATAAACGCGTTTTTTCAGACAACTGAATACCTATGTAACTGCAAAGCTCAGAAGAGCCCACACACTCAGCTCTTAACCCCAGTGTGCAGAAAGTGTCAAAACGTGTTTTTCAGCAGAAATAAACATGTTTCTGCAAGTTTGGTCAACCCCATGTAAGTTATGGGGCAGTAACAGCACTTTTTTCAAAACGTGTTTTTCAGCCCGAAATAAACGCGTTTTTTCAGACAACTGAATCCCTATGTAACTGTAAGGCTCAGAAGAGCCCACACACTCTGCTCTTAACCCCAGTGTGCAGAAAGTGTCAAAACGTGTTTTTCAGCAGAAATAAACATGTTTCTGCAAGTTTGGTCAACCCCATGTAAGTTATGGGGCAGTTACAGTACACTTTTCAAAACGTGTTTTTCAGCACGAAATAAACGCGTTTTTTCAGACAACTGAATACCTATGTAACTGCAAAGCTCAGAAGAGCCCACACACTCTGCTCTTAACCCCAGTGTGCAGAAAGTGTCAAAACGTGTTTTTCAGCAGAAATAAACATGTTTCTGCAAGTTTGGTCAACCCCATGTAAGTTATGGGGCAGTAACAGCACTTTTTTCAAAACGTGTTTTTCAGCCCGAAATAAACGCGTTTTTTCAGACAACTGAATCCCTATGTAACTGCAAAGCTCAGAAGAGCCCACACACTCAGCTCTTAACCCCAGTGTGCAGAAAATGTCAAAACGTATTTTTCAGCAGAAATAAACATGTTTCTGCAAGTTTGGTCAACCCCATGTAAGTTATGGGGCTGTTACAGTGCACTTTTCAAAACGTGTTTTTCAGCCCGAAATAAACGCGTTTTTTCAGACAACTGAATCCCTATGTAACTGCAAGGCTCAGAAGAGCCCACACACTCAGCTCTTAACCCCAGTGTGCAGAAAGTGTCAAAACATGTTTTTCAGCAGAAATAAACATGTTTCTGCAAGTTTGGTCAACCCCATGTAAGTTATGGGGCAGTAACAGCACTTTTTTCAAAACGTGTTTTTCAGCCCGAAATAAACGCGTTTTTTCAGACAACTGAATCCCTATGTAACTGCAAGGCTCAGAAGAGCCCACACACTCTGCTCTTAACCCCAGTGTGCAGAAAGTGTCAAAACGTGTTTTTCAGCAGAAATAAACATGTTTCTGGAAGTTTGGTCAACCCCATGTAAGTTATGGGGCAGTTACAGTACACTTTTCAAAACGTGTTTTTCAGCCCGAAATAAACGCGTTTTTTCAGACAACTGAGTCCCTATGTAACTGCAAGGCTCAGAAGAGCCCACACACTCAGCTCTTAACCCCAGTGTGCAGAAAGTGTCAAAACATGTTTTTCAGCAGAAATAAACATGTTTCTGCAAGTTTGGTCAACCCCATGTAAGTTATGGGGCAGTAACAGCACTTTTTTCAAAACGTGTTTTTCAGCCCGAAATAAACGCGTTTTTTCAGACAACTGAATCCCTATGTAACGGCAAGGCTCAGAAGAGCCCACACACTCTGCTCTTAACCCCAGTGTGCAGAAAGTGTCAAAACATGTTTTTCAGCAGAAATAAACATGTTTCTGCAAGTTTGGTCACCCCTATGTAACTTATTGGGCAGTAACAGCACTTTTTTCAAAACGTGTTTTTCAGCCCGAAATAAACGCGTTTTCTCAGACAACTGAATCCCTATGTAACTGCAAGGCTCAGAAGAGCCCACACACTCTGCTCTTAACCCCAGTGTGCAGAAAGTGTCAAAACGTGTTTTTCAGCAGAAATAAACATGTTTCTGGAAGTTTGGTCAACCCCATGTAAGTTATGGGGCAGTTACAGTACACTTTTCAAAACGTGTTTTTCAGCCCGAAATAAACTCGTTTTTTCAGACAACTGAATCCCTATGTAACTGCAAGGCTCAGAAGAGCCCACACACTCTGCTCTTAACCCCAGTGTGCAGAAAGTGTCAAAACGTGTTTTTCAGCAGAAATAAACATGTTTCTGCAAGTTTGGTCACCCCCATGTAACTTATTGGGCAGTAACAGCACTTTTTTCAAAACGTGTTTTTCAGCCCGAAATAAACGCGTTTTTTCAGACAACTGAATCCCTATGTAACTGCAAGGCTCAGAAGAGCCCACACACTCTGCTCTTAACCCCAGTGTGCAGAAAGTGTCAAAACGTGTTTTTCAGCAGAAACAAACATGTTTCTGCAAGTTTGGTCAACCCCATGTAAGTTATGGGGCAGTTACAGTACACTTTTCAAAACGTGTTTTTCAGCCCGAAATAAACGCGTTTTTTCAGACAACTGAATCCCTATGTAACTGCAAAGCTCAGAAGAGCCCACACACTCAGCTCTTAACCCCAGTGTGCAGAAAATGTCAAAACGTGTTTTTCAGCAGAAATAAACATGTTTCTGGAAGTTTGGTCAACCCCATGTAAGTTATGGGGCAGTAACACCACTTTTTTTAAAACGTGTTTTTCAGCCCGAAATAAACGCGTTTTTTCAGACAACTGAATCCCTATGTAACTGCAAGGCTCAGAAGAGCCCACACACTCAGCTCTTAACCCCAGTGTGCAGAAAGTGTCAAAACATGTTTTTCAGCAGAAATAAACATGTTTCTGCAAGTTTGGTCAACCCCATGTAAGTTATGGGGCAGTAACAGCACTTTTTTCAAAACGTGTTTTTCAGCCCGAAATAAACGCGTTTTTTCAGACAACTGAATCCCTATGTAACTGCAAGGCTCAGAAGAGCCCACACACTCTGCTCTTAACCCCAGTGTGCAGAAAGTGTCAAAACGTGTTTTTCAGCAGAAATAAACATGTTTCTGGAAGTTTGGTCAACCCCATGTAAGTTATGGGGCAGTTACAGTACACTTTTCAAAACGTGTTTTTCAGCCCGAAATAAACGCGTTTTTTCAGACAACTGAGTCCCTATGTAACTGCAAGGCTCAGAAGAGCCCACACACTCAGCTCTTAACCCCAGTGTGCAGAAAGTGTCAAAACATGTTTTTCAGCAGAAATAAACATGTTTCTGCAAGTTTGGTCAACCCCATGTAAGTTATGGGGCAGTAACAGCACTTTTTTCAAAACGTGTTTTTCAGCCCGAAATAAACGCGTTTTTTCAGACAACTGAATCCCTATGTAACGGCAAGGCTCAGAAGAGCCCACACACTCTGCTCTTAACCCCAGTGTGCAGAAAGTGTCAAAACATGTTTTTCAGCAGAAATAAACATGTTTCTGCAAGTTTGGTCACCCCTATGTAACTTATTGGGCAGTAACAGCACTTTTTTCAAAACGTGTTTTTCAGCCCGAAATAAACGCGTTTTCTCAGAAAACTGAATCCCTATGTAACTGCAAGGCTCAGAAGAGCCCACACACTCTGCTCTTAACCCCAGTGTGCAGAAAGTGTCAAAACGTGTTTTTCAGCAGAAATAAACATGTTTCTGGAAGTTTGGTCAACCCCATGTAAGTTATGGGGCAGTTACAGTACACTTTTCAAAACGTGTTTTTCAGCCCGAAATAAACGCGTTTTTTCAGACAACTGAATCCCTATGTAACTGCAAGGCTCAGAAGAGCCCACACACTCTGCTCTTAACCCCAGTGTGCAGAAAGTGTCAAAACGTGTTTTTCAGCAGAAATAAACATGTTTCTGCAAGTTTGGTCACCCCCATGTAACTTATTGGGCAGTAACAGCACTTTTTTCAAAACGTGTTTTTCAGCCCGAAATAAACGCGTTTTTTCAGACAACTGAATCCCTATGTAACGGCAAGGCTCAGAAGAGCCCACACACTCTGCTCTTAACCCCAGTGTGCAGAAAGTGTCAAAACATGTTTTTCAGCAGAAATAAACATGTTTCTGCAAGTTTGGTCAACCCCATGTAAGTTATGGGGCAGTAACAGCACTTTTTTCAAAACGTGTTTTTCAGCCCGAAATAAACGCGTTTTTTCAGACAACTGAATCCCTATGTAACTGCAAGGCTCAGAAGAGCCCACACACTCTGCTCTTAAACCCAGTGTGCAGAAAATGTCAAAACGTGTTTTTCAGCAGAAATAAACATGTTTCTGCAAGTTTGGTCAACCCCATGTAAGTTATGGGGCAGTTATAGTGCACTTTTCAAAACGTGTTTTTCAGCCCGAAATAAACGCGTTTTTTCAGACAACTGAATACCTATGTAACTGCAAAGCTCAGAAGAGCCCACACACTCAGCTCTTAACCCCAGTGTGCAGAAAGTGTCAAAACGTGTTTTTCAGCAGAAATAAACATGTTTTTGCAAGTTTGGTCAACCCCATGTAAGTTATGGGGCAGTTACAGTACACTTTTCAAAACGTGTTTTTCAGCCCGAAATAAACGCGTTTTTTCAGACAACTGAATCCCTATGTAACTGCAAGGCTCAGAAGAGCCCACACACTCTGCTCTTAACCCCAGTGTGCAGAAAGTGTCAAAACGTGTTTTTCAGCAGAAATAAACATGTTTCTGCAAGTTTGGTCAACCCCATGTAAGTTATGGGGCAGTTACAGTACACTTTTCAAAACGTGTTTTTCAGCCCGAAATAAACGCGTTTTTTCAGACAACTGAATACCTATGTAACTGCAAAGCTCAGAAGAGCCCACACACTCAGCTCTTAACCCCAGTGTGCAGAAAGTGTCAAAACGTGTTTTTCAGCAGAAATAAACATGTTTCTGCAAGTTTGGTCAACCCCATGTAAGTTATGGGGCAGTAACAGCACTTTTTTCAAAACGTGTTTTTCAGCCCGAAATAAACGCGTTTTTTCAGACAACTGAATCCCTATGTAACTGTAAGGCTCAGAAGAGCCCACACACTCTGCTCTTAACCCCAGTGTGCAGAAAGTGTCAAAACGTGTTTTTCAGCAGAAATAAACATGTTTCTGCAAGTTTGGTCAACCCCATGTAAGTTATGGGGCAGTTACAGTACACTTTTCAAAACGTGTTTTTCAGCACGAAATAAACGCGTTTTTTCAGACAACTGAATACCTATGTAACTGCAAAGCTCAGAAGAGCCCACACACTCTGCTCTTAACCCCAGTGTGCAGAAAGTGTCAAAACGTGTTTTTCAGCAGAAATAAACATGTTTCTGCAAGTTTGGTCAACCCCATGTAAGTTATGGGGCAGTAACAGCACTTTTTTCAAAACGTGTTTTTCAGCCCGAAATAAACGCGTTTTTTCAGACAACTGAATCCCTATGTAACTGCAAAGCTCAGAAGAGCCCACACACTCAGCTCTTAACCCCAGTGTGCAGAAAATGTCAAAACGTATTTTTCAGCAGAAATAAACATGTTTCTGCAAGTTTGGTCAACCCCATGTAAGTTATGGGGCTGTTACAGTGCACTTTTCAAAACGTGTTTTTCAGCCCGAAATAAACGCGTTTTTTCAGACAACTGAATCCCTATGTAACTGCAAGGCTCAGAAGAGCCCACACACTCTGCTCTTAACCCCAGTGTGCAGAAAGTGTCAAAACGTGTTTTTCAGCAGAAATAAACATGTTTCTGCAAGTTTGGTCAACCCCATGTAAGTTATGGGGCAGTTACAGTACACTTTTCAAAACGTGTTTTTCAGCCCGAAATAAACGCGTTTTTTCAGACAACTGAATACCTATGTAACTGCAAAGCTCAGAAGAGCCCACACACTCAGCTCTTAACCCCAGTGTGCAGAAAGTGTCAAAACGTGTTTTTCAGCAGAAATAAACATGTTTCTGCAAGTTTGGTCAACCCCATGTAAGTTATGGGGCAGTAACAGCACTTTTTTCAAAACGTGTTTTTCAGCCCGAAATAAACGCGTTTTTTCAGACAACTGAATACCTATGTAACTGCAAAGCTCAGAAGAGCCCACACACTCTGCTCTTAACCCCAGTGTGCAGAAAGTGTCAAAACGTGTTTTTCAGCAGAAATAAACATGTTTCTGCAAGTTTGGTCAACCCCATGTAAGTTATGGGGCAGTAACAGCACTTTTTTCAAAACGTGTTTTTCAGCCCGAAATAAACGCGTTTTTTCAGACAACTGAATCCCTATGTAACTGCAAAGCTCAGAAGAGCCCACACACTCAGCTCTTAACCCCAGTGTGCAGAAAATGTCAAAACGTATTTTTCAGCAGAAATAAACATGTTTCTGCAAGTTTGGTCAACCCCATGTAAGTTATGGGGCTGTTACAGTGCACTTTTCAAAACGTGTTTTTCAGCCCGAAATAAACGCGTTTTTTCAGACAACTGAATCCCTATGTAACTGCAAGGCTCAGAAGAGCCCACACACTCTGCTCTTAACCCCAGTGTGCAGAAAGTGTCAAAACGTGTTTTTCAGCAGAAATAAACATGTTTCTGCAAGTTTGGTCAACCCCATGTAAGTTATGGGGCAGTTACAGTACACTTTTCAAAACGTGTTTTTCAGCCCGAAATAAACGCGTTTTTTCAGACAACTGAATACCTATGTAACTGCAAAGCTCAGAAGAGCCCACACACTCAGCTCTTAACCCCAGTGTGCAGAAAGTGTCAAAACGTGTTTTTCAGCAGAAATAAACATGTTTCTGCAAGTTTGGTCAACCCCATGTAAGTTATGGGGCAGTAACAGCACTTTTTTCAAAACGTGTTTTTCAGCCCGAAATAAACGCGTTTTTTCAGACAACTGAATCCCTATGTAACTGTAAGGCTCAGAAGAGCCCACACACTCTGCTCTTAACCCCAGTGTGCAGAAAGTGTCAAAACGTGTTTTTCAGCAGAAATAAACATGTTTCTGCAAGTTTGGTCAACCCCATGTAAGTTATGGGGCAGTTACAGTACACTTTTCAAAACGTGTTTTTCAGCCCGAAATAAACGCGTTTTTTCAGACAACTGAATCCCTATGTAACTGCAAGGCTCAGAAGAGCCCACACACTCTGCTCTTAACCCCAGTGTGCAGAAAGTGTCAAAACGTGTTTTTCAGCAGAAACAAACATGTTTCTGCAAGTTTGGTCAACCCCATGTAAGTTATGGGGCAGTTACAGTACACTTTTCAAAACGTGTTTTTCAGCCCGAAATAAACGCGTTTTTTCAGACAACTGAATCCCTATGTAACTGCAAAGCTCAGAAGAGCCCACACACTCAGCTCTTAACCCCAGTGTGCAGAAAATGTCAAAACGTGTTTTTCAGCAGAAATAAACATGTTTCTGGAAGTTTGGTCAACCCCATGTAAGTTATGGGGCAGTAACACCACTTTTTTTAAAACGTGTTTTTCAGCCCGAAATAAACGCGTTTTTTCAGACAACTGAATCCCTATGTAACTGCAAAGCTCAGAAGAGCCCACACACTCAGCTCTTAACCCCAGTGTGCAGAAAGTGTCAAAACATGTTTTTCAGCAGAAATAAACATGTTTCTGCAAGTTTGGTCAACCCCATGTAAGTTATGGGGCAGTTACAGTGCACTTTTCAAAACGTGTTTTTCAGCCCGAAATAAACGCGTTTTTTCAGACAACTGAATTCCTATGTAACTGCAAGGCTCAGAACAGCCCACACACTCTGCTCTTAACCCCAGTGTGCAGAAAGTGTCAAAACGTGTTTTTCAGCAGAAATAAACATGTTTCTGCAAGTTTGGTCAACCCCATGTAAGTTATGGGGCAGTTACAGTGCACTTTTCAAAACGTGTTTTTCAGCCCGAAATAAACGCGTTTTTTCAGACAACTGAATCCCTATGTAACTGCAAGGCTCAGTAGAGCCCACACACTCTGCTCTTAACCCCAGTGTGCAGAAAGTGACAAAACGTGTTTTTCAGCAGAAATAAACATGTTTCTGCAAGTTTGGTCAACCCCATGTAAGTTATGGGGCAGTTACAGTACACTTTTCAAAACGTGTTTTTCAGCCCGAAATAAACGCGTTTTTTCAGACAACTGAATCCCTATGTAACTGCAAAGCTCAGAAGAGCCCACACACTCAGCTCTTAACCCCAGTGTGCAGAAAGTGTCAAAACGTGTTTTTCAGCAGAAATAAACATGTTTCTGCAAGTTTGGTCAACCCCATGTAAGTTATGGGGCAGTAACAGCACATTTTTCAAAACGTGTTTTTCAGCCCGAAATAAACGCGTTTTTTCAGACAACTGAATCCCTATGTAACTGCAAGGCTCAGAAGAGCCCACACACTCTGCTCTTAACCCCAGTGTGCAGAAAGTGTCAAAACGTGTTTTTCAGCAGAAATAAACATGTTTCTGCAAGTTTGGTCAACCCCATGTAAGTTATGGGGCAGTTACAGTGCACTTTTCAAAACGTGTTTTTCAGCCCGAAATAAACGCGTTTTTTCAGACAACTGAATCCCTATGTAACTGCAAAGCTCAGAAGAGCCCACACACTCAGCTCTTAACCCCAGTTTGCAGAAAGTGTCAAAACATGTTTTTCAGCAGAAATAAACATGTTTCTGCAAGTTTGGTCAACCCCATGTAAGTTATGGGGCAGTTACAGTGCACTTTTCAAAACGTGTTTTTCAGCCCGAAATAAACGCGTTTTTTCAGACAACTGAATCCCTATGTAACTGCAAGGCTCAGAACAGCACACACACTCAGCTCTTAACCCCAGTGTGCAGAAAGTGTCAAAACATGTTTTTCAGCAGAAATAAACATGTTTCTGCAAGTTTGGTCAACCCCATGTAAGTTATGGGGCAGTTACAGTGCACTTTTCAAAACGTGTTTTTCAGCACGAAATAAACGCGTTTTTTCAGACAACTGAATCCTTAAGTAACTGCAAGGCTCAGAACAGCCCACACACTCAGCTCTTAACCCCAGTGTGCAGAAAGTGTCAAAACATGTTTTTCAGCAGAAATAAACATGTTTCTGCAAGTTTGGTCAACCCCATGTAAGTTATGGGGCAGTTACAGTGCACTTTTCAAAACGTGTTTTTCAGCCCGAAATAAACGCGTTTTTTCAGACAACTGAATCCCTATGTAACTGTAAGGCTCAGAAGAGCCCACACACTCTGCTCTTAACCCCAGTGTGCAGAAAGTGTCAAAACGTGTTTTTCAGCAGAAATAAACATGTTTCTGCAAGTTTGGTCAACCCCATGTAAGTTATGGGGCAGTTACAGTACACTTTTCAAAACGTGTTTTTCAGCCCGAAATAAACGCGTTTTTTCAGACAACTGAATACCTATGTAACTGCAAAGCTCAGAAGAGCCCACACACTCAGCTCTTAACCCCAGTGTGCAGAAAGTGTCAAAACGTGTTTTTCAGCAGAAATAAACATGTTTCTGCAAGTTTGGTCAACCCCATGTAAGTTATGGGGCAGTTACAGTAGACTTTTCAAAACGTGTTTTTCAGCCCGAAATAAACGCGTTTTTTCAGACAACTGAATCCCTATGTAACTGCAAGGCTCAGAAGAGCCCACACACTCAGCTCTTAACCCCAGTGTGCAGAAAGTGTCAAAACATGTTTTTCAGCAGAAATAAACATGTTTCTGCAAGTTTGGTCAACCCCATGTAAGTTATGGGGCAGTTACAGTGCACTTTTCAAAACGTGTTTTTCAGCCCGAAATAAACGCGTTTTTTCAGACAACTGAATCCCTATGTAACTGCAAGGCTCAGAAGAGCCCACACACTCTGCTCTTAACCCCAGTGTGCAGAAAGTGTCAAAACGTGTTTTTCAGCAGAAATAAACATGTTTCTGCAAGTTTGGTCAACCCCATGTAAGTTATGGGGCAGTTACAGTGCACTTTTCAAAACGTGTTTTTCAGCCCGAAATAAACGCGTTTTTTCAGACAACTGAATCCCTAAGTAACTGCAAGGCTCAGAACAGCCCACACACTCAGCTCTTAACCCCAGTGTGCAGAAAGTGTCAAAACATGTTTTTCAGCAGAAATAAACATGTTTCTGCAAGTTTGGTCAACCCCATGTAAGTTATGGGGCAGTAACAGCACTTTTTTCAAAACGTGTTTTTCAGCCCGAAATAAACGCGTTTTTTCAGACAACTGAATCCCTATGTAACTGTAAGGCTCAGAAGAGCCCACACACTCTGCTCTTAACCCCAGTGTGCAGAAAGTGTCAAAACATGTTTTTCAGCAGAAATAAACATGTTTCTGCAAGTTTGGTCAACCCCATGTAAGTTATGGGGCAGTTACAGTGCACTTTTCAAAACGTGTTTTTCAGCCCGAAATAAACGCGTTTTTTCAGACAACTGAATCCCTATGTAACTGCAAGGCTCAGAACAGCCCACACACTCAGCTCTTAACCCCAGTGTGCAGAAAGTGTCAAAACATGTTTTTCAGCAGAAATAAACATGTTTCTGCAAGTTTGGTCAACCCCATGTAAGTTATGGGGCAGTAACAGCACTTTTTTCAAAACGTGTTTTTCAGCCCGAAATAAACGCGTTTTTTCAGACAACTGAATCCCTATGTAACTGCAAGGCTCAGAAGAGCCCACACACTCTGCTCTTAACCCCAGTGTGCAGAAAGTGTCAAAACGTGTTTTTCAGCAGAAATAAACATGTTTCTGCAAGTTTGGTCAACCCCATGTAAGTTATGGGGCAGTTACAGTACACTTTTCAAAACGTGTTTTTCAGCCCGAAATAAACGCGTTTTTTCAGACAACTGAATACCTATGTAACTGCAAAGCTCAGAAGAGCCCACACACTCAGCTCTTAACCCCAGTGTGCAGAAAGTGTCAAAACGTGTTTTTCAGCAGAAATAAACATGTTTCTGCAAGTTTGGTCAACCCCATGTAAGTTATGGGGCAGTAACAGCACTTTTTTCAAAACGTGTTTTTCAGCCCGAAATAAACGCGTTTTTTCAGACAACTGAATCCCTATGTAACTGTAAGGCTCAGAAGAGCCCACACACTCTGCTCTTAACCCCAGTGTGCAGAAAGTGTCAAAACGTGTTTTTCAGCAGAAATAAACATGTTTCTGCAAGTTTGGTCAACCCCATGTAAGTTATGGGGCAGTTACAGTGCACTTTTCAAAACGTGTTTTTCAGCCCGAAATAAACGCGTTTTTTCAGACAACTGAATCCCTATGTAACTGCAAGGCTCAGAACAGCCCACACACTCAGCTCTTAACCCCAGTGTGCAGAAAGTGTCAAAACATGTTTTTCAGCAGAAATAAACATGTTTCTGCAAGTTTGGTCAACCCCATGTAAGTTATGGGGCAGTAACAGCACTTTTTTCAAAACGTGTTTTTCAGCCCGAAATAAACGCGTTTTTTCAGACAACTGAATCCCTATGTAACTGCAAGGCTCAGAAGAGCCCACACACTCTGCTCTTAACCCCAGTGTGCAGAAAGTGTCAAAACGTGTTTTTCAGCAGAAATAAACATGTTTCTGCAAGTTTGGTCAACCCCATGTAAGTTATTTGGCAGTTACAGTACACTTTTCAAAACGTGTTTTTCAGCCCGAAATAAACGCGTTTTTTCAGACAACTGAATACCTATGTAACTGCAAAGCTCAGAAGAGCCCACACACTCAGCTCTTAACCCCAGTGTGCAGAAAGTGTCAAAACGTGTTTTTCAGCAGAAATAAACAAGTTTCTGCAAGTTTGGTCAACCCCATGTAAGTTATGGGGCAGTAACAGCACTTTTTTCAAAACGTGTTTTTCAGCCCGAAATAAACGCGTTTTTTCAGACAACTGAATCCCTATGTAACTGTAAGGCTCAGAAGAGCCCACACACTCTGCTCTTAACCACAGTGTGCAGAAAGTGTCAAAACGTGTTTTTCAGCAGAAATAAACATGTTTCTGCAAGTTTGGTCAACCCCATGTAAGTTATGGGGCAGTAACAGCACTTTTTTCAAAACGTGTTTTTCAGCCCGAAATAAACGCGTTTTTTCAGACAACTGAATCCCTATGTAACTGTAAGGCTCAGAAGAGCCCACACACTCTGCTCTTAACCCCAGTGTGCAGAAAGTGTCAAAACGTGTTTTTCAGCAGAAATAAACATGTTTCTGGAAGTTTGGTCAACCCCATGTAAGTTATGGGGCAGTTACAGTACACTTTTCAAAACGTGTTTTTCAGCCCGAAATAAACGCGTTTTTTCAGACAACTGAATCCCTATGTAACTGCAAAGCTCAGAAGAGCCCACACACTCAGCTCTTAACCCCAGTGTGCAGAAAATGTCAAAACGTGTTTTTCAGCAGAAATAAACATGTTTCTGCAAGTTTGGTCAACCCCATGTAAGTTATGGGGCAGTTACAGTGCACTTTTCAAAACGTGTTTTTCAGCCCGAAATAAACGCGTTTTTTCAGACAACTGAATCCCTATGTAACTGCAAGGCTCAGAACAGCCCACACATCAGCTCTTAACCCCAGTGTGCAGAAAGTGTCAAAACATGTTTTTCAGCAGAAATAAACATGTTTCTGCAAGTTTGGTCAACCCCATGTAAGTTATGGGGCAGTAAGAGCACTTTTTACAAAACGTGTTTTTCAGCCCGAAATAAACGCGTTTTTTCAGACAACTGAATCCCTATGTAACTGCAAGGCTCAGAACAGCCCACACACTCAGCTCTTAACCCCAGTGTGCAGAAAGTGTCAAAACATGTTTTTCAGCAGAAATAAACATGTTTCTGCAAGTTTGGTCAACCCCATGTAAGTTATGGGGCAGTTACAGTGCACTTTTCAAAACGTGTTTTTCAGCCCGAAATAAACGCGTTTTTTCAGACAACTGAATCCCTATGTAACTGCAAGGCTCAGAACAGCCCACACACTCAGCTCTTAACCCCAGTGTGCAGAAAGTGTCAAAACATGTTTTTCAGCAGAAATAAACATGTTTCTGCAAGTTTGGTCAACCCCATGTAAGTTATGGGGCAGTAACAGCACTTTTTTCAAAACGTGTTTTTCAGCCCGAAATAAACGCGTTTTTTCAGACAACTGAATCCCTATGTAACTGCAAGGCTCAGAAGAGCCCACACACTCTGCTCTTAACCCCAGTGTGCAGAAAGTGTCAAAACGTGTTTTTCAGCAGAAATAAACATGTTTCTGCAAGTTTGGTCAACCCCATGTAAGTTATGGGGCAGTTACAGTACACTTTTCAAAACGTGTTTTTTAGCCCGAAATAAACGCGTTTTTTCAGACAACTGAATACCTATGTAACTGCAAAGCTCAGAAGAGCCCACACACTCAGCTCTTAACCCCAGTGTGCAGAAAGTGTCAAAACGTGTTTTTCAGCAGAAATAAACATGTTTCTGCAAGTTTGGTCAACCCCATGTAAGTTATGGGGCAGTTACAGTAGACTTTTCAAAACGTGTTTTTCAGCCCGAAATAAACGCGTTTTTTCAGACAACTGAATCCCTATGTAACTGCAAGGCTCAGAAGAGCCCACACACTCAGCTCTTAACCCCAGTGTGCAGAAAGTGTCAAAACATGTTTTTCAGCAGAAATAAACATGTTTCTGCAAGTTTGGTCAACCCCATGTAAGTTATGGGGCAGTTACAGTGCACTTTTCAAAACGTGTTTTTCAGCCCGAAATAAACGCGTTTTTTCAGACAACTGAATCCCTATGTAACTGCAAGGCTCAGAACAGCCCACACACTCTGCTCTTAACCCCGTGTGCAGAAAGTGTCAAAACGTGTTTTTCAGCAGAAATAAACATGTTTCTGCAAGTTTGGTCAACCCCATGTAAGTTATGGGGCAGTTACAGTGCACTTTTCAAAACGTGTTTTTCAGCCCGAAATAAACGCGTTTTTTCAGACAACTGAATCCCTATGTAACTGCAAAGCTCAGAAGAGCCCACACACTCAGCTCTTAACCCCAGTGTGCAGAAAGTGTCAAAACGTGTTTTTCAGCAGAAATAAACATGTTTCTGCAAGTTTGGTCAACCCCATGTAAGTTATGGGGCATGTTACAGTAGACTTTTCAAAACGTGTTTTTCAGCCCGAAATAAACGCGTTTTTTCAGACAACTGAATCCCTATGTAACTGCAAGGCTCAGAAGAGCCCACACACTCAGCTCTTAACCCCAGTGTGCAGAAAGTGTCAAAACATGTTTTTCAGCAGAAATAAACATGTTTCTGCAAGTTTGGTCAACCCCATGTAAGTTATGGGGCAGTTACAGTGCACTTTTCAAAACGTGTTTTTCAGCCCGAAATAAACGCGTTTTTTCAGACAACTGAATCCCTATGTAACTGCAAGGCTCAGAACAGCCCACACACTCTGCTCTTAACCCCAGTGTGCAGAAAGTGTCAAAACGTGTTTTTCAGCAGAAATAAACATGTTTCTGCAAGTTTGGTCAACCCCATGTAAGTTATGGGGCAGTTACAGTGCACTTTTCAAAACGTGTTTTTCAGCCCGAAATAAACGCGTTTTTTCAGACAACTGAATCCCTATGTAACTGCAAAGCTCAGAAGAGCCCACACACTCAGCTCTTAACCCCAGTGTGCAGAAAGTGTCAAAACATGTTTTTCAGCAGAAATAAACATGTTTCTGCAAGTTTGGTCAACCCCATGTAAGTTATGGGGCAGTTACAGTGCACTTTTCAAAACGTGTTTTTCAGCCCGAAATAAACGCGTTTTTTCAGACAACTGAATTCCTATGTAACTGCAAGGCTCAGAACAGCCCACACACTCTGCTCTTAACCCCAGTGTGCAGAAAGTGTCAAAACGTGTTTTTCAGCAGAAATAAACATGTTTCTGCAAGTTTGGTCAACCCCATGTAAGTTATGGGGCAGTTACAGTGCACTTTTCAAAACGTGTTTTTCAGCCCGAAATAAACGCGTTTTTTCAGACAACTGAATCCCTATGTAACTGCAAGGCTCAGAAGAGCCCACACACTCTGCTCTTAACCCCAGTGTGCAGAAAGTGACAAAACGTGTTTTTCAGCAGAAATAAACATGTTTCTGCAAGTTTGGTCAACCCCATGTAAGTTATGGGGCAGTTACAGTACACTTTTCAAAACGTGTTTTTCAGCCCGAAATAAACGCGTTTTTTCAGACAACTGAATCCCTATGTAACTGCAAAGCTCAGAAGAGCCCACACACTCAGCTCTTAACCCCAGTGTGCAGAAAGTGTCAAAACGTGTTTTTCAGCAGAAATAAACATGTTTCTGCAAGTTTGGTCAACCCCATGTAAGTTATGGGGCAGTAACAGCACATTTTTCAAAACGTGTTTTTCAGCCCGAAATAAACGCGTTTTTTCAGACAACTGAATCCCTATGTAACTGTAAGGCTCAGAAGAGCCCACACACTCTGCTCTTAACCCCAGTGTGCAGAAAGTGTCAAAACGTGTTTTTCAGCAGAAATAAACATGTTTCTGCAAGTTTGGTCAACCCCATGTAAGTTATGGGGCAGTTACAGTACACTTTTCAAAACGTGTTTTTCAGCCCGAAATAAACGCGTTTTTTCAGACAACTGAATACCTATGTAACTGCAAAGCTCAGAAGAGCCCACACACTCAGCTCTTAACCCCAGTTTGCAGAAAGTGTCAAAACGTGTTTTTCAGCAGAAATAAACATGTTTCTGCAAGTTTGGTCAACCCCATGGAAGTTATGGGGCAGTTACAGTACACTTTTCAAAACGTGTTTTTCAGCCCGAAATAAACGCGTTTTTTCAGACAACTGAATACCTATGTAACTGCAAAGCTCAGAAGAGCCCACACACTCAGCTCTTAACCCCAGTGTGCAGAAAGTGTCAAAACGTGTTTTTCAGCAGAAATAAACATGTTTCTGCAAGTTTGGTCAACCCCATGTAAGTTATGGGGCAGTAACAGCACATTTTTCAAAACGTGTTTTTCAGCCCGAAATAAACGCGTTTTTTCAGACAACTGAATCCCTATGTAACTGTAAGGCTCAGAAGAGCCCACACACTCTGCTCTTAACCCCAGTGTGCAGAAAGTGTCAAAACGTGTTTTTCAGCAGAAATAAACATGTTTCTGCAAGTTTGGTCAACCCCATGTAAGTTATGGGGCAGTAACAGCACTTTTTTCAAAACGTGTTTTTCAGCCCGAAATAAACGCGTTTTTTCAGACAACTGAATCCCTATGTAACTGTAAGGCTCAGAAGAGCCCACACACTCTGCTCTTAACCCCAGTGTGCAGAAAGTGTCAAAACGGGTTTTTCAGCAGAAATAAACATGTTTCTGCAAGTTTGGTCAACCCCATGTAAGTTATGGGGCAGTTACAGTACACTTTTCAAAACGTGTTTTTCAGCACGAAATAAACGCGTTTTTTCAGACAACTGAATCCCTATGTAACTGCAAGGCTCAGAAGAGCCCACACACTCTGCTCTTAACCCCAGTGTGCAGAAAGTGTCAAAACGTGTTTTTCAGCAGAAATAAACATGTTTCTGCAAGTTTGGTCAACCCCATGTAAGTTATGGGGCAGTTACAGTGCACTTTTCAAAACGTGTTTTTCAGCCCGAAATAAACGCGTTTTTTCAGACAACTGAATCCCTATGTAACTGCAAGGCTCAGAACAGCCCACACACTCTGCTCTTAACCCCAGTGTGCAGAAAGTGTCAAAACGTGTTTTTCAGCAGAAATAAACATGTTTCTGCAAGTTTGGTCAACCCCATGTAAGTTATGGGGCAGTTACAGTGCACTTTTCAAAACGTGTTTTTCAGCCCGAAATAAACGCGTTTTTTCAGACAACTGAATCCCTATGTAACTGCAAGGCTCAGAACAGCCCACACACTCAGCTCTTAACCCCAGTGTGCAGAAACTGTCAAACCATGTTTTTCAGCAGAAATAAACATGTTTCTGCAAGTTTGGTCAACCCCATGTAAGTTATGGGGCAGTAACAGCACTTTTTTCAAAACGTGTTTTTCAGCCCGAAATAAACGCGTTTTTTCAGACAACTGAATCCCTATGTAACTGTAAGGCTCAGAAGAGCCCACACACTCTGCTCTTAACCCCAGTGTGCAGAAAGTGTCAAAACATGTTTTTCAGCAGAAATAAACATGTTTCTGCAAGTTTGGTCAACCCCATGTAAGTTATGGGGCAGTTACAGTGCACTTTTCAAAACGTGTTTTTCAGCCCGAAATAAACGCGTTTTTTCAGACAACTGAATCCCTATGTAACTGCAAGGCTCAGAAGAGCCCACACACTCTGCTCTTAACCCCAGTGTGCAGAAAGTGTCAAAACGTGTTTTTCAGCAGAAATAAACATGTTTCTGCAAGTTTGGTCAACCCCATGTAAGTTATGGGGCAGTTACAGTACACTTTTCAAAACGTGTTTTTCAGCCCGAAATAAACGCGTTTTTTCAGACAACTGAATACCTATGTAACTGCAAAGCTCAGAAGAGCCCACACACTCAGCTCTTAACCCCAGTGTGCAGAAAGTGTCAAAACGTGTTTTTCAGCAGAAATAAACATGTTTCTGCAAGTTTGGTCAACCCCATGTAAGTTATGGGGCAGTAACAGCACTTTTTTCAAAACGTGTTTTTCAGCCCGAAATAAACGCGTTTTTTCAGACAACTGAATCCCTATGTAACTGTAAGGCTCAGAAGAGCCCACACACTCTGCTCTTAACCCCAGTGTGCAGAAAGTGTCAAAACGTGTTTTTCAGCAGAAATAAACATGTTTCTGCAAGTTTGGTCAACCCCATGTAAGTTATGGGGCAGTTACAGTACACTTTTCAAAACGTGTTTTTCAGCCCGAAATAAACGCGTTTTTTCAGACAACTGAATCCCTATGTAACTGCAAAGCTCAGAAGAGCCCACACACTCAACTCTTAACCCCAGTGTGCAGAAAATGTCAAAACGTGTTTTTCAGCAGAAATAAACATGTTTCTGCAAGTTTGGTCAACCCCATGTAAGTTATGGGGCAGTTACAGTGCACTTTTCAAAACGTGTTTTTCAGCCCGAAATAAACGCGTTTTTTCAGACAACTGAATCCCTATGTAACTGCAAGGCTCAGAACAGCCCACACACTCAGCTCTTAACCCCAGTGTGCAGAAAGTGTCAAAACATGTTTTTCAGCAGAAATAAACATGTTTCTGCAAGTTTGGTCAACCCCATGTAAGTTATGGGGCAGTAACAGCACTTTTTTCAAAACGTGTTTTTCAGCCCGAAATAAACGCGTTTTTTCAGACAACTGAATCCCTATGTAACTGCAAGGCTCAGAAGAGCCCACACACTCTGCTCTTAACCCCAGTGTGCAGAAAGTGTCAAAACGTGTTTTTCAGCAGAAATAAACATGTTTCTGCAAGTTTGGTCAACCCCATGTAAGTTATTTGGCAGTTACAGTACACTTTTCAAAACGTGTTTTTCAGCCCGAAATAAACGCGTTTTTTCAGACAACTGAATACCTATGTAACTGCAAAGCTCAGAAGAGCCCACACACTCAGCTCTTAACCCCAGTGTGCAGAAAGTGTCAAAACGTGTTTTTCAGCAGAAATAAACAAGTTTCTGCAAGTTTGGTCAACCCCATGTAAGTTATGGGGCAGTAACAGCACTTTTTTCAAAACGTGTTTTTCAGCCCGAAATAAACGCGTTTTTTCAGACAACTGAATCCCTATGTAACTGTAAGGCTCAGAAGAGCCCACACACTCTGCTCTTAACCACAGTGTGCAGAAAGTGTCAAAACGTGTTTTTCAGCAGAAATAAACATGTTTCTGCAAGTTTGGTCAACCCCATGTAAGTTATGGGGCAGTAACAGCACTTTTTTCAAAACGTGTTTTTCAGCCCGAAATAAACGCGTTTTTTCAGACAACTGAATCCCTATGTAACTGTAAGGCTCAGAAGAGCCCACACACTCTGCTCTTAACCCCAGTGTGCAGAAAGTGTCAAAACGTGTTTTTCAGCAGAAATAAACATGTTTCTGGAAGTTTGGTCAACCCCATGTAAGTTATGGGGCAGTTACAGTACACTTTTCAAAACGTGTTTTTCAGCCCGAAATAAACGCGTTTTTTCAGACAACTGAATCCCTATGTAACTGCAAAGCTCAGAAGAGCCCACACACTCAGCTCTTAACCCCAGTGTGCAGAAAATGTCAAAACGTGTTTTTCAGCAGAAATAAACATGTTTCTGCAAGTTTGGTCAACCCCATGTAAGTTATGGGGCAGTTACAGTGCACTTTTCAAAACGTGTTTTTCAGCCCGAAATAAACGCGTTTTTTCAGACAACTGAATCCCTATGTAACTGCAAGGCTCAGAACAGCCCACACATCAGCTCTTAACCCCAGTGTGCAGAAAGTGTCAAAACATGTTTTTCAGCAGAAATAAACATGTTTCTGCAAGTTTGGTCAACCCCATGTAAGTTATGGGGCAGTAACAGCACTTTTTTCAAAACGTGTTTTTCAGCCCGAAATAAACGCGTTTTTTCAGACAACTGAATCCCTATGTAACTGCAAGGCTCAGAACAGCCCACACACTCAGCTCTTAACCCCAGTGTGCAGAAAGTGTCAAAACATGTTTTTCAGCAGAAATAAACATGTTTCTGCAAGTTTGGTCAACCCCATGTAAGTTATGGGGCAGTTACAGTGCACTTTTCAAAACGTGTTTTTCAGCCCGAAATAAACGCGTTTTTTCAGACAACTGAATCCCTATGTAACTGCAAAGCTCAGAAGAGCCCACACACTCAGCTCTTAACCCCAGTTTGCAGAAAGTGTCAAAACGTGTTTTTCAGCAGAAATAAACATGTTTCTGCAAGTTTGGTCAACCCCATGGAAGTTATGGGGCAGTTACAGTACACTTTTCAAAACGTGTTTTTCAGCCCGAAATAAACGCGTTTTTTCAGACAACTGAATACCTATGTAACTGCAAAGCTCAGAAGAGCCCACACACTCAGCTCTTAACCCCAGTGTGCAGAAAGTGTCAAAACGTGTTTTTCAGCAGAAATAAACATGTTTCTGCAAGTTTGGTCAACCCCATGTAAGTTATGGGGCAGTAACAGCACTTTTTTCAAAACGTGTTTTTCAGCCCGAAATAAACGCGTTTTTTCAGACAACTGAATCCCTATGTAACTGTAAGGCTCAGAAGAGCCCACACACTCTGCTCTTAACCCCAGTGTGCAGAAAGTGTCAAAACGTGTTTTTCAGCAGAAATAAACATGTTTCTGCAAGTTTGGTCAACCCCATGTAAGTTATGGGGCAGTAACAGCACTTTTTTCAAAACGTGTTTTTCAGCCCGAAATAAACGCGTTTTTTCAGACAACTGAATCCCTATGTAACTGTAAGGCTCAGAAGAGCCCACACACTCTGCTCTTAACCCCAGTGTGCAGAAAGTGTCAAAACGTGTTTTTCAGCAGAAATAAACATGTTTCTGGAAGTTTGGTCAACCCCATGTAAGTTATGGGGCAGTTACAGTACACTTTTCAAAACGTGTTTTTCAGCCCGAAATAAACGCGTTTTTTCAGACAACTGAATCCCTATGTAACTGCAAAGCTCAGAAGAGCCCACACACTCAGCTCTTAACCCCAGTGTGCAGAAAATGTCAAAACGTGTTTTTCAGCAGAAATAAACATGTTTCTGCAAGTTTGGTCAACCCCATGTAAGTTATGGGGCAGTTACAGTGCACTTTTCAAAACGTGTTTTTCAGCCCGAAATAAACGCGTTTTTTCAGACAACTGAATCCCTATGTAACTGCAAAGCTCAGAAGAGCCCACACACTCAGCTCTTAACCCCAGTGTGCAGAAAGTGTCAAAACATGTTTTTCAGCAGAAATAAACATGTTTCTGCAAGTTTGGTCAACCCCATGTAAGTTATGGGGCAGTTACAGTGCACTTTTCAAAACGTGTTTTTCAGCCCGAAATAAACGCGTTTTTTCAGACAACTGAATCCCTATGTAACTGCAAGGCTCAGAACAGCACACACACTCAGCTCTTAACCCCAGTGTGCAGAAAGTGTCAAAACATGTTTTTCAGCAGAAATAAACATGTTTCTGCAAGTTTGGTCAACCCCATGTAAGTTATGGGGCAGTTACAGTGCACTTTTCAAAACGTGTTTTTCAGCCCGAAATAAACGCGTTTTTTCAGACAACTGAATCCCTATGTAACTGCAAGGCTCAGAACAGCCCACACACTCAGCTCTTAACCCCAGTGTGCAGAAAGTGTCAAAACATGTTTTTCAGCAGAAATAAACATGTTTCTGCAAGTTTGGTCAACCCCATGTAAGTTATGGGGCAGTAACAGCACTTTTTTCAAAACGTGTTTTTCAGCCCGAAATAAACGCGTTTTTTCAGACAACTGAATCCCTATGTAACTGCAAGGCTCAGAAGAGCCCACACACTCTGCTCTTAACCCCAGTGTGCAGAAAGTGTCAAAACGTGTTTTTCAGCAGAAATAAACATGTTTCTGCAAGTTTGGTCAACCCCATGTAAGTTATGGGGCAGTTACAGTGCACTTTTCAAAACGTGTTTTTCAGCCCGAAATAAACGCGTTTTTTCAGACAACTGAATCCCTATGTAACTGCAAAGCTCAGAAGAGCCCACACACTCAGCTCTTAACCCCAGTTTGCAGAAAGTGTCAAAACATGTTTTTCAGCAGAAATAAACATGTTTCTGCAAGTTTGGTCAACCCCATGTAAGTTATGGGGCAGTTACAGTGCACTTTTCAAAACGTGTTTTTCAGCCCGAAATAAACGCGTTTTTTCAGACAACTGAATCCCTATGTAACTGCAAGGCTCAGAACAGCACACACACTCAGCTCTTAACCCCAGTGTGCAGAAAGTGTCAAAACATGTTTTTCAGCAGAAATAAACATGTTTCTGCAAGTTTGGTCAACCCCATGTAAGTTATGGGGCAGTTACAGTGCACTTTTCAAAACGTGTTTTTCAGCACGAAATAAACGCGTTTTTTCAGACAACTGAATCCTTAAGTAACTGCAAGGCTCAGAACAGCCCACACACTCAGCTCTTAACCCCAGTGTGCAGAAAGTGTCAAAACATGTTTTTCAGCAGAAATAAACATGTTTCTGCAAGTTTGGTCAACCCCATGTAAGTTATGGGGCAGTTACAGTGCACTTTTCAAAACGTGTTTTTCAGCCCGAAATAAACGCGTTTTTTCAGACAACTGAATCCCTATGTAACTGTAAGGCTCAGAAGAGCCCACACACTCTGCTCTTAACCCCAGTGTGCAGAAAGTGTCAAAACGTGTTTTTCAGCAGAAATAAACATGTTTCTGCAAGTTTGGTCAACCCCATGTAAGTTATGGGGCAGTTACAGTACACTTTTCAAAACGTGTTTTTCAGCCCGAAATAAACGCGTTTTTTCAGACAACTGAATACCTATGTAACTGCAAAGCTCAGAAGAGCCCACACACTCAGCTCTTAACCCCAGTGTGCAGAAAGTGTCAAAACGTGTTTTTCAGCAGAAATAAACATGTTTCTGCAAGTTTGGTCAACCCCATGTAAGTTATGGGGCAGTTACAGTAGACTTTTCAAAACGTGTTTTTCAGCCCGAAATAAACGCGTTTTTTCAGACAACTGAATCCCTATGTAACTGCAAGGCTCAGAAGAGCCCACACACTCAGCTCTTAACCCCAGTGTGCAGAAAGTGTCAAAACATGTTTTTCAGCAGAAATAAACATGTTTCTGCAAGTTTGGTCAACCCCATGTAAGTTATGGGGCAGTTACAGTGCACTTTTCAAAACGTGTTTTTCAGCCCGAAATAAACGCGTTTTTTCAGACAACTGAATCCCTATGTAACTGCAAGGCTCAGAAGAGCCCACACACTCTGCTCTTAACCCCAGTGTGCAGAAAGTGTCAAAACGTGTTTTTCAGCAGAAATAAACATGTTTCTGCAAGTTTGGTCAACCCCATGTAAGTTATGGGGCAGTTACAGTGCACTTTTCAAAACGTGTTTTTCAGCCCGAAATAAACGCGTTTTTTCAGACAACTGAATCCCTAAGTAACTGCAAGGCTCAGAACAGCCCACACACTCAGCTCTTAACCCCAGTGTGCAGAAAGTGTCAAAACATGTTTTTCAGCAGAAATAAACATGTTTCTGCAAGTTTGGTCAACCCCATGTAAGTTATGGGGCAGTAACAGCACTTTTTTCAAAACGTGTTTTTCAGCCCGAAATAAACGCGTTTTTTCAGACAACTGAATCCCTATGTAACTGTAAGGCTCAGAAGAGCCCACACACTCTGCTCTTAACCCCAGTGTGCAGAAAGTGTCAAAACATGTTTTTCAGCAGAAATAAACATGTTTCTGCAAGTTTGGTCAACCCCATGTAAGTTATGGGGCAGTTACAGTGCACTTTTCAAAACGTGTTTTTCAGCCCGAAATAAACGCGTTTTTTCAGACAACTGAATCCCTATGTAACTGCAAGGCTCAGAACAGCCCACACACTCAGCTCTTAACCCCAGTGTGCAGAAAGTGTCAAAACATGTTTTTCAGCAGAAATAAACATGTTTCTGCAAGTTTGGTCAACCCCATGTAAGTTATGGGGCAGTAACAGCACTTTTTTCAAAACGTGTTTTTCAGCCCGAAATAAACGCGTTTTTTCAGACAACTGAATCCCTATGTAACTGCAAGGCTCAGAAGAGCCCACACACTCTGCTCTTAACCCCAGTGTGCAGAAAGTGTCAAAACGTGTTTTTCAGCAGAAATAAACATGTTTCTGCAAGTTTGGTCAACCCCATGTAAGTTATGGGGCAGTTACAGTACACTTTTCAAAACGTGTTTTTCAGCCCGAAATAAACGCGTTTTTTCAGACAACTGAATACCTATGTAACTGCAAAGCTCAGAAGAGCCCACACACTCAGCTCTTAACCCCAGTGTGCAGAAAGTGTCAAAACGTGTTTTTCAGCAGAAATAAACATGTTTCTGCAAGTTTGGTCAACCCCATGTAAGTTATGGGGCAGTAACAGCACTTTTTTCAAAACGTGTTTTTCAGCCCGAAATAAACGCGTTTTTTCAGACAACTGAATCCCTATGTAACTGTAAGGCTCAGAAGAGCCCACACACTCTGCTCTTAACCCCAGTGTGCAGAAAGTGTCAAAACGTGTTTTTCAGCAGAAATAAACATGTTTCTGCAAGTTTGGTCAACCCCATGTAAGTTATGGGGCAGTAACAGCACTTTTTTCAAAACGTGTTTTTCAGCCCGAAATAAACGCGTTTTTTCAGACAACTGAATCCCTATGTAACTGTAAGGCTCAGAAGAGCCCACACACTCTGCTCTTAACCCCAGTGTGCAGAAAGTGTCAAAACGTGTTTTTCAGCAGAAATAAACATGTTTCTGGAAGTTTGGTCAACCCCATGTAAGTTATGGGGCAGTTACAGTACACTTTTCAAAACGTGTTTTTCAGCCCGAAATAAACGCGTTTTTTCAGACAACTGAATCCCTATGTAACTGCAAAGCTCAGAAGAGCCCACACACTCAGCTCTTAACCCCAGTGTGCAGAAAATGTCAAAACGTGTTTTTCAGCAGAAATAAACATGTTTCTGCAAGTTTGGTCAACCCCATGTAAGTTATGGGGCAGTTACAGTGCACTTTTCAAAACGTGTTTTTCAGCCCGAAATAAACGCGTTTTTTCAGACAACTGAATCCCTATGTAACTGCAAAGCTCAGAAGAGCCCACACACTCAGCTCTTAACCCCAGTGTGCAGAAAGTGTCAAAACATGTTTTTCAGCAGAAATAAACATGTTTCTGCAAGTTTGGTCAACCCCATGTAAGTTATGGGGCAGTTACAGTGCACTTTTCAAAACGTGTTTTTCAGCCCGAAATAAACGCGTTTTTTCAGACAACTGAATCCCTATGTAACTGCAAGGCTCAGAACAGCACACACACTCAGCTCTTAACCCCAGTGTGCAGAAAGTGTCAAAACATGTTTTTCAGCAGAAATAAACATGTTTCTGCAAGTTTGGTCAACCCCATGTAAGTTATGGGGCAGTTACAGTGCACTTTTCAAAACGTGTTTTTCAGCCCGAAATAAACGCGTTTTTTCAGACAACTGAATCCCTATGTAACTGCAAGGCTCAGAACAGCCCACACACTCAGCTCTTAACCCCAGTGTGCAGAAAGTGTCAAAACATGTTTTTCAGCAGAAATAAACATGTTTCTGCAAGTTTGGTCAACCCCATGTAAGTTATGGGGCAGTAACAGCACTTTTTTCAAAACGTGTTTTTCAGCCCGAAATAAACGCGTTTTTTCAGACAACTGAATCCCTATGTAACTGCAAGGCTCAGAAGAGCCCACACACTCTGCTCTTAACCCCAGTGTGCAGAAAGTGTCAAAACGTGTTTTTCAGCAGAAATAAACATGTTTCTGCAAGTTTGGTCAACCCCATGTAAGTTATGGGGCAGTTACAGTGCACTTTTCAAAACGTGTTTTTCAGCCCGAAATAAACGCGTTTTTTCAGACAACTGAATCCCTATGTAACTGCAAAGCTCAGAAGAGCCCACACACTCAGCTCTTAACCCCAGTTTGCAGAAAGTGTCAAAACATGTTTTTCAGCAGAAATAAACATGTTTCTGCAAGTTTGGTCAACCCCATGTAAGTTATGGGGCAGTTACAGTGCACTTTTCAAAACGTGTTTTTCAGCCCGAAATAAACGCGTTTTTTCAGACAACTGAATCCCTATGTAACTGCAAGGCTCAGAACAGCACACACACTCAGCTCTTAACCCCAGTGTGCAGAAAGTGTCAAAACATGTTTTTCAGCAGAAATAAACATGTTTCTGCAAGTTTGGTCAACCCCATGTAAGTTATGGGGCAGTTACAGTGCACTTTTCAAAACGTGTTTTTCAGCACGAAATAAACGCGTTTTTTCAGACAACTGAATCCTTAAGTAACTGCAAGGCTCAGAACAGCCCACACACTCAGCTCTTAACCCCAGTGTGCAGAAAGTGTCAAAACATGTTTTTCAGCAGAAATAAACATGTTTCTGCAAGTTTGGTCAACCCCATGTAAGTTATGGGGCAGTTACAGTGCACTTTTCAAAACGTGTTTTTCAGCCCGAAATAAACGCGTTTTTTCAGACAACTGAATCCCTATGTAACTGTAAGGCTCAGAAGAGCCCACACACTCTGCTCTTAACCCCAGTGTGCAGAAAGTGTCAAAACGTGTTTTTCAGCAGAAATAAACATGTTTCTGCAAGTTTGGTCAACCCCATGTAAGTTATGGGGCAGTTACAGTACACTTTTCAAAACGTGTTTTTCAGCCCGAAATAAACGCGTTTTTTCAGACAACTGAATACCTATGTAACTGCAAAGCTCAGAAGAGCCCACACACTCAGCTCTTAACCCCAGTGTGCAGAAAGTGTCAAAACGTGTTTTTCAGCAGAAATAAACATGTTTCTGCAAGTTTGGTCAACCCCATGTAAGTTATGGGGCAGTTACAGTAGACTTTTCAAAACGTGTTTTTCAGCCCGAAATAAACGCGTTTTTTCAGACAACTGAATCCCTATGTAACTGCAAGGCTCAGAAGAGCCCACACACTCAGCTCTTAACCCCAGTGTGCAGAAAGTGTCAAAACATGTTTTTCAGCAGAAATAAACATGTTTCTGCAAGTTTGGTCAACCCCATGTAAGTTATGGGGCAGTTACAGTGCACTTTTCAAAACGTGTTTTTCAGCCCGAAATAAACGCGTTTTTTCAGACAACTGAATCCCTATGTAACTGCAAGGCTCAGAAGAGCCCACACACTCTGCTCTTAACCCCAGTGTGCAGAAAGTGTCAAAACGTGTTTTTCAGCAGAAATAAACATGTTTCTGCAAGTTTGGTCAACCCCATGTAAGTTATGGGGCAGTTACAGTGCACTTTTCAAAACGTGTTTTTCAGCCCGAAATAAACGCGTTTTTTCAGACAACTGAATCCCTAAGTAACTGCAAGGCTCAGAACAGCCCACACACTCAGCTCTTAACCCCAGTGTGCAGAAAGTGTCAAAACATGTTTTTCAGCAGAAATAAACATGTTTCTGCAAGTTTGGTCAACCCCATGTAAGTTATGGGGCAGTAACAGCACTTTTTTCAAAACGTGTTTTTCAGCCCGAAATAAACGCGTTTTTTCAGACAACTGAATCCCTATGTAACTGTAAGGCTCAGAAGAGCCCACACACTCTGCTCTTAACCCCAGTGTGCAGAAAGTGTCAAAACATGTTTTTCAGCAGAAATAAACATGTTTCTGCAAGTTTGGTCAACCCCATGTAAGTTATGGGGCAGTTACAGTGCACTTTTCAAAACGTGTTTTTCAGCCCGAAATAAACGCGTTTTTTCAGACAACTGAATCCCTATGTAACTGCAAGGCTCAGAACAGCCCACACACTCAGCTCTTAACCCCAGTGTGCAGAAAGTGTCAAAACATGTTTTTCAGCAGAAATAAACATGTTTCTGCAAGTTTGGTCAACCCCATGTAAGTTATGGGGCAGTAACAGCACTTTTTTCAAAACGTGTTTTTCAGCCCGAAATAAACGCGTTTTTTCAGACAACTGAATCCCTATGTAACTGCAAGGCTCAGAAGAGCCCACACACTCTGCTCTTAACCCCAGTGTGCAGAAAGTGTCAAAACGTGTTTTTCAGCAGAAATAAACATGTTTCTGCAAGTTTGGTCAACCCCATGTAAGTTATGGGGCAGTTACAGTACACTTTTCAAAACGTGTTTTTCAGCCCGAAATAAACGCGTTTTTTCAGACAACTGAATACCTATGTAACTGCAAAGCTCAGAAGAGCCCACACACTCAGCTCTTAACCCCAGTGTGCAGAAAGTGTCAAAACGTGTTTTTCAGCAGAAATAAACATGTTTCTGCAAGTTTGGTCAACCCCATGTAAGTTATGGGGCAGTAACAGCACTTTTTTCAAAACGTGTTTTTCAGCCCGAAATAAACGCGTTTTTTCAGACAACTGAATCCCTATGTAACTGTAAGGCTCAGAAGAGCCCACACACTCTGCTCTTAACCCCAGTGTGCAGAAAGTGTCAAAACGTGTTTTTCAGCAGAAATAAACATGTTTCTGCAAGTTTGGTCAACCCCATGTAAGTTATGGGGCAGTTACAGTACACTTTTCAAAACGTGTTTTTCAGCCCGAAATAAACGCGTTTTTTCAGACAACTGAATCCCTATGTAACTGCAAAGCTCAGAAGAGCCCACACACTCAACTCTTAACCCCAGTGTGCAGAAAATGTCAAAACGTGTTTTTCAGCAGAAATAAACATGTTTCTGCAAGTTTGGTCAACCCCATGTAAGTTATGGGGCAGTTACAGTGCACTTTTCAAAACGTGTTTTTCAGCCCGAAATAAACGCGTTTTTTCAGACAACTGAATCCCTATGTAACTGCAAGGCTCAGAACAGCCCACACACTCAGCTCTTAACCCCAGTGTGCAGAAAGTGTCAAAACATGTTTTTCAGCAGAAATAAACATGTTTCTGCAAGTTTGGTCAACCCCATGTAAGTTATGGGGCAGTAACAGCACTTTTTTCAAAACGTGTTTTTCAGCCCGAAATAAACGCGTTTTTTCAGACAACTGAATCCCTATGTAACTGCAAGGCTCAGAAGAGCCCACACACTCTGCTCTTAACCCCAGTGTGCAGAAAGTGTCAAAACGTGTTTTTCAGCAGAAATAAACATGTTTCTGCAAGTTTGGTCAACCCCATGTAAGTTATTTGGCAGTTACAGTACACTTTTCAAAACGTGTTTTTCAGCCCGAAATAAACGCGTTTTTTCAGACAACTGAATACCTATGTAACTGCAAAGCTCAGAAGAGCCCACACACTCAGCTCTTAACCCCAGTGTGCAGAAAGTGTCAAAACGTGTTTTTCAGCAGAAATAAACAAGTTTCTGCAAGTTTGGTCAACCCCATGTAAGTTATGGGGCAGTAACAGCACTTTTTTCAAAACGTGTTTTTCAGCCCGAAATAAACGCGTTTTTTCAGACAACTGAATCCCTATGTAACTGTAAGGCTCAGAAGAGCCCACACACTCTGCTCTTAACCACAGTGTGCAGAAAGTGTCAAAACGTGTTTTTCAGCAGAAATAAACATGTTTCTGCAAGTTTGGTCAACCCCATGTAAGTTATGGGGCAGTAACAGCACTTTTTTCAAAACGTGTTTTTCAGCCCGAAATAAACGCGTTTTTTCAGACAACTGAATCCCTATGTAACTGTAAGGCTCAGAAGAGCCCACACACTCTGCTCTTAACCCCAGTGTGCAGAAAGTGTCAAAACGTGTTTTTCAGCAGAAATAAACATGTTTCTGGAAGTTTGGTCAACCCCATGTAAGTTATGGGGCAGTTACAGTACACTTTTCAAAACGTGTTTTTCAGCCCGAAATAAACGCGTTTTTTCAGACAACTGAATCCCTATGTAACTGCAAAGCTCAGAAGAGCCCACACACTCAGCTCTTAACCCCAGTGTGCAGAAAATGTCAAAACGTGTTTTTCAGCAGAAATAAACATGTTTCTGCAAGTTTGGTCAACCCCATGTAAGTTATGGGGCAGTTACAGTGCACTTTTCAAAACGTGTTTTTCAGCCCGAAATAAACGCGTTTTTTCAGACAACTGAATCCCTATGTAACTGCAAGGCTCAGAACAGCCCACACATCAGCTCTTAACCCCAGTGTGCAGAAAGTGTCAAAACATGTTTTTCAGCAGAAATAAACATGTTTCTGCAAGTTTGGTCAACCCCATGTAAGTTATGGGGCAGTAACAGCACTTTTTTCAAAACGTGTTTTTCAGCCCGAAATAAACGCGTTTTTTCAGACAACTGAATCCCTATGTAACTGCAAGGCTCAGAACAGCCCACACACTCAGCTCTTAACCCCAGTGTGCAGAAAGTGTCAAAACATGTTTTTCAGCAGAAATAAACATGTTTCTGCAAGTTTGGTCAACCCCATGTAAGTTATGGGGCAGTTACAGTGCACTTTTCAAAACGTGTTTTTCAGCCCGAAATAAACGCGTTTTTTCAGACAACTGAATCCCTATGTAACTGCAAGGCTCAGAACAGCCCACACACTCTGCTCTTAACCCCGTGTGCAGAAAGTGTCAAAACGTGTTTTTCAGCAGAAATAAACATGTTTCTGCAAGTTTGGTCAACCCCATGTAAGTTATGGGGCAGTTACAGTGCACTTTTCAAAACGTGTTTTTCAGCCCGAAATAAACGCGTTTTTTCAGACAACTGAATCCCTATGTAACTGCAAAGCTCAGAAGAGCCCACACACTCAGCTCTTAACCCCAGTGTGCAGAAAGTGTCAAAACGTGTTTTTCAGCAGAAATAAACATGTTTCTGCAAGTTTGGTCAACCCCATGTAAGTTATGGGGCAGTAACAGCACATTTTTCAAAACGTGTTTTTCAGCCCGAAATAAACGCGTTTTTTCAGACAACTGAATCCCTATGTAACTGTAAGGCTCAGAAGAGCCCACACACTCTGCTCTTAACCCCAGTGTGCAGAAAGTGTCAAAACGTGTTTTTCAGCAGAAATAAACATGTTTCTGCAAGTTTGGTCAACCCCATGTAAGTTATGGGGCAGTTACAGTACACTTTTCAAAACGTGTTTTTCAGCCCGAAATAAACGCGTTTTTTCAGACAACTGAATACCTATGTAACTGCAAAGCTCAGAAGAGCCCACACACTCAGCTCTTAACCCCAGTTTGCAGAAAGTGTCAAAACGTGTTTTTCAGCAGAAATAAACATGTTTCTGCAAGTTTGGTCAACCCCATGTAAGTTATGGGGCAGTTACAGTGCACTTTTCAAAACGTGTTTTTCAGCCCGAAATAAACGCGTTTTTTCAGACAACTGAATCCCTATGTAACTGCAAGGCTCAGAACAGCCCACACATCAGCTCTTAACCCCAGTGTGCAGAAAGTGTCAAAACATGTTTTTCAGCAGAAATAAACATGTTTCTGCAAGTTTGGTCAACCCCATGTAAGTTATGGGGCAGTAACAGCACTTTTTTCAAAACGTGTTTTTCAGCCCGAAATAAACGCGTTTTTTCAGACAACTGAATCCCTATGTAACTGCAAGGCTCAGAAGAGCCCACACACTCTGCTCTTAACCCCAGTGTGCAGAAAGTGTCAAAACGTGTTTTTCAGCAGAAATAAACATGTTTCTGCAAGTTTGGTCAACCCCATGTAAGTTATGGGGCAGTTACAGTAGACTTTTCAAAACGTGTTTTTCAGCCCGAAATAAACGCGTTTTTTCAGACAACTGAATCCCTATGTAACTGCAAGGCTCAGAAGAGCCCACACACTCAGCTCTTAACCCCAGTGTGCAGAAAGTGTCAAAACATGTTTTTCAGCAGAAATAAACATGTTTCTGCAAGTTTGGTCAACCCCATGTAAGTTATGGGGCAGTTACAGTGCACTTTTCAAAACGTGTTTTTCAGCCCGAAATAAACGCGTTTTTTCAGACAACTGAATCCCTATGTAACTGCAAGGCTCAGAACAGCCCACACACTCTGCTCTTAACCCCGTGTGCAGAAAGTGTCAAAACGTGTTTTTCAGCAGAAATAAACATGTTTCTGCAAGTTTGGTCAACCCCATGTAAGTTATGGGGCAGTTACAGTGCACTTTTCAAAACGTGTTTTTCAGCCCGAAATAAACGCGTTTTTTCAGACAACTGAATCCCTATGTAACTGCAAAGCTCAGAAGAGCCCACACACTCAGCTCTTAACCCCAGTGTGCAGAAAGTGTCAAAACGTGTTTTTCAGCAGAAATAAACATGTTTCTGCAAGTTTGGTCAACCCCATGTAAGTTATGGGGCAGTAACAGCACATTTTTCAAAACGTGTTTTTCAGCCCGAAATAAACGCGTTTTTTCAGACAACTGAATCCCTATGTAACTGTAAGGCTCAGAAGAGCCCACACACTCTGCTCTTAACCCCAGTGTGCAGAAAGTGTCAAAACGTGTTTTTCAGCAGAAATAAACATGTTTCTGCAAGTTTGGTCAACCCCATGTAAGTTATGGGGCAGTTACAGTACACTTTTCAAAACGTGTTTTTCAGCCCGAAATAAACGCGTTTTTTCAGACAACTGAATACCTATGTAACTGCAAAGCTCAGAAGAGCCCACACACTCAGCTCTTAACCCCAGTTTGCAGAAAGTGTCAAAACGTGTTTTTCAGCAGAAATAAACATGTTTCTGCAAGTTTGGTCAACCCCATGTAAGTTATGGGGCAGTTACAGTGCACTTTTCAAAACGTGTTTTTCAGCCCGAAATAAACGCGTTTTTTCAGACAACTGAATCCCTATGTAACTGCAAGGCTCAGAACAGCCCACACATCAGCTCTTAACCCCAGTGTGCAGAAAGTGTCAAAACATGTTTTTCAGCAGAAATAAACATGTTTCTGCAAGTTTGGTCAACCCCATGTAAGTTATGGGGCAGTAACAGCACTTTTTTCAAAACGTGTTTTTCAGCCCGAAATAAACGCGTTTTTTCAGACAACTGAATCCCTATGTAACTGCAAGGCTCAGAAGAGCCCACACACTCTGCTCTTAACCCCAGTGTGCAGAAAGTGTCAAAACGTGTTTTTCAGCAGAAATAAACATGTTTCTGCAAGTTTGGTCAACCCCATGTAAGTTATGGGGCAGTTACAGTACACTTTTCAAAACGTGTTTTTCAGCCCGAAATAAACGCGTTTTTTCAGACAACTGAATACCTATGTAACTGCAAAGCTCAGAAGAGCCCACACACTCAGCTCTTAACCCCAGTGTGCAGAAAGTGTCAAAACGTGTTTTTCAGCAGAAATAAACATGTTTCTGCAAGTTTGGTCAACCCCATGTAAGTTATGGGGCAGTTACAGTAGACTTTTCAAAACGTGTTTTTCAGCCCGAAATAAACGCGTTTTTTCAGACAACTGAATCCCTATGTAACTGCAAGGCTCAGAAGAGCCCACACACTCAGCTCTTAACCCCAGTGTGCAGAAAGTGTCAAAACATGTTTTTCAGCAGAAATAAACATGTTTCTGCAAGTTTGGTCAACCCCATGTAAGTTATGGGGCAGTTACAGTGCACTTTTCAAAACGTGTTTTTCAGCCCGAAATAAACGCGTTTTTTCAGACAACTGAATCCCTATGTAACTGCAAGGCTCAGAACAGCCCACACACTCTGCTCTTAACCCCGTGTGCAGAAAGTGTCAAAACGTGTTTTTCAGCAGAAATAAACATGTTTCTGCAAGTTTGGTCAACCCCATGTAAGTTATGGGGCAGTTACAGTGCACTTTTCAAAACGTGTTTTTCAGCCCGAAATAAACGCGTTTTTTCAGACAACTGAATCCCTATGTAACTGCAAAGCTCAGAAGAGCCCACACACTCAGCTCTTAACCCCAGTGTGCAGAAAGTGTCAAAACGTGTTTTTCAGCAGAAATAAACATGTTTCTGCAAGTTTGGTCAACCCCATGTAAGTTATGGGGCAGTTACAGTGCACTTTTCAAAACGTGTTTTTCAGCCCGAAATAAACGCGTTTTTTCAGACAACTGAATCCCTATGTAACTGCAAAGCTCAGAAGAGCCCACACACTCAGCTCTTAACCCCAGTGTGCAGAAAGTGTCAAAACATGTTTTTCAGCAGAAATAAACATGTTTCTGCAAGTTTGGTCAACCCCATGTAAGTTATGGGGCAGTTACAGTGCACTTTTCAAAACGTGTTTTTCAGCCCGAAATAAACGCGTTTTTTCAGACAACTGAATCCCTATGTAACTGCAAGGCTCAGAAGAGCCCACACACTCTGCTCTTAACCCCAGTGTGCAGAAAGTGTCAAAACGTGTTTTTCAGCAGAAATAAACATGTTTCTGCAAGTTTGGTCAACCCCATGTAAGTTATGGGGCAGTTACAGTACACTTTTCAAAACGTGTTTTTCAGCCCGAAATAAACGCGTTTTTTCAGACAACTGAATCCCTATGTAACTGCAAAGCTCAGAAGAGCCCACACACTCAGCTCTTAACCCCAGTGTGCAGAAAGTGTCAAAACGTGTTTTTCAGCAGAAATAAACATGTTTCTGCAAGTTTGGTCAACCCCATGTAAGTTATGGGGCAGTAACAGCACATTTTTCAAAACGTGTTTTTCAGCCCGAAATAAACGCGTTTTTTCAGACAACTGAATCCCTATGTAACTGTAAGGCTCAGAAGAGCCCACACACTCTGCTCTTAACCCCAGTGTGCAGAAAGTGTCAAAACGTGTTTTTCAGCAGAAATAAACATGTTTCTGCAAGTTTGGTCAACCCCATGTAAGTTATGGGGCAGTTACAGTACACTTTTCAAAACGTGTTTTTCAGCCCGAAATAAACGCGTTTTTTCAGACAACTGAATACCTATGTAACTGCAAAGCTCAGAAGAGCCCACACACTCAGCTCTTAACCCCAGTTTGCAGAAAGTGTCAAAACGTGTTTTTCAGCAGAAATAAACATGTTTCTGCAAGTTTGGTCAACCCCATGGAAGTTATGGGGCAGTTACAGTACACTTTTCAAAACGTGTTTTTCAGCCCGAAATAAACGCGTTTTTTCAGACAACTGAATCCCTATGTAACTGCAAAGCTCAGAAGAGCCCACACACTCAGCTCTTAACCCCAGTGTGCAGAAAGTGTCAAAACGTGTTTTTCAGCAGAAATAAACATGTTTCTGCAAGTTTGGTCAACCCCATGTAAGTTATGGGGCAGTAACAGCACTTTTTTCAAAACGTGTTTTTCAGCCCGAAATAAACGCGTTTTTTCAGACAACTGAATCCCTATGTAACTGTAAGGCTCAGAAGAGCCCACACACTCTGCTCTTAACCCCAGTGTGCAGAAAGTGTCAAAACGTGTTTTTCAGCAGAAATAAACATGTTTCTGCAAGTTTGGTCAACCCCATGTAAGTTATGGGGCAGTAACAGCACTTTTTTCAAAACGTGTTTTTCAGCCCGAAATAAACGCGTTTTTTCAGACAACTGAATCCCTATGTAACTGTAAGGCTCAGAAGAGCCCACACACTCTGCTCTTAACCCCAGTGTGCAGAAAGTGTCAAAACGGGTTTTTCAGCAGAAATAAACATGTTTCTGCAAGTTTGGTCAACCCCATGTAAGTTATGGGGCAGTTACAGTACACTTTTCAAAACGTGTTTTTCAGCACGAAATAAACGCGTTTTTTCAGACAACTGAATCCCTATGTAACTGCAAGGCTCAGAAGAGCCCACACACTCTGCTCTTAACCCCAGTGTGCAGAAAGTGTCAAAACGTGTTTTTCAGCAGAAATAAACATGTTTCTGCAAGTTTGGTCAACCCCATGTAAGTTATGGGGCAGTTACAGTGCACTTTTCAAAACGTGTTTTTCAGCCCGAAATAAACGCGTTTTTTCAGACAACTGAATCCTTAAGTAACTGCAAGGCTCAGAACAGCCCACACACTCAGCTCTTAACCCCAGTGTGCAGAAAGTGTCAAAACATGTTTTTCAGCAGAAATAAACATGTTTCTGCAAGTTTGGTCAACCCCATGTAAGTTATGGGGCAGTTACAGTGCACTTTTCAAAACGTGTTTTTCAGCCCGAAATAAACGCGTTTTTTCAGACAACTGAATCCCTATGTAACTGTAAGGCTCAGAAGAGCCCACACACTCTGCTCTTAACCCCAGTGTGCAGAAAGTGTCAAAACGTGTTTTTCAGCAGAAATAAACATGTTTCTGCAAGTTTGGTCAACCCCATGTAAGTTATGGGGCAGTTACAGTACACTTTTCAAAACGTGTTTTTCAGCCCGAAATAAACGCGTTTTTTCAGACAACTGAATACCTATGTAACTGCAAAGCTCAGAAGAGCCCACACACTCAGCTCTTAACCCCAGTGTGCAGAAAGTGTCAAAACGTGTTTTTCAGCAGAAATAAACATGTTTCTGCAAGTTTGGTCAACCCCATGTAAGTTATGGGGCAGTTACAGTAGACTTTTCAAAACGTGTTTTTCAGCCCGAAATAAACGCGTTTTTTCAGACAACTGAATCCCTATGTAACTGCAAGGCTCAGAAGAGCCCACACACTCAGCTCTTAACCCCAGTGTGCAGAAAGTGTCAAAACATGTTTTTCAGCAGAAATAAACATGTTTCTGCAAGTTTGGTCAACCCCATGTAAGTTATGGGGCAGTTACAGTGCACTTTTCAAAACGTGTTTTTCAGCCCGAAATAAACGCGTTTTTTCAGACAACTGAATTCCTATGTAACTGCAAGGCTCAGAACAGCCCACACACTCTGCTCTTAACCCCAGTGTGCAGAAAGTGTCAAAACGTGTTTTTCAGCAGAAATAAACATGTTTCTGCAAGTTTGGTCAACCCCATGTAAGTTATGGGGCAGTTACAGTGCACTTTTCAAAACGTGTTTTTCAGCCCGAAATAAACGCGTTTTTTCAGACAACTGAATCCCTATGTAACTGCAAGGCTCAGAAGAGCCCACACACTCTGCTCTTAACCCCAGTGTGCAGAAAGTGTCAAAACGTGTTTTTCAGCAGAAATAAACATGTTTCTGCAAGTTTGGTCAACCCCATGTAAGTTATGGGGCAGTTACAGTACACTTTTCAAAACGTGTTTTTCAGCCCGAAATAAACGCGTTTTTTCAGACAACTGAATCCCTATGTAACTGCAAAGCTCAGAAGAGCCCACACACTCAGCTCTTAACCCCAGTGTGCAGAAAGTGTCAAAACGTGTTTTTCAGCAGAAATAAACATGTTTCTGCAAGTTTGGTCAACCCCATGTAAGTTATGGGGCAGTAACAGCACATTTTTCAAAACGTGTTTTTCAGCCCGAAATAAACGCGTTTTTTCAGACAACTGAATCCCTATGTAACTGTAAGGCTCAGAAGAGCCCACACACTCTGCTCTTAACCCCAGTGTGCAGAAAGTGTCAAAACGTGTTTTTCAGCAGAAATAAACATGTTTCTGCAAGTTTGGTCAACCCCATGTAAGTTATGGGGCAGTTACAGTACACTTTTCAAAACGTGTTTTTCAGCCCGAAATAAACGCGTTTTTTCAGACAACTGAATACCTATGTAACTGCAAAGCTCAGAAGAGCCCACACACTCAGCTCTTAACCCCAGTTTGCAGAAAGTGTCAAAACGTGTTTTTCAGCAGAAATAAACATGTTTCTGCAAGTTTGGTCAACCCCATGGAAGTTATGGGGCAGTTACAGTACACTTTTCAAAACGTGTTTTTCAGCCCGAAATAAACGCGTTTTTTCAGACAACTGAATCCCTATGTAACTGCAAAGCTCAGAAGAGCCCACACACTCAGCTCTTAACCCCAGTGTGCAGAAAGTGTCAAAACGTGTTTTTCAGCAGAAATAAACATGTTTCTGCAAGTTTGGTCAACCCCATGTAAGTTATGGGGCAGTAACAGCACTTTTTTCAAAACGTGTTTTTCAGCCCGAAATAAACGCGTTTTTTCAGACAACTGAATCCCTATGTAACTGTAAGGCTCAGAAGAGCCCACACACTCTGCTCTTAACCCCAGTGTGCAGAAAGTGTCAAAACGTGTTTTTCAGCAGAAATAAACATGTTTCTGCAAGTTTGGTCAACCCCATGTAAGTTATGGGGCAGTAACAGCTCTTTTTTCAAAACGTGTTTTTCAGCCCGAAATAAACGCGTTTTTTCAGACAACTGAATCCCTATGTAACTGTAAGGCTCAGAAGAGCCCACACACTCTGCTCTTAACCCCAGTGTGCAGAAAGTGTCAAAACGGGTTTTTCAGCAGAAATAAACATGTTTCTGCAAGTTTGGTCAACCCCATGTAAGTTATGGGGCAGTTACAGTACACTTTTCAAAACGTGTTTTTCAGCACGAAATAAACGCGTTTTTTCAGACAACTGAATCCCTATGTAACTGCAAGGCTCAGAAGAGCCCACACACTCTGCTCTTAACCCCAGTGTGCAGAAAGTGTCAAAACGTGTTTTTCAGCAGAAATAAACATGTTTCTGCAAGTTTGGTCAACCCCATGTAAGTTATGGGGCAGTTACAGTGCACTTTTCAAAACGTGTTTTTCAGCCCGAAATAAACGCGTTTTTTCAGACAACTGAATCCTTAAGTAACTGCAAGGCTCAGAACAGCCCACACACTCAGCTCTTAACCCCAGTGTGCAGAAAGTGTCAAAACATGTTTTTCAGCAGAAATAAACATGTTTCTGCAAGTTTGGTCAACACCATGTAAGTTATGGGGCAGTTACAGTGCACTTTTCAAAACGTGTTTTTCAGCCCGAAATAAACGCGTTTTTTCAGACAACTGAATCCCTATGTAACTGTAAGGCTCAGAAGAGCCCACACACTCTGCTCTTAACCCCAGTGTGCAGAAAGTGTCAAAACGTGTTTTTCAGCAGAAATAAACATGTTTCTGCAAGTTTGGTCAACCCCATGTAAGTTATGGGGCAGTTACAGTACACTTTTCAAAACGTGTTTTTCAGCCCGAAATAAACGCGTTTTTTCAGACAACTGAATCCCTATGTAACTGCAAAGCTCAGAAGAGCCCACACACTCAGCTCTTAACCCCAGTGTGCAGAAAGTGTCAAAACGTGTTTTTCAGCAGAAATAAACATGTTTCTGCAAGTTTGGTCAACCCCATGTAAGTTATGGGGCAGTTACAGTAGACTTTTCAAAACGTGTTTTTCAGCCCGAAATAAACGCGTTTTTTCAGACAACTGAATCCCTATGTAACTGCAAGGCTCAGAAGAGCCCACACACTCAGCTCTTAACCCCAGTGTGCAGAAAGTGTCAAAACATGTTTTTCAGCAGAAATAAACATGTTTCTGCAAGTTTGGTCAACCCCATGTAAGTTATGGGGCAGTTACAGTGCACTTTTCAAAACGTGTTTTTAGCCCGAAATAAACGCGTTTTTTCAGACAACTGAATCCCTATGTAACTGCAAGGCTCAGAACAGCCCACACACTCTGCTCTTAACCCCAGTGTGCAGAAAGTGTCAAAACGTGTTTTTCAGCAGAAATAAACATGTTTCTGCAAGTTTGGTCAACCCCATGTAAGTTATGGGGCAGTTACAGTGCACTTTTCAAAACGTGTTTTTCAGCCCGAAATAAACGCGTTTTTTCAGACAACTGAATCCCTATGTAACTGCAAGGCTCAGAACAGCCCACACACTCAGCTCTTAACCCCAGTGTGCAGAAAGTGTCAAAACATGTTTTTCAGCAGAAATAAACATGTTTCTGCAAGTTTGGTCAACCCCATGTAAGTTATGGGGCAGTAACAGCACTTTTTTCAAAACGTGTTTTTCAGCCCGAAATAAACGCGTTTTTTCAGACAACTGAATCCCTATGTAACTGTAAGGCTCAGAAGAGCCCACACACTCTGCTCTTAACCCCAGTGTGCAGAAAGTGTCAAAACATGTTTTTCAGCAGAAATAAACATGTTTCTGCAAGTTTGGTCAACCCCATGTAAGTTATGGGGCAGTTACAGTGCACTTTTCAAAACGTGTTTTTCAGCCCGAAATAAACGCGTTTTTTCAGACAACTGAATCCCTATGTAACTGCAAGGCTCAGAACAGCCCACACACTCAGCTCTTAACCCCAGTGTGCAGAAAGTGTCAAAACGTGTTTTTCAGCAGAAATAAACATGTTTCTGCAAGTTTGGTCAACCCCATGTAAGTTATGGGGCAGTAACAGCACTTTTTTCAAAACGTGTTTTTCAGCCCGAAATAAACGCGTTTTTTCAGACAACTGAATCCCTATGTAACTGTAAGGCTCAGAAGAGCCCACACACTCTGCTCTTAACCCCAGTGTGCAGAAAGTGTCAAAACGTGTTTTTCAGCAGAAATAAACATGTTTCTGCAAGTTTGGTCAACCCCATGTAAGTTATGGGGCAGTTACAGTACACTTTTCAAAACGTGTTTTTCAGCCCGAAATAAACGCGTTTTTTCAGACAACTGAATCCCTATGTAACTGCAAAGCTCAGAAGAGCCCACACACTCAACTCTTAACCCCAGTGTGCAGAAAATGTCAAAACGTGTTTTTCAGCAGAAATAAACATGTTTCTGCAAGTTTGGTCAACCCCATGTAAGTTATGGGGCAGTTACAGTGCACTTTTCAAAACGTGTTTTTCAGCCCGAAATAAACGCGTTTTTTCAGACAACTGAATCCCTATGTAACTGCAAGGCTCAGAACAGCCCACACACTCAGCTCTTAACCCCAGTGTGCAGAAAGTGTCAAAACATGTTTTTCAGCAGAAATAAACATGTTTCTGCAAGTTTGGTCAACCCCATGTAAGTTATGGGGCAGTAACAGCACTTTTTTCAAAACGTGTTTTTCAGCCCGAAATAAACGCGTTTTTTCAGACAACTGAATCCCTATGTAACTGCAAGGCTCAGAAGAGCCCACACACTCTGCTCTTAACCCCAGTGTGCAGAAAGTGTCAAAACGTGTTTTTCAGCAGAAATAAACATGTTTCTGCAAGTTTGGTCAACCCCATGTAAGTTATTTGGCAGTTACAGTACACTTTTCAAAACGTGTTTTTCAGCCCGAAATAAACGCGTTTTTTCAGACAACTGAATACCTATGTAACTGCAAAGCTCAGAAGAGCCCACACACTCAGCTCTTAACCCCAGTGTGCAGAAAGTGTCAAAACGTGTTTTTCAGCAGAAATAAACATGTTTCTGCAAGTTTGGTCAACCCCATGTAAGTTATGGGGCAGTAACAGCACTTTTTTCAAAACGTGTTTTTCAGCCCGAAATAAACGCGTTTTTTCAGACAACTGAATCCCTATGTAACTGTAAGGCTCAGAAGAGCCCACACACTCTGCTCTTAACCCCAGTGTGCAGAAAGTGTCAAAACGTGTTTTTCAGCAGAAATAAACATGTTTCTGCAAGTTTGGTCAACCCCATGTAAGTTATGGGGCAGTTACAGTACACTTTTCAAAACGTGTTTTTCAGCCCGAAATAAACGCGTTTTTTCAGACAACTGAATCCCTATGTAACTGCAAAGCTCAGAAGAGCCCACACACTCAACTCTTAACCCCAGTGTGCAGAAAATGTCAAAACGTGTTTTTCAGCAGAAATAAACATGTTTCTGCAAGTTTGGTCAACCCCATGTAAGTTATGGGGCAGTTACAGTGCACTTTTCAAAACGTGTTTTTCAGCCCGAAATAAACGCGTTTTTTCAGACAACTGAATCCCTATGTAACTGCAAGGCTCAGAACAGCCCACACACTCAGCTCTTAACCCCAGTGTGCAGAAAGTGTCAAAACATGTTTTTCAGCAGAAATAAACATGTTTCTGCAAGTTTGGTCAACCCCATGTAAGTTATGGGGCAGTAACAGCACTTTTTTCAAAACGTGTTTTTCAGCCCGAAATAAACGCGTTTTTTCAGACAACTGAATCCCTATGTAACTGCAAGGCTCAGAAGAGCCCACACACTCTGCTCTTAACCCCAGTGTGCAGAAAGTGTCAAAACGTGTTTTTCAGCAGAAATAAACATGTTTCTGCAAGTTTGGTCAACCCCATGTAAGTTATTTGGCAGTTACAGTACACTTTTCAAAACGTGTTTTTCAGCCCGAAATAAACGCGTTTTTTCAGACAACTGAATACCTATGTAACTGCAAAGCTCAGAAGAGCCCACACACTCAGCTCTTAACCCCAGTGTGCAGAAAGTGTCAAAACGTGTTTTTCAGCAGAAATAAACATGTTTCTGCAAGTTTGGTCAACCCCATGTAAGTTATGGGGCAGTAACAGCACTTTTTTCAAAACGTGTTTTTCAGCCCGAAATAAACGCGTTTTTTCAGACAACTGAATCCCTATGTAACTGTAAGGCTCAGAAGAGCCCACACACTCTGCTCTTAACCCCAGTGTGCAGAAAGTGTCAAAACGTGTTTTTCAGCAGAAATAAACATGTTTCTGGAAGTTTGGTCAACCCCATGTAAGTTATGGGGCAGTTACAGTACACTTTTCAAAACGTGTTTTTCAGCCCGAAATAAACGCGTTTTTTCAGACAACTGAATCCCTATGTAACTGCAAAGCTCAGAAGAGCCCACACACTCAGCTCTTAACCCCAGTGTGCAGAAAATGTCAAAACGTGTTTTTCAGCAGAAATAAACATGTTTCTGCAAGTTTGGTCAACCCCATGTAAGTTATGGGGCAGTTACAGTGCACTTTTCAAAACGTGTTTTTCAGCCCGAAATAAACGCGTTTTTTCAGACAACTGAATCCCTATGTAACTGCAAGGCTCAGAACAGCCCACACATCAGCTCTTAACCCCAGTGTGCAGAAAGTGTCAAAACATGTTTTTCAGCAGAAATAAACATGTTTCTGCAAGTTTGGTCAACCCCATGTAAGTTATGGGGCAGTAACAGCACTTTTTTCAAAACGTGTTTTTCAGCCCGAAATAAACGCGTTTTTTCAGACAACTGAATCCCTATGTAACTGCAAGGCTCAGAACAGCCCACACACTCAGCTCTTAACCCCAGTGTGCAGAAAGTGTCAAAACATGTTTTTCAGCAGAAATAAACATGTTTCTGCAAGTTTGGTCAACCCCATGTAAGTTATGGGGCAGTTACAGTGCACTTTTCAAAACGTGTTTTTCAGCCCGAAATAAACGCGTTTTTTCAGACAACTGAATCCCTATGTAACTGCAAGGCTCAGAACAGCCCACACACTCAGCTCTTAACCCCAGTGTGCAGAAAGTGTCAAAACATGTTTTTCAGCAGAAATAAACATGTTTCTGCAAGTTTGGTCAACCCCATGTAAGTTATGGGGCAGTAACAGCACTTTTTTCAAAACGTGTTTTTCAGCCCGAAATAAACGCGTTTTTTCAGACAACTGAATCCCTATGTAACTGCAAGGCTCAGAAGAGCCCACACACTCTGCTCTTAACCCCAGTGTGCAGAAAGTGTCAAAACGTGTTTTTCAGCAGAAATAAACATGTTTCTGCAAGTTTGGTCAACCCCATGTAAGTTATGGGGCAGTTACAGTACACTTTTCAAAACGTGTTTTTCAGCCCGAAATAAACGCGTTTTTTCAGACAACTGAATACCTATGTAACTGCAAAGCTCAGAAGAGCCCACACACTCAGCTCTTAACCCCAGTGTGCAGAAAGTGTCAAAACGTGTTTTTCAGCAGAAATAAACATGTTTCTGCAAGTTTGGTCAACCCCATGTAAGTTATGGGGCAGTTACAGTAGACTTTTCAAAACGTGTTTTTCAGCCCGAAATAAACGCGTTTTTTCAGACAACTGAATCCCTATGTAACTGCAAGGCTCAGAAGAGCCCACACACTCAGCTCTTAACCCCAGTGTGCAGAAAGTGTCAAAACATGTTTTTCAGCAGAAATAAACATGTTTCTGCAAGTTTGGTCAACCCCATGTAAGTTATGGGGCAGTTACAGTGCACTTTTCAAAACGTGTTTTTCAGCCCGAAATAAACGCGTTTTTTCAGACAACTGAATCCCTATGTAACTGCAAGGCTCAGAACAGCCCACACACTCTGCTCTTAACCCCAGTGTGCAGAAAGTGTCAAAACGTGTTTTTCAGCAGAAATAAACATGTTTCTGCAAGTTTGGTCAACCCCATGTAAGTTATGGGGCAGTTACAGTGCACTTTTCAAAACGTGTTTTTCAGCCCGAAATAAACGCGTTTTTTCAGACAACTGAATCCCTATGTAACTGCAAAGCTCAGAAGAGCCCACACACTCAGCTCTTAACCCCAGTGTGCAGAAAGTGTCAAAACGTGTTTTTCAGCAGAAATAAACATGTTTCTGCAAGTTTGGTCAACCCCATGTAAGTTATGGGGCATGTTACAGTAGACTTTTCAAAACGTGTTTTTCAGCCCGAAATAAACGCGTTTTTTCAGACAACTGAATCCCTATGTAACTGCAAGGCTCAGAAGAGCCCACACACTCAGCTCTTAACCCCAGTGTGCAGAAAGTGTCAAAACATGTTTTTCAGCAGAAATAAACATGTTTCTGCAAGTTTGGTCAACCCCATGTAAGTTATGGGGCAGTTACAGTGCACTTTTCAAAACGTGTTTTTCAGCCCGAAATAAACGCGTTTTTTCAGACAACTGAATCCCTATGTAACTGCAAGGCTCAGAACAGCCCACACACTCTGCTCTTAACCCCAGTGTGCAGAAAGTGTCAAAACGTGTTTTTCAGCAGAAATAAACATGTTTCTGCAAGTTTGGTCAACCCCATGTAAGTTATGGGGCAGTTACAGTGCACTTTTCAAAACGTGTTTTTCAGCCCGAAATAAACGCGTTTTTTCAGACAACTGAATCCCTATATAACTGCAAAGCTCAGAAGAGCCCACACACTCAGCTCTTAACCCCAGTGTGCAGAAAGTGTCAAAACATGTTTTTCAGCAGAAATAAACATGTTTCTGCAAGTTTGGTCAACCCCATGTAAGTTATGGGGCAGTTACAGTGCACTTTTCAAAACGTGTTTTTCAGCCCGAAATAAACGCGTTTTTTCAGACAACTGAATTCCTATGTAACTGCAAGGCTCAGAACAGCCCACACACTCTGCTCTTAACCCCAGTGTGCAGAAAGTGTCAAAACGTGTTTTTCAGCAGAAATAAACATGTTTCTGCAAGTTTGGTCAACCCCATGTAAGTTATGGGGCAGTTACAGTGCACTTTTCAAAACGTGTTTTTCAGCCCGAAATAAACGCGTTTTTTCAGACAACTGAATCCCTATGTAACTGCAAGGCTCAGAAGAGCCCACACACTCTGCTCTTAACCCCAGTGTGCAGAAAGTGTCAAAACGTGTTTTTCAGCAGAAATAAACATGTTTCTGCAAGTTTGGTCAACCCCATGTAAGTTATGGGGCAGTTACAGTACACTTTTCAAAACGTGTTTTTCAGCCCGAAATAAACGCGTTTTTTCAGACAACTGAATCCCTATGTAACTGCAAAGCTCAGAAGAGCCCACACACTCAGCTCTTAACCCCAGTGTGCAGAAAGTGTCAAAACGTGTTTTTCAGCAGAAATAAACATGTTTCTGCAAGTTTGGTCAACCCCATGTAAGTTATGGGGCAGTAACAGCACATTTTTCAAAACGTGTTTTTCAGCCCGAAATAAACGCGTTTTTTCAGACAACTGAATCCCTATGTAACTGTAAGGCTCAGAAGAGCCCACACACTCTGCTCTTAACCCCAGTGTGCAGAAAGTGTCAAAACGTGTTTTTCAGCAGAAATAAACATGTTTCTGCAAGTTTGGTCAACCCCATGTAAGTTATGGGGCAGTTACAGTACACTTTTCAAAACGTGTTTTTCAGCCCGAAATAAACGCGTTTTTTCAGACAACTGAATACCTATGTAACTGCAAAGCTCAGAAGAGCCCACACACTCAGCTCTTAACCCCAGTTTGCAGAAAGTGTCAAAACGTGTTTTTCAGCAGAAATAAACATGTTTCTGCAAGTTTGGTCAACCCCATGGAAGTTATGGGGCAGTTACAGTACACTTTTCAAAACGTGTTTTTCAGCCCGAAATAAACGCGTTTTTTCAGACAACTGAATCCCTATGTAACTGCAAAGCTCAGAAGAGCCCACACACTCAGCTCTTAACCCCAGTGTGCAGAAAGTGTCAAAACGTGTTTTTCAGCAGAAATAAACATGTTTCTGCAAGTTTAGTCAACCCCATGTAAGTTATGGGGCAGTAACAGCACTTTTTTCAAAACGTGTTTTTCAGCCCGAAATAAACGCGTTTTTTCAGACAACTGAATCCCTATGTAACTGTAAGGCTCAGAAGAGCCCACACACTCTGCTCTTAACCCCAGTGTGCAGAAAGTGTCAAAACGTGTTTTTCAGCAGAAATAAACATGTTTCTGCAAGTTTGGTCAACCCCATGTAAGTTATGGGGCAGTAACAGCACTTTTTTCAAAACGTGATTTTCAGCCCGAAATAAACGCGTTTTTTCAGACAACTGAATCCCTATGTAACTGCAAGGCTCAGAAGAGCCCACACACTCTGCTCTTAACCCCAGTGTGCAGAAAGTGTCAAAACGTGTTTTTCAGCAGAAATAAACATGTTTCTGCAAGTTTGGTCAACCCCATGTAAGTTATGGGGCAGTTACAGTGCACTTTTCAAAACGTGTTTTTCAGCCCGAAATAAACGCGTTTTTTCAGACAACTGAATCCTTAAGTAACTGCAAGGCTCAGAACAGCCCACACACTCAGCTCTTAACCCCAGTGTGCAGAAAGTGTCAAAACATGTTTTTCAGCAGAAATAAACATGTTTCTGCAAGTTTGGTCAACCCCATGTAAGTTATGGGGCAGTTACAGTGCACTTTTCAAAACGTGTTTTTCAGCCCGAAATAAACGCGTTTTTTCAGACAACTGAATCCCTATGTAACTGCAAGGCTCAGAATAGCCCACACACTCTGCTCTTAACCCCAGTGTGCAGAAAGTGTCAAAACGTGTTTTTCAGCAGAAATAAACATGTTTCTGCAAGTTTGGTCAACCCCATGTAAGTTATGGGGCAGTTACAGTGCACTTTTCAAAACGTGTTTTTCAGCCCGAAATAAACGCGTTTTTTCAGACAACTGAATCCCTATGTAACTGCAAGGCTCAGAACATCCCACACACTCAGCTCTTAACCCCAGTGTGCAGAAAGTGTCAAAACATGTTTTTCAGCAGAAATAAACATGTTTCTGCAAGTTTGGTCAACCCCATGTAAGTTATGGGGCAGTAACAGCACTTTTTTCAAAACGTGTTTTTCAGCCCGAAATAAACGCGTTTTTTCAGACAACTGAATCCCTATGTAACTGTAAGGCTCAGAAGAGCCCACACACTCTGCTCTTAACCCCAGTGTGCAGAAAGTGTCAAAACATGTTTTTCAGCAGAAATAAACATGTTTCTGCAAGTTTGGTCAACCCCATGTAAGTTATGGGGCAGTTACAGTGCACTTTTCAAAACGTGTTTTTCAGCCCGAAATAAACGCGTTTTTTCAGACAACTGAATCCCTATGTAACTGCAAGGCTCAGAACAGCCCACACACTCAGCTCTTAACCCCAGTGTGCAGAAAGTGTCAAAACATGTTTTTCAGCAGAAATAAACATGTTTCTGCAAGTTTGGTCAACCCCATGTAAGTTATGGGGCAGTAACAGCACTTTTTTCAAAACGTGTTTTTCAGCCCGAAATAAACGCGTTTTTTCAGACAACTGAATACCTATGTAACTGCAAAGCTCAGAAGAGCCCACACACTCAGCTCTTAACCCCAGTGTGCAGAAAGTGTCAAAACGTGTTTTTCAGCAGAAATAAACATGTTTCTGCAAGTTTGGTCAACCCCATGTAAGTTATGGGGCAGTAACAGCACTTTTTTCAAAACGTGTTTTTCAGCCCGAAATAAACGCGTTTTTTCAGACAACTGAATCCCTATGTAACTGCAAGGCTCAGAACAGCCCACACACTCAGCTCTTAACCCCAGTGTGCAGAAAGTGTCAAAACATGTTTTTCAGCAGAAATAAACATGTTTCTGCAAGTTTGGTCAACCCCATGTAAGTTATGGGGCAGTAACAGCACTTTTTTCAAAACGTGTTTTTCAGCCCGAAATAAACGCGTTTTTTCAGACAACTGAATCCCTATGTAACTGCAAGGCTCAGAAGAGCCCACACACTCTGCTCTTAACCCCAGTGTGCAGAAAGTGTCAAAACGTGTTTTTCAGCAGAAATAAACATGTTTCTGCAAGTTTGGTCAACCCCATGTAAGTTATTTGGCAGTTACAGTACACTTTTCAAAACGTGTTTTTCAGCCCGAAATAAACGCGTTTTTTCAGACAACTGAATACCTATGTAACTGCAAAGCTCAGAAGAGCCCACACACTCAGCTCTTAACCCCAGTGTGCAGAAAGTGTCAAAACGTGTTTTTCAGCAGAAATAAACAAGTTTCTGCAAGTTTGGTCAACCCCATGTAAGTTATGGGGCAGTAACAGCACTTTTTTCAAAACGTGTTTTTCAGCCCGAAATAAACGCGTTTTTTCAGACAACTGAATCCCTATGTAACTGTAAGGCTCAGAAGAGCCCACACACTCTGCTCTTAACCCCAGTGTGCAGAAAGTGTCAAAACGTGTTTTTCAGCAGAAATAAACATGTTTCTGGAAGTTTGGTCAACCCCATGTAAGTTATGGGGCAGTTACTGTACACTTTTCAAAACGTGTTTTTCAGCCCGAAATAAACGCGTTTTTTCAGACAACTGAATCCCTATGTAACTGCAAAGCTCAGAAGAGCCCACACACTCAGCTCTTAACCCCAGTGTGCAGAAAATGTCAAAACGTGTTTTTCAGCAGAAATAAACATGTTTCTGCAAGTTTGGTCAACCCCATGTAAGTTATGGGGCAGTTACAGTGCACTTTTCAAAACGTGTTTTTCAGCCCGAAATAAACGCGTTTTTTCAGACAACTGAATCCCTATGTAACTGCAAGGCTCAGAACAGCCCACACATCAGCTCTTAACCCCAGTGTGCAGAAAGTGTCAAAACATGTTTTTCAGCAGAAATAAACATGTTTCTGCAAGTTTGGTCAACCCCATGTAAGTTATGGGGCAGTAACAGCACTTTTTTCAAAACGTGTTTTTCAGCCCGAAATAAACGCGTTTTTTCAGACAACTGAATCCCTATGTAACTGCAAGGCTCAGAACAGCCCACACACTCAGCTCTTAACCCCAGTGTGCAGAAAGTGTCAAAACATGTTTTTCAGCAGAAATAAACATGTTTCTGCAAGTTTGGTCAACCCCATGTAAGTTATGGGGCAGTTACAGTGCACTTTTCAAAACGTGTTTTTCAGCCCGAAATAAACGCGTTTTTTCAGACAACTGAATCCCTATGTAACTGCAAGGCTCAGAACAGCCCACACACTCAGCTCTTAACCCCAGTGTGCAGAAAGTGTCAAAACATGTTTTTCAGCAGAAATAAACATGTTTCTGCAAGTTTGGTCAACCCCATGTAAGTTATGGGGCAGTAACAGCACTTTTTTCAAAACGTGTTTTTCAGCCCGAAATAAACGCGTTTTTTCAGACAACTGAATCCCTATGTAACTGCAAGGCTCAGAAGAGCCCACACACTCTGCTCTTAACCCCAGTGTGCAGAAAGTGTCAAAACGTGTTTTTCAGCAGAAATAAACATGTTTCTGCAAGTTTGGTCAACCCCATGTAAGTTATGGGGCAGTTACAGTACACTTTTCAAAACGTGTTTTTCAGCCCGAAATAAACGCGTTTTTTCAGACAACTGAATACCTATGTAACTGCAAAGCTCAGAAGAGCCCACACACTCAGCTCTTAACCCCAGTGTGCAGAAAGTGTCAAAACGTGTTTTTCAGCAGAAATAAACATGTTTCTGCAAGTTTGGTCAACCCCATGTAAGTTATGGGGCAGTTACAGTAGACTTTTCAAAACGTGTTTTTCAGCCCGAAATAAACGCGTTTTTTCAGACAACTGAATCCCTATGTAACTGCAAGGCTCAGAAGAGCCCACACACTCAGCTCTTAACCCCAGTGTGCAGAAAGTGTCAAAACATGTTTTTCAGCAGAAATAAACATGTTTCTGCAAGTTTGGTCAACCCCATGTAAGTTATGGGGCAGTTACAGTGCACTTTTCAAAACGTGTTTTTCAGCCCGAAATAAACGCGTTTTTTCAGACAACTGAATCCCTATGTAACTGCAAGGCTCAGAACAGCCCACACACTCTGCTCTTAACCCCAGTGTGCAGAAAGTGTCAAAACGTGTTTTTCAGCAGAAATAAACATGTTTCTGCAAGTTTGGTCAACCCCATGTAAGTTATGGGGCAGTTACAGTGCACTTTTCAAAACGTGTTTTTCAGCCCGAAATAAACGCGTTTTTTCAGACAACTGAATCCCTATGTAACTGCAAAGCTCAGAAGAGCCCACACACTCTGCTCTTAACCCCAGTGTGCAGAAAGTGTCAAAACGTGTTTTTCAGCAGAAATAAACATGTTTCTGCAAGTTTGGTCAACCCCATGTAAGTTATGGGGCAGTTACAGTGCACTTTTCAAAACGTGTTTTTCAGCCCGAAATAAACGCGTTTTTTCAGACAACTGAATCCTTAAGTAACTGCAAGGCTCAGAACAGCCCACACACTCAGCTCTTAACCCCAGTGTGCAGAAAGTGTCAAAACATGTTTTTCAGCAGAAATAAACATGTTTCTGCAAGTTTGGTCAACCCCATGTAAGTTATGGGGCAGTTACAGTGCACTTTTCAAAACGTGTTTTTCAGCCCGAAATAAACGCGTTTTTTCAGACAACTGAATCCCTATGTAACTGCAAGGCTCAGAACAGCCCACACACTCTGCTCTTAACCCCAGTGTGCAGAAAGTGTCAAAACGTGTTTTTCAGCAGAAATAAACATGTTTCTGCAAGTTTGGTCAACCCCATGTAAGTTATGGGGCAGTTACAGTGCACTTTTCAAAACGTGTTTTTCAGCCCGAAATAAACGCGTTTTTTCAGACAACTGAATCCCTATGTAACTGCAAGGCTCAGAACAGCCCACACACTCAGCTCTTAACCCCAGTGTGCAGAAAGTGTCAAAACATGTTTTTCAGCAGAAATAAACATGTTTCTGCAAGTTTGGTCAACCCCATGTAAGTTATGGGGCAGTAACAGCACTTTTTTCAAAACGTGTTTTTCAGCCCGAAATAAACGCGTTTTTTCAGACAACTGAATCCCTATGTAACTGTAAGGCTCAGAAGAGCCCACACACTCTGCTCTTAACCCCAGTGTGCAGAAAGTGTCAAAACATGTTTTTCAGCAGAAATAAACATGTTTCTGCAAGTTTGGTCAACCCCATGTAAGTTATGGGGCAGTAACAGCACTTTTTTCAAAACGTGTTTTTCAGCCCGAAATAAACGCGTTTTTTCAGACAACTGAATCCCTATGTAACTGTAAGGCTCAGAAGAGCCCACACACTCTGCTCTTAACCACAGTGTGCAGAAAGTGTCAAAACGTGTTTTTCAGCAGAAATAAACATGTTTCTGCAAGTTTGGTCAACCCCATGTAAGTTATGGGGCAGTAACAGCACTTTTTTCAAAACGTGTTTTTCAGCCCGAAATAAACGCGTTTTTTCAGACAACTGAATCCCTATGTAACTGTAAGGCTCAGAAGAGCCCACACACTCTGCTCTTAACCCCAGTGTGCAGAAAGTGTCAAAACGTGTTTTTCAGCAGAAATAAACATGTTTCTGGAAGTTTGGTCAACCCCATGTAAGTTATGGGGCAGTTACAGTACACTTTTCAAAACGTGTTTTTCAGCCCGAAATAAACGCGTTTTTTCAGACAACTGAATCCCTATGTAACTGCAAAGCTCAGAAGAGCCCACACACTCAGCTCTTAACCCCAGTGTGCAGAAAATGTCAAAACGTGTTTTTCAGCAGAAATAAACATGTTTCTGCAAGTTTGGTCAACCCCATGTAAGTTATGGGGCAGTTACAGTGCACTTTTCAAAACGTGTTTTTCAGCCCGAAATAAACGCGTTTTTTCAGACAACTGAATCCCTATGTAACTGCAAGGCTCAGAACAGCCCACACATCAGCTCTTAACCCCAGTGTGCAGAAAGTGTCAAAACATGTTTTTCAGCAGAAATAAACATGTTTCTGCAAGTTTGGTCAACCCCATGTAAGTTATGGGGCAGTAACAGCACTTTTTTCAAAACGTGTTTTTCAGCCCGAAATAAACGCGTTTTTTCAGACAACTGAATCCCTATGTAACTGCAAGGCTCAGAACAGCCCACACACTCAGCTCTTAACCCCAGTGTGCAGAAAGTGTCAAAACATGTTTTTCAGCAGAAATAAACATGTTTCTGCAAGTTTGGTCAACCCCATGTAAGTTATGGGGCAGTTACAGTGCACTTTTCAAAACGTGTTTTTCAGCCCGAAATAAACGCGTTTTTTCAGACAACTGAATCCCTATGTAACTGCAAGGCTCAGAACAGCCCACACACTCAGCTCTTAACCCCAGTGTGCAGAAAGTGTCAAAACATGTTTTTCAGCAGAAATAAACATGTTTCTGCAAGTTTGGTCAACCCCATGTAAGTTATGGGGCAGTTACAGTACACTTTTCAAAACGTGTTTTTCAGCCCGAAATAAACGCGTTTTTTCAGACAACTGAATACCTATGTAACTGCAAAGCTCAGAAGAGCCCACACACTCAGCTCTTAACCCCAGTGTGCAGAAAGTGTCAAAACGTGTTTTTCAGCAGAAATAAACATGTTTCTGCAAGTTTGGTCAACCCCATGTAAGTTATGGGGCAGTTACAGTAGACTTTTCAAAACGTGTTTTTCAGCCCGAAATAAACGCGTTTTTTCAGACAACTGAATCCCTATGTAACTGCAAGGCTCAGAAGAGCCCACACACTCAGCTCTTAACCCCAGTGTGCAGAAAGTGTCAAAACATGTTTTTCAGCAGAAATAAACATGTTTCTGCAAGTTTGGTCAACCCCATGTAAGTTATGGGGCAGTTACAGTGCACTTTTCAAAACGTGTTTTTCAGCCCGAAATAAACGCGTTTTTTCAGACAACTGAATTCCTATGTAACTGCAAGGCTCAGAACAGCCCACACACTCTGCTCTTAACCCCAGTGTGCAGAAAGTGTCAAAACGTGTTTTTCAGCAGAAATAAACATGTTTCTGCAAGTTTGGTCAACCCCATGTAAGTTATGGGGCAGTTACAGTGCACTTTTCAAAACGTGTTTTTCAGCCCGAAATAAACGCGTTTTTTCAGACAACTGAATCCCTATGTAACTGCAAGGCTCAGAAGAGCCCACACACTCTGCTCTTAACCCCAGTGTGCAGAAAGTGTCAAAACGTGTTTTTCAGCAGAAATAAACATGTTTCTGCAAGTTTGGTCAACCCCATGTAAGTTATGGGGCAGTTACAGTACACTTTTCAAAACGTGTTTTTCAGCCCGAAATAAACGCGTTTTTTCAGACAACTGAATCCCTATGTAACTGCAAAGCTCAGAAGAGCCCACACACTCAGCTCTTAACCCCAGTGTGCAGAAAGTGTCAAAACGTGTTTTTCAGCAGAAATAAACATGTTTCTGCAAGTTTGGTCAACCCCATGTAAGTTATGGGGCAGTAACAGCACTTTTTTCAAAACGTGTTTTTCAGCCCGAAATAAACGCGTTTTTTCAGACAACTGAATCCCTATGTAACTGCAAGGCTCAGAAGAGCCCACACACTCTGCTCTTAACCCCAGTGTGCAGAAAGTGTCAAAACGTGTTTTTCAGCAGAAATAAACATGTTTCTGCAAGTTTGGTCAACCCCATGTAAGTTATGGGGCAGTTACAGTACACTTTTCAAAACGTGTTTTTCAGCCCGAAATAAACGCGTTTTTTCAGACAACTGAATACCTATGTAACTGCAAAGCTCAGAAGAGCCCACACACTCAGCTCTTAACCCCAGTGTGCAGAAAGTGTCAAAACGTGTTTTTCAGCAGAAATAAACATGTTTCTGCAAGTTTGGTCAACCCCATGTAAGTTATGGGGCAGTTACAGTAGACTTTTCAAAACGTGTTTTTCAGCCCGAAATAAACGCGTTTTTTCAGACAACTGAATCCCTATGTAACTGCAAGGCTCAGAAGAGCCCACACACTCAGCTCTTAACCCCAGTGTGCAGAAAGTGTCAAAACATGTTTTTCAGCAGAAATAAACATGTTTCTGCAAGTTTGGTCAACCCCATGTAAGTTATGGGGCAGTTACAGTGCACTTTTCAAAACGTGTTTTTCAGCCCGAAATAAACGCGTTTTTTCAGACAACTGAATCCCTATGTAACTGCAAGGCTCAGAACAGCCCACACACTCTGCTCTTAACCCCGTGTGCAGAAAGTGTCAAAACGTGTTTTTCAGCAGAAATAAACATGTTTCTGCAAGTTTGGTCAACCCCATGTAAGTTATGGGGCAGTTACAGTGCACTTTTCAAAACGTGTTTTTCAGCCCGAAATAAACGCGTTTTTTCAGACAACTGAATCCCTATGTAACTGCAAAGCTCAGAAGAGCCCACACACTCAGCTCTTAACCCCAGTGTGCAGAAAGTGTCAAAACGTGTTTTTCAGCAGAAATAAACATGTTTCTGCAAGTTTGGTCAACCCCATGTAAGTTATGGGGCATGTTACAGTAGACTTTTCAAAACGTGTTTTTCAGCCCGAAATAAACGCGTTTTTTCAGACAACTGAATCCCTATGTAACTGCAAGGCTCAGAAGAGCCCACACACTCAGCTCTTAACCCCAGTGTGCAGAAAGTGTCAAAACATGTTTTTCAGCAGAAATAAACATGTTTCTGCAAGTTTGGTCAACCCCATGTAAGTTATGGGGCAGTTACAGTGCACTTTTCAAAACGTGTTTTTCAGCCCGAAATAAACGCGTTTTTTCAGACAACTGAATCCCTATGTAACTGCAAGGCTCAGAACAGCCCACACACTCTGCTCTTAACCCCAGTGTGCAGAAAGTGTCAAAACGTGTTTTTCAGCAGAAATAAACATGTTTCTGCAAGTTTGGTCAACCCCATGTAAGTTATGGGGCAGTTACAGTGCACTTTTCAAAACGTGTTTTTCAGCCCGAAATAAACGCGTTTTTTCAGACAACTGAATCCCTATGTAACTGCAAAGCTCAGAAGAGCCCACACACTCAGCTCTTAACCCCAGTGTGCAGAAAGTGTCAAAACATGTTTTTCAGCAGAAATAAACATGTTTCTGCAAGTTTGGTCAACCCCATGTAAGTTATGGGGCAGTTACAGTGCACTTTTCAAAACGTGTTTTTCAGCCCGAAATAAACGCGTTTTTTCAGACAACTGAATTCCTATGTAACTGCAAGGCTCAGAACAGCCCACACACTCTGCTCTTAACCCCAGTGTGCAGAAAGTGTCAAAACGTGTTTTTCAGCAGAAATAAACATGTTTCTGCAAGTTTGGTCAACCCCATGTAAGTTATGGGGCAGTTACAGTGCACTTTTCAAAACGTGTTTTTCAGCCCGAAATAAACGCGTTTTTTCAGACAACTGAATCCCTATGTAACTGCAAGGCTCAGAAGAGCCCACACACTCTGCTCTTAACCCCAGTGTGCAGAAAGTGTCAAAACGTGTTTTTCAGCAGAAATAAACATGTTTCTGCAAGTTTGGTCAACCCCATGTAAGTTATGGGGCAGTTACAGTACACTTTTCAAAACGTGTTTTTCAGCCCGAAATAAACGCGTTTTTTCAGACAACTGAATCCCTATGTAACTGCAAAGCTCAGAAGAGCCCACACACTCAGCTCTTAACCCCAGTGTGCAGAAAGTGTCAAAACGTGTTTTTCAGCAGAAATAAACATGTTTCTGCAAGTTTGGTCAACCCCATGTAAGTTATGGGGCAGTAACAGCACATTTTTCAAAACGTGTTTTTCAGCCCGAAATAAACGCGTTTTTTCAGACAACTGAATCCCTATGTAACTGTAAGGCTCAGAAGAGCCCACACACTCTGCTCTTAACCCCAGTGTGCAGAAAGTGTCAAAACGTGTTTTTCAGCAGAAATAAACATGTTTCTGCAAGTTTGGTCAACCCCATGTAAGTTATGGGGCAGTTACAGTACACTTTTCAAAACGTGTTTTTCAGCCCGAAATAAACGCGTTTTTTCAGACAACTGAATACCTATGTAACTGCAAAGCTCAGAAGAGCCCACACACTCAGCTCTTAACCCCAGTTTGCAGAAAGTGTCAAAACGTGTTTTTCAGCAGAAATAAACATGTTTCTGCAAGTTTGGTCAACCCCATGGAAGTTATGGGGCAGTTACAGTACACTTTTCAAAACGTGTTTTTCAGCCCGAAATAAACGCGTTTTTTCAGACAACTGAATCCCTATGTAACTGCAAAGCTCAGAAGAGCCCACACACTCAGCTCTTAACCCCAGTGTGCAGAAAGTGTCAAAACGTGTTTTTCAGCAGAAATAAACATGTTTCTGCAAGTTTGGTCAACCCCATGTAAGTTATGGGGCAGTAACAGCACTTTTTTCAAAACGTGTTTTTCAGCCCGAAATAAACGCGTTTTTTCAGACAACTGAATCCCTATGTAACTGTAAGGCTCAGAAGAGCCCACACACTCTGCTCTTAACCCCAGTGTGCAGAAAGTGTCAAAACGTGTTTTTCAGCAGAAATAAACATGTTTCTGCAAGTTTGGTCAACCCCATGTAAGTTATGGGGCAGTAACAGCACTTTTTTCAAAACGTGTTTTTCAGCCCGAAATAAACGCGTTTTTTCAGACAACTGAATCCCTATGTAACTGTAAGGCTCAGAAGAGCCCACACACTCTGCTCTTAACCCCAGTGTGCAGAAAGTGTCAAAACGGGTTTTTCAGCAGAAATAAACATGTTTCTGCAAGTTTGGTCAACCCCATGTAAGTTATGGGGCAGTTACAGTACACTTTTCAAAACGTGTTTTTCAGCACGAAATAAACGCGTTTTTTCAGACAACTGAATCCCTATGTAACTGCAAGGCTCAGAAGAGCCCACACACTCTGCTCTTAACCCCAGTGTGCAGAAAGTGTCAAAACGTGTTTTTCAGCAGAAATAAACATGTTTCTGCAAGTTTGGTCAACCCCATGTAAGTTATGGGGCAGTTACAGTGCACTTTTCAAAACGTGTTTTTCAGCCCGAAATAAACGCGTTTTTTCAGACAACTGAATCTTTAAGTAACTGCAAGGCTCAGAACAGCCCACACACTCAGCTCTTAACCCCAGTGTGCAGAAAGTGTCAAAACATGTTTTTCAGCAGAAATAAACATGTTTCTGCAAGTTTGGTCAACCCCATGTAAGTTATGGGGCAGTTACAGTGCACTTTTCAAAACGTGTTTTTCAGCCCGAAATAAACGCGTTTTTTCAGACAACTGAATCCCTATGTAACTGTAAGGCTCAGAAGAGCCCACACACTCTGCTCTTAACCCCAGTGTGCAGAAAGTGTCAAAACGTGTTTTTCAGCAGAAATAAACATGTTTCTGCAAGTTTGGTCAACCCCATGTAAGTTATGGGGCAGTTACAGTACACTTTTCAAAACGTGTTTTTCAGCCCGAAATAAACGCGTTTTTTCAGACAACTGAATACCTATGTAACTGCAAAGCTCAGAAGAGCCCACACACTCAGCTCTTAACCCCAGTGTGCAGAAAGTGTCAAAACGTGTTTTTCAGCAGAAATAAACATGTTTCTGCAAGTTTGGTCAACCCCATGTAAGTTATGGGGCAGTTACAGTAGACTTTTCAAAACGTGTTTTTCAGCCCGAAATAAACGCGTTTTTTCAGACAACTGAATCCCTATGTAACTGCAAGGCTCAGAAGAGCCCACACACTCAGCTCTTAACCCCAGTGTGCAGAAAGTGTCAAAACATGTTTTTCAGCAGAAATAAACATGTTTCTGCAAGTTTGGTCAACCCCATGTAAGTTATGGGGCAGTTACAGTGCACTTTTCAAAACGTGTTTTTCAGCCCGAAATAAACGCGTTTTTTCAGACAACTGAATTCCTATGTAACTGCAAGGCTCAGAACAGCCCACACACTCTGCTCTTAACCCCAGTGTGCAGAAAGTGTCAAAACGTGTTTTTCAGCAGAAATAAACATGTTTCTGCAAGTTTGGTCAACCCCATGTAAGTTATGGGGCAGTTACAGTGCACTTTTCAAAACGTGTTTTTCAGCCCGAAATAAACGCGTTTTTTCAGACAACTGAATCCCTATGTAACTGCAAGGCTCAGAAGAGCCCACACACTCTGCTCTTAACCCCAGTGTGCAGAAAGTGTCAAAACGTGTTTTTCAGCAGAAATAAACATGTTTCTGCAAGTTTGGTCAACCCCATGTAAGTTATGGGGCAGTTACAGTACACTTTTCAAAACGTGTTTTTCAGCCCGAAATAAACGCGTTTTTTCAGACAACTGAATCCCTATGTAACTGCAAAGCTCAGAAGAGCCCACACACTCAGCTCTTAACCCCAGTGTGCAGAAAGTGTCAAAACGTGTTTTTCAGCAGAAATAAACATGTTTCTGCAAGTTTGGTCAACCCCATGTAAGTTATGGGGCAGTAACAGCACATTTTTCAAAACGTGTTTTTCAGCCCGAAATAAACGCGTTTTTTCAGACAACTGAATCCCTATGTAACTGTAAGGCTCAGAAGAGCCCACACACTCTGCTCTTAACCCCAGTGTGCAGAAAGTGTCAAAACGTGTTTTTCAGCAGAAATAAACATGTTTCTGCAAGTTTGGTCAACCCCATGTAAGTTATGGGGCAGTTACAGTACACTTTTCAAAACGTGTTTTTCAGCCCGAAATAAACGCGTTTTTTCAGACAACTGAATACCTATGTAACTGCAAAGCTCAGAAGAGCCCACACACTCAGCTCTTAACCCCAGTTTGCAGAAAGTGTCAAAACGTGTTTTTCAGCAGAAATAAACATGTTTCTGCAAGTTTGGTCAACCCCATGGAAGTTATGGGGCAGTTACAGTACACTTTTCAAAACGTGTTTTTCAGCCCGAAATAAACGCGTTTTTTCAGACAACTGAATCCCTATGTAACTGCAAAGCTCAGAAGAGCCCACACACTCAGCTCTTAACCCCAGTGTGCAGAAAGTGTCAAAACGTGTTTTTCAGCAGAAATAAACATGTTTCTGCAAGTTTGGTCAACCCCATGTAAGTTATGGGGCAGTAACAGCACTTTTTTCAAAACGTGTTTTTCAGCCCGAAATAAACGCGTTTTTTCAGACAACTGAATCCCTATGTAACTGTAAGGCTCAGAAGAGCCCACACACTCTGCTCTTAACCCCAGTGTGCAGAAAGTGTCAAAACGTGTTTTTCAGCAGAAATAAACATGTTTCTGCAAGTTTGGTCAACCCCATGTAAGTTATGGGGCAGTAACAGCTCTTTTTTCAAAACGTGTTTTTCAGCCCGAAATAAACGCGTTTTTTCAGACAACTGAATCCCTATGTAACTGTAAGGCTCAGAAGAGCCCACACACTCTGCTCTTAACCCCAGTGTGCAGAAAGTGTCAAAACGGGTTTTTCAGCAGAAATAAACATGTTTCTGCAAGTTTGGTCAACCCCATGTAAGTTATGGGGCAGTTACAGTACACTTTTCAAAACGTGTTTTTCAGCACGAAATAAACGCGTTTTTTCAGACAACTGAATCCCTATGTAACTGCAAGGCTCAGAAGAGCCCACACACTCTGCTCTTAACCCCAGTGTGCAGAAAGTGTCAAAACGTGTTTTTCAGCAGAAATAAACATGTTTCTGCAAGTTTGGTCAACCCCATGTAAGTTATGGGGCAGTAACAGCACTTTTTTCAAAACGTGTTTTTCAGCCCGAAATAAACGCGTTTTTTCAGACAACTGAATCCCTATGTAACTGTAAGGCTCAGAAGAGCCCACACACTCTGCTCTTAACCCCAGTGTGCAGAAAGTGTCAAAACGTGTTTTTCAGCAGAAATAAACATGTTTCTGCAAGTTTGGTCAACCCCATGTAAGTTATGGGGCAGTAACAGCACTTTTTTCAAAACGTGTTTTTCAGCCCGAAATAAACGCGTTTTTTCAGACAACTGAATCCCTATGTAACTGTAAGGCTCAGAAGAGCCCACACACTCTGCTCTTAACCCCAGTGTGCAGAAAGTGTCAAAACGGGTTTTTCAGCAGAAATAAACATGTTTCTGCAAGTTTGGTCAACCCCATGTAAGTTATGGGGCAGTTACAGTACACTTTTCAAAACGTGTTTTTCAGCACGAAATAAACGCGTTTTTTCAGACAACTGAATCCCTATGTAACTGCAAGGCTCAGAAGAGCCCACACACTCTGCTCTTAACCCCAGTGTGCAGAAAGTGTCAAAACGTGTTTTTCAGCAGAAATAAACATGTTTCTGCAAGTTTGGTCAACCCCATGTAAGTTATGGGGCAGTTACAGTGCACTTTTCAAAACGTGTTTTTCAGCCCGAAATAAACGCGTTTTTTCAGACAACTGAATCTTTAAGTAACTGCAAGGCTCAGAACAGCCCACACACTCAGCTCTTAACCCCAGTGTGCAGAAAGTGTCAAAACATGTTTTTCAGCAGAAATAAACATGTTTCTGCAAGTTTGGTCAACCCCATGTAAGTTATGGGGCAGTTACAGTGCACTTTTCAAAACGTGTTTTTCAGCCCGAAATAAACGCGTTTTTTCAGACAACTGAATCCCTATGTAACTGTAAGGCTCAGAAGAGCCCACACACTCTGCTCTTAACCCCAGTGTGCAGAAAGTGTCAAAACGTGTTTTTCAGCAGAAATAAACATGTTTCTGCAAGTTTGGTCAACCCCATGTAAGTTATGGGGCAGTTACAGTACACTTTTCAAAACGTGTTTTTCAGCCCGAAATAAACGCGTTTTTTCAGACAACTGAATACCTATGTAACTGCAAAGCTCAGAAGAGCCCACACACTCAGCTCTTAACCCCAGTGTGCAGAAAGTGTCAAAACGTGTTTTTCAGCAGAAATAAACATGTTTCTGCAAGTTTGGTCAACCCCATGTAAGTTATGGGGCAGTTACAGTAGACTTTTCAAAACGTGTTTTTCAGCCCGAAATAAACGCGTTTTTTCAGACAACTGAATCCCTATGTAACTGCAAGGCTCAGAAGAGCCCACACACTCAGCTCTTAACCCCAGTGTGCAGAAAGTGTCAAAACATGTTTTTCAGCAGAAATAAACATGTTTCTGCAAGTTTGGTCAACCCCATGTAAGTTATGGGGCAGTTACAGTGCACTTTTCAAAACGTGTTTTTCAGCCCGAAATAAACGCGTTTTTTCAGACAACTGAATTCCTATGTAACTGCAAGGCTCAGAACAGCCCACACACTCTGCTCTTAACCCCAGTGTGCAGAAAGTGTCAAAACGTGTTTTTCAGCAGAAATAAACATGTTTCTGCAAGTTTGGTCAACCCCATGTAAGTTATGGGGCAGTTACAGTGCACTTTTCAAAACGTGTTTTTCAGCCCGAAATAAACGCGTTTTTTCAGACAACTGAATCCCTATGTAACTGCAAGGCTCAGAAGAGCCCACACACTCTGCTCTTAACCCCAGTGTGCAGAAAGTGTCAAAACGTGTTTTTCAGCAGAAATAAACATGTTTCTGCAAGTTTGGTCAACCCCATGTAAGTTATGGGGCAGTTACAGTACACTTTTCAAAACGTGTTTTTCAGCCCGAAATAAACGCGTTTTTTCAGACAACTGAATCCCTATGTAACTGCAAAGCTCAGAAGAGCCCACACACTCAGCTCTTAACCCCAGTGTGCAGAAAGTGTCAAAACGTGTTTTTCAGCAGAAATAAACATGTTTCTGCAAGTTTGGTCAACCCCATGTAAGTTATGGGGCAGTAACAGCACATTTTTCAAAACGTGTTTTTCAGCCCGAAATAAACGCGTTTTTTCAGACAACTGAATCCCTATGTAACTGTAAGGCTCAGAAGAGCCCACACACTCTGCTCTTAACCCCAGTGTGCAGAAAGTGTCAAAACGTGTTTTTCAGCAGAAATAAACATGTTTCTGCAAGTTTGGTCAACCCCATGTAAGTTATGGGGCAGTTACAGTACACTTTTCAAAACGTGTTTTTCAGCCCGAAATAAACGCGTTTTTTCAGACAACTGAATACCTATGTAACTGCAAAGCTCAGAAGAGCCCACACACTCAGCTCTTAACCCCAGTTTGCAGAAAGTGTCAAAACGTGTTTTTCAGCAGAAATAAACATGTTTCTGCAAGTTTGGTCAACCCCATGGAAGTTATGGGGCAGTTACAGTACACTTTTCAAAACGTGTTTTTCAGCCCGAAATAAACGCGTTTTTTCAGACAACTGAATCCCTATGTAACTGCAAAGCTCAGAAGAGCCCACACACTCAGCTCTTAACCCCAGTGTGCAGAAAGTGTCAAAACGTGTTTTTCAGCAGAAATAAACATGTTTCTGCAAGTTTGGTCAACCCCATGTAAGTTATGGGGCAGTAACAGCACTTTTTTCAAAACGTGTTTTTCAGCCCGAAATAAACGCGTTTTTTCAGACAACTGAATCCCTATGTAACTGTAAGGCTCAGAAGAGCCCACACACTCTGCTCTTAACCCCAGTGTGCAGAAAGTGTCAAAACGTGTTTTTCAGCAGAAATAAACATGTTTCTGCAAGTTTGGTCAACCCCATGTAAGTTATGGGGCAGTAACAGCTCTTTTTTCAAAACGTGTTTTTCAGCCCGAAATAAACGCGTTTTTTCAGACAACTGAATCCCTATGTAACTGTAAGGCTCAGAAGAGCCCACACACTCTGCTCTTAACCCCAGTGTGCAGAAAGTGTCAAAACGGGTTTTTCAGCAGAAATAAACATGTTTCTGCAAGTTTGGTCAACCCCATGTAAGTTATGGGGCAGTTACAGTACACTTTTCAAAACGTGTTTTTCAGCACGAAATAAACGCGTTTTTTCAGACAACTGAATCCCTATGTAACTGCAAGGCTCAGAAGAGCCCACACACTCTGCTCTTAACCCCAGTGTGCAGAAAGTGTCAAAACGTGTTTTTCAGCAGAAATAAACATGTTTCTGCAAGTTTGGTCAACCCCATGTAAGTTATGGGGCAGTTACAGTGCACTTTTCAAAACGTGTTTTTCAGCCCGAAATAAACGCGTTTTTTCAGACAACTGAATCCTTAAGTAACTGCAAGGCTCAGAACAGCCCACACACTCAGCTCTTAACCCCAGTGTGCAGAAAGTGTCAAAACATGTTTTTCAGCAGAAATAAACATGTTTCTGCAAGTTTGGTCAACACCATGTAAGTTATGGGGCAGTTACAGTGCACTTTTCAAAACGTGTTTTTCAGCCCGAAATAAACGCGTTTTTTCAGACAACTGAATCCCTATGTAACTGTAAGGCTCAGAAGAGCCCACACACTCTGCTCTTAACCCCAGTGTGCAGAAAGTGTCAAAACGTGTTTTTCAGCAGAAATAAACATGTTTCTGCAAGTTTGGTCAACCCCATGTAAGTTATGGGGCAGTTACAGTACACTTTTCAAAACGTGTTTTTCAGCCCGAAATAAACGCGTTTTTTCAGACAACTGAATCCCTATGTAACTGCAAAGCTCAGAAGAGCCCACACACTCAGCTCTTAACCCCAGTGTGCAGAAAGTGTCAAAACGTGTTTTTCAGCAGAAATAAACATGTTTCTGCAAGTTTGGTCAACCCCATGTAAGTTATGGGGCAGTTACAGTAGACTTTTCAAAACGTGTTTTTCAGCCCGAAATAAACGCGTTTTTTCAGACAACTGAATCCCTATGTAACTGCAAGGCTCAGAAGAGCCCACACACTCAGCTCTTAACCCCAGTGTGCAGAAAGTGTCAAAACATGTTTTTCAGCAGAAATAAACATGTTTCTGCAAGTTTGGTCAACCCCATGTAAGTTATGGGGCAGTTACAGTGCACTTTTCAAAACGTGTTTTTCAGCCCGAAATAAACGCGTTTTTTCAGACAACTGAATCCCTATGTAACTGCAAGGCTCAGAACAGCCCACACACTCTGCTCTTAACCCCAGTGTGCAGAAAGTGTCAAAACGTGTTTTTCAGCAGAAATAAACATGTTTCTGCAAGTTTGGTCAACCCCATGTAAGTTATGGGGCAGTTACAGTGCACTTTTCAAAACGTGTTTTTCAGCCCGAAATAAACGCGTTTTTTCAGACAACTGAATCCCTATGTAACTGCAAGGCTCAGAACAGCCCACACACTCAGCTCTTAACCCCAGTGTGCAGAAAGTGTCAAAACATGTTTTTCAGCAGAAATAAACATGTTTCTGCAAGTTTGGTCAACCCCATGTAAGTTATGGGGCAGTAACAGCACTTTTTTCAAAACGTGTTTTTCAGCACGAAATAAACGCGTTTTTTCAGACAACTGAATCCCTATGTAACTGTAAGGCTCAGAAGAGCCCACACACTCTGCTCTTAACCCCAGTGTGCAGAAAGTGTCAAAACATGTTTTTCAGCAGAAATAAACATGTTTCTGCAAGTTTGGTCAACCCCATGTAAGTTATGGGGCAGTTACAGTGCACTTTTCAAAACGTGTTTTTCAGCCCGAAATAAACGCGTTTTTTCAGACAACTGAATCCCTATGTAACTGCAAGGCTCAGAACAGCCCACACACTCAGCTCTTAACCCCAGTGTGCAGAAAGTGTCAAAACGTGTTTTTCAGCAGAAATAAACATGTTTCTGCAAGTTTGGTCAACCCCATGTAAGTTATGGGGCAGTAACAGCACTTTTTTCAAAACGTGTTTTTCAGCCCGAAATAAACGCGTTTTTTCAGACAACTGAATCCCTATGTAACTGTAAGGCTCAGAAGAGCCCACACACTCTGCTCTTAACCCCAGTGTGCAGAAAGTGTCAAAACGTGTTTTTCAGCAGAAATAAACATGTTTCTGCAAGTTTGGTCAACCCCATGTAAGTTATGGGGCAGTTACAGTACACTTTTCAAAACGTGTTTTTCAGCCCGAAATAAACGCGTTTTTTCAGACAACTGAATCCCTATGTAACTGCAAAGCTCAGAAGAGCCCACACACTCAACTCTTAACCCCAGTGTGCAGAAAATGTCAAAACGTGTTTTTCAGCAGAAATAAACATGTTTCTGCAAGTTTGGTCAACCCCATGTAAGTTATGGGGCAGTTACAGTGCACTTTTCAAAACGTGTTTTTCAGCCCGAAATAAACGCGTTTTTTCAGACAACTGAATCCCTATGTAACTGCAAGGCTCAGAACAGCCCACACACTCAGCTCTTAACCCCAGTGTGCAGAAAGTGTCAAAACATGTTTTTCAGCAGAAATAAACATGTTTCTGCAAGTTTGGTCAACCCCATGTAAGTTATGGGGCAGTAACAGCACTTTTTTCAAAACGTGTTTTTCAGCCCGAAATAAACGCGTTTTTTCAGACAACTGAATCCCTATGTAACTGCAAGGCTCAGAAGAGCCCACACACTCTGCTCTTAACCCCAGTGTGCAGAAAGTGTCAAAACGTGTTTTTCAGCAGAAATAAACATGTTTCTGCAAGTTTGGTCAACCCCATGTAAGTTATTTGGCAGTTACAGTACACTTTTCAAAACGTGTTTTTCAGCCCGAAATAAACGCGTTTTTTCAGACAACTGAATACCTATGTAACTGCAAAGCTCAGAAGAGCCCACACACTCAGCTCTTAACCCCAGTGTGCAGAAAGTGTCAAAACGTGTTTTTCAGCAGAAATAAACATGTTTCTGCAAGTTTGGTCAACCCCATGTAAGTTATGGGGCAGTAACAGCACTTTTTTCAAAACGTGTTTTTCAGCCCGAAATAAACGCGTTTTTTCAGACAACTGAATCCCTATGTAACTGTAAGGCTCAGAAGAGCCCACACACTCTGCTCTTAACCCCAGTGTGCAGAAAGTGTCAAAACGTGTTTTTCAGCAGAAATAAACATGTTTCTGGAAGTTTGGTCAACCCCATGTAAGTTATGGGGCAGTTACAGTACACTTTTCAAAACGTGTTTTTCAGCCCGAAATAAACGCGTTTTTTCAGACAACTGAATCCCTATGTAACTGCAAAGCTCAGAAGAGCCCACACACTCAGCTCTTAACCCCAGTGTGCAGAAAATGTCAAAACGTGTTTTTCAGCAGAAATAAACATGTTTCTGCAAGTTTGGTCAACCCCATGTAAGTTATGGGGCAGTTACAGTGCACTTTTCAAAACGTGTTTTTCAGCCCGAAATAAACGCGTTTTTTCAGACAACTGAATCCCTATGTAACTGCAAGGCTCAGAACAGCCCACACATCAGCTCTTAACCCCAGTGTGCAGAAAGTGTCAAAACATGTTTTTCAGCAGAAATAAACATGTTTCTGCAAGTTTGGTCAACCCCATGTAAGTTATGGGGCAGTAACAGCACTTTTTTCAAAACGTGTTTTTCAGCCCGAAATAAACGCGTTTTTTCAGACAACTGAATCCCTATGTAACTGCAAGGCTCAGAACAGCCCACACACTCAGCTCTTAACCCCAGTGTGCAGAAAGTGTCAAAACATGTTTTTCAGCAGAAATAAACATGTTTCTGCAAGTTTGGTCAACCCCATGTAAGTTATGGGGCAGTTACAGTGCACTTTTCAAAACGTGTTTTTCAGCCCGAAATAAACGCGTTTTTTCAGACAACTGAATCCCTATGTAACTGCAAGGCTCAGAACAGCCCACACACTCAGCTCTTAACCCCAGTGTGCAGAAAGTGTCAAAACATGTTTTTCAGCAGAAATAAACATGTTTCTGCAAGTTTGGTCAACCCCATGTAAGTTATGGGGCAGTAACAGCACTTTTTTCAAAACGTGTTTTTCAGCCCGAAATAAACGCGTTTTTTCAGACAACTGAATCCCTATGTAACTGCAAGGCTCAGAAGAGCCCACACACTCTGCTCTTAACCCCAGTGTGCAGAAAGTGTCAAAACGTGTTTTTCAGCAGAAATAAACATGTTTCTGCAAGTTTGGTCAACCCCATGTAAGTTATGGGGCAGTTACAGTACACTTTTCAAAACGTGTTTTTCAGCCCGAAATAAACGCGTTTTTTCAGACAACTGAATACCTATGTAACTGCAAAGCTCAGAAGAGCCCACACACTCAGCTCTTAACCCCAGTGTGCAGAAAGTGTCAAAACGTGTTTTTCAGCAGAAATAAACATGTTTCTGCAAGTTTGGTCAACCCCATGTAAGTTATGGGGCAGTTACAGTAGACTTTTCAAAACGTGTTTTTCAGCCCGAAATAAACGCGTTTTTTCAGACAACTGAATCCCTATGTAACTGCAAGGCTCAGAAGAGCCCACACACTCAGCTCTTAACCCCAGTGTGCAGAAAGTGTCAAAACATGTTTTTCAGCAGAAATAAACATGTTTCTGCAAGTTTGGTCAACCCCATGTAAGTTATGGGGCAGTTACAGTGCACTTTTCAAAACGTGTTTTTCAGCCCGAAATAAACGCGTTTTTTCAGACAACTGAATCCCTATGTAACTGCAAGGCTCAGAACAGCCCACACACTCTGCTCTTAACCCCAGTGTGCAGAAAGTGTCAAAACGTGTTTTTCAGCAGAAATAAACATGTTTCTGCAAGTTTGGTCAACCCCATGTAAGTTATGGGGCAGTTACAGTGCACTTTTCAAAACGTGTTTTTCAGCCCGAAATAAACGCGTTTTTTCAGACAACTGAATCCCTATGTAACTGCAAAGCTCAGAAGAGCCCACACACTCAGCTCTTAACCCCAGTGTGCAGAAAGTGTCAAAACGTGTTTTTCAGCAGAAATAAACATGTTTCTGCAAGTTTGGTCAACCCCATGTAAGTTATGGGGCATGTTACAGTAGACTTTTCAAAACGTGTTTTTCAGCCCGAAATAAACGCGTTTTTTCAGACAACTGAATCCCTATGTAACTGCAAGGCTCAGAAGAGCCCACACACTCAGCTCTTAACCCCAGTGTGCAGAAAGTGTCAAAACATGTTTTTCAGCAGAAATAAACATGTTTCTGCAAGTTTGGTCAACCCCATGTAAGTTATGGGGCAGTTACAGTGCACTTTTCAAAACGTGTTTTTCAGCCCGAAATAAACGCGTTTTTTCAGACAACTGAATCCCTATGTAACTGCAAGGCTCAGAACAGCCCACACACTCTGCTCTTAACCCCAGTGTGCAGAAAGTGTCAAAACGTGTTTTTCAGCAGAAATAAACATGTTTCTGCAAGTTTGGTCAACCCCATGTAAGTTATGGGGCAGTTACAGTGCACTTTTCAAAACGTGTTTTTCAGCCCGAAATAAACGCGTTTTTTCAGACAACTGAATCCCTATATAACTGCAAAGCTCAGAAGAGCCCACACACTCAGCTCTTAACCCCAGTGTGCAGAAAGTGTCAAAACATGTTTTTCAGCAGAAATAAACATGTTTCTGCAAGTTTGGTCAACCCCATGTAAGTTATGGGGCAGTTACAGTGCACTTTTCAAAACGTGTTTTTCAGCCCGAAATAAACGCGTTTTTTCAGACAACTGAATTCCTATGTAACTGCAAGGCTCAGAACAGCCCACACACTCTGCTCTTAACCCCAGTGTGCAGAAAGTGTCAAAACGTGTTTTTCAGCAGAAATAAACATGTTTCTGCAAGTTTGGTCAACCCCATGTAAGTTATGGGGCAGTTACAGTGCACTTTTCAAAACGTGTTTTTCAGCCCGAAATAAACGCGTTTTTTCAGACAACTGAATCCCTATGTAACTGCAAGGCTCAGAAGAGCCCACACACTCTGCTCTTAACCCCAGTGTGCAGAAAGTGTCAAAACGTGTTTTTCAGCAGAAATAAACATGTTTCTGCAAGTTTGGTCAACCCCATGTAAGTTATGGGGCAGTTACAGTACACTTTTCAAAACGTGTTTTTCAGCCCGAAATAAACGCGTTTTTTCAGACAACTGAATCCCTATGTAACTGCAAAGCTCAGAAGAGCCCACACACTCAGCTCTTAACCCCAGTGTGCAGAAAGTGTCAAAACGTGTTTTTCAGCAGAAATAAACATGTTTCTGCAAGTTTGGTCAACCCCATGTAAGTTATGGGGCAGTAACAGCACATTTTTCAAAACGTGTTTTTCAGCCCGAAATAAACGCGTTTTTTCAGACAACTGAATCCCTATGTAACTGTAAGGCTCAGAAGAGCCCACACACTCTGCTCTTAACCCCAGTGTGCAGAAAGTGTCAAAACGTGTTTTTCAGCAGAAATAAACATGTTTCTGCAAGTTTGGTCAACCCCATGTAAGTTATGGGGCAGTTACAGTACACTTTTCAAAACGTGTTTTTCAGCCCGAAATAAACGCGTTTTTTCAGACAACTGAATACCTATGTAACTGCAAAGCTCAGAAGAGCCCACACACTCAGCTCTTAACCCCAGTTTGCAGAAAGTGTCAAAACGTGTTTTTCAGCAGAAATAAACATGTTTCTGCAAGTTTGGTCAACCCCATGGAAGTTATGGGGCAGTTACAGTACACTTTTCAAAACGTGTTTTTCAGCCCGAAATAAACGCGTTTTTTCAGACAACTGAATCCCTATGTAACTGCAAAGCTCAGAAGAGCCCACACACTCAGCTCTTAACCCCAGTGTGCAGAAAGTGTCAAAACGTGTTTTTCAGCAGAAATAAACATGTTTCTGCAAGTTTAGTCAACCCCATGTAAGTTATGGGGCAGTAACAGCACTTTTTTCAAAACGTGTTTTTCAGCCCGAAATAAACGCGTTTTTTCAGACAACTGAATCCCTATGTAACTGTAAGGCTCAGAAGAGCCCACACACTCTGCTCTTAACCCCAGTGTGCAGAAAGTGTCAAAACGTGTTTTTCAGCAGAAATAAACATGTTTCTGCAAGTTTGGTCAACCCCATGTAAGTTATGGGGCAGTAACAGCACTTTTTTCAAAACGTGTTTTTCAGCCCGAAATAAACGCGTTTTTTCAGACAACTGAATCCCTATGTAACTGTAAGGCTCAGAAGAGCCCACACACTCTGCTCTTAACCCCAGTGTGCAGAAAGTGTCAAAACATGTTTTTCAGCAGAAATAAACATGTTTCTGCAAGTTTGGTCAACCCCATGTAAGTTATGGGGCAGTAACAGCACTTTTTTCAAAACGTGTTTTTCAGCCCGAAATAAACGCGTTTTTTCAGACAACTGAATCCCTATGTAACTGTAAGGCTCAGAAGAGCCCACACACTCTGCTCTTAACCACAGTGTGCAGAAAGTGTCAAAACGTGTTTTTCAGCAGAAATAAACATGTTTCTGCAAGTTTGGTCAACCCCATGTAAGTTATGGGGCAGTAACAGCACTTTTTTCAAAACGTGTTTTTCAGCCCGAAATAAACGCGTTTTTTCAGACAACTGAATCCCTATGTAACTGTAAGGCTCAGAAGAGCCCACACACTCTGCTCTTAACCCCAGTGTGCAGAAAGTGTCAAAACGTGTTTTTCAGCAGAAATAAACATGTTTCTGGAAGTTTGGTCAACCCCATGTAAGTTATGGGGCAGTTACAGTACACTTTTCAAAACGTGTTTTTCAGCCCGAAATAAACGCGTTTTTTCAGACAACTGAATCCCTATGTAACTGCAAAGCTCAGAAGAGCCCACACACTCAGCTCTTAACCCCAGTGTGCAGAAAATGTCAAAACGTGTTTTTCAGCAGAAATAAACATGTTTCTGCAAGTTTGGTCAACCCCATGTAAGTTATGGGGCAGTTACAGTGCACTTTTCAAAACGTGTTTTTCAGCCCGAAATAAACGCGTTTTTTCAGACAACTGAATCCCTATGTAACTGCAAGGCTCAGAACAGCCCACACATCAGCTCTTAACCCCAGTGTGCAGAAAGTGTCAAAACATGTTTTTCAGCAGAAATAAACATGTTTCTGCAAGTTTGGTCAACCCCATGTAAGTTATGGGGCAGTAACAGCACTTTTTTCAAAACGTGTTTTTCAGCCCGAAATAAACGCGTTTTTTCAGACAACTGAATCCCTATGTAACTGCAAGGCTCAGAACAGCCCACACACTCAGCTCTTAACCCCAGTGTGCAGAAAGTGTCAAAACATGTTTTTCAGCAGAAATAAACATGTTTCTGCAAGTTTGGTCAACCCCATGTAAGTTATGGGGCAGTTACAGTGCACTTTTCAAAACGTGTTTTTCAGCCCGAAATAAACGCGTTTTTTCAGACAACTGAATCCCTATGTAACTGCAAGGCTCAGAACAGCCCACACACTCAGCTCTTAACCCCAGTGTGCAGAAAGTGTCAAAACATGTTTTTCAGCAGAAATAAACATGTTTCTGCAAGTTTGGTCAACCCCATGTAAGTTATGGGGCAGTTACAGTACACTTTTCAAAACGTGTTTTTCAGCCCGAAATAAACGCGTTTTTTCAGACAACTGAATACCTATGTAACTGCAAAGCTCAGAAGAGCCCACACACTCAGCTCTTAACCCCAGTGTGCAGAAAGTGTCAAAACGTGTTTTTCAGCAGAAATAAACATGTTTCTGCAAGTTTGGTCAACCCCATGTAAGTTATGGGGCAGTTACAGTAGACTTTTCAAAACGTGTTTTTCAGCCCGAAATAAACGCGTTTTTTCAGACAACTGAATCCCTATGTAACTGCAAGGCTCAGAAGAGCCCACACACTCAGCTCTTAACCCCAGTGTGCAGAAAGTGTCAAAACATGTTTTTCAGCAGAAATAAACATGTTTCTGCAAGTTTGGTCAACCCCATGTAAGTTATGGGGCAGTTACAGTGCACTTTTCAAAACGTGTTTTTCAGCCCGAAATAAACGCGTTTTTTCAGACAACTGAATTCCTATGTAACTGCAAGGCTCAGAACAGCCCACACACTCTGCTCTTAACCCCAGTGTGCAGAAAGTGTCAAAACGTGTTTTTCAGCAGAAATAAACATGTTTCTGCAAGTTTGGTCAACCCCATGTAAGTTATGGGGCAGTTACAGTGCACTTTTCAAAACGTGTTTTTCAGCCCGAAATAAACGCGTTTTTTCAGACAACTGAATCCCTATGTAACTGCAAGGCTCAGAAGAGCCCACACACTCTGCTCTTAACCCCAGTGTGCAGAAAGTGTCAAAACGTGTTTTTCAGCAGAAATAAACATGTTTCTGCAAGTTTGGTCAACCCCATGTAAGTTATGGGGCAGTTACAGTACACTTTTCAAAACGTGTTTTTCAGCCCGAAATAAACGCGTTTTTTCAGACAACTGAATCCCTATGTAACTGCAAAGCTCAGAAGAGCCCACACACTCAGCTCTTAACCCCAGTGTGCAGAAAGTGTCAAAACGTGTTTTTCAGCAGAAATAAACATGTTTCTGCAAGTTTGGTCAACCCCATGTAAGTTATGGGGCAGTAACAGCACTTTTTTCAAAACGTGTTTTTCAGCCCGAAATAAACGCGTTTTTTCAGACAACTGAATCCCTATGTAACTGCAAGGCTCAGAAGAGCCCACACACTCTGCTCTTAACCCCAGTGTGCAGAAAGTGTCAAAACGTGTTTTTCAGCAGAAATAAACATGTTTCTGCAAGTTTGGTCAACCCCATGTAAGTTATGGGGCAGTTACAGTACACTTTTCAAAACGTGTTTTTCAGCCCGAAATAAACGCGTTTTTTCAGACAACTGAATACCTATGTAACTGCAAAGCTCAGAAGAGCCCACACACTCAGCTCTTAACCCCAGTGTGCAGAAAGTGTCAAAACGTGTTTTTCAGCAGAAATAAACATGTTTCTGCAAGTTTGGTCAACCCCATGTAAGTTATGGGGCAGTTACAGTAGACTTTTCAAAACGTGTTTTTCAGCCCGAAATAAACGCGTTTTTTCAGACAACTGAATCCCTATGTAACTGCAAGGCTCAGAAGAGCCCACACACTCAGCTCTTAACCCCAGTGTGCAGAAAGTGTCAAAACATGTTTTTCAGCAGAAATAAACATGTTTCTGCAAGTTTGGTCAACCCCATGTAAGTTATGGGGCAGTTACAGTGCACTTTTCAAAACGTGTTTTTCAGCCCGAAATAAACGCGTTTTTTCAGACAACTGAATCCCTATGTAACTGCAAGGCTCAGAACAGCCCACACACTCTGCTCTTAACCCCGTGTGCAGAAAGTGTCAAAACGTGTTTTTCAGCAGAAATAAACATGTTTCTGCAAGTTTGGTCAACCCCATGTAAGTTATGGGGCAGTTACAGTGCACTTTTCAAAACGTGTTTTTCAGCCCGAAATAAACGCGTTTTTTCAGACAACTGAATCCCTATGTAACTGCAAAGCTCAGAAGAGCCCACACACTCAGCTCTTAACCCCAGTGTGCAGAAAGTGTCAAAACGTGTTTTTCAGCAGAAATAAACATGTTTCTGCAAGTTTGGTCAACCCCATGTAAGTTATGGGGCATGTTACAGTAGACTTTTCAAAACGTGTTTTTCAGCCCGAAATAAACGCGTTTTTTCAGACAACTGAATCCCTATGTAACTGCAAGGCTCAGAAGAGCCCACACACTCAGCTCTTAACCCCAGTGTGCAGAAAGTGTCAAAACATGTTTTTCAGCAGAAATAAACATGTTTCTGCAAGTTTGGTCAACCCCATGTAAGTTATGGGGCAGTTACAGTGCACTTTTCAAAACGTGTTTTTCAGCCCGAAATAAACGCGTTTTTTCAGACAACTGAATCCCTATGTAACTGCAAGGCTCAGAACAGCCCACACACTCTGCTCTTAACCCCAGTGTGCAGAAAGTGTCAAAACGTGTTTTTCAGCAGAAATAAACATGTTTCTGCAAGTTTGGTCAACCCCATGTAAGTTATGGGGCAGTTACAGTGCACTTTTCAAAACGTGTTTTTCAGCCCGAAATAAACGCGTTTTTTCAGACAACTGAATCCCTATGTAACTGCAAAGCTCAGAAGAGCCCACACACTCAGCTCTTAACCCCAGTGTGCAGAAAGTGTCAAAACATGTTTTTCAGCAGAAATAAACATGTTTCTGCAAGTTTGGTCAACCCCATGTAAGTTATGGGGCAGTTACAGTGCACTTTTCAAAACGTGTTTTTCAGCCCGAAATAAACGCGTTTTTTCAGACAACTGAATTCCTATGTAACTGCAAGGCTCAGAACAGCCCACACACTCTGCTCTTAACCCCAGTGTGCAGAAAGTGTCAAAACGTGTTTTTCAGCAGAAATAAACATGTTTCTGCAAGTTTGGTCAACCCCATGTAAGTTATGGGGCAGTTACAGTGCACTTTTCAAAACGTGTTTTTCAGCCCGAAATAAACGCGTTTTTTCAGACAACTGAATCCCTATGTAACTGCAAGGCTCAGAAGAGCCCACACACTCTGCTCTTAACCCCAGTGTGCAGAAAGTGTCAAAACGTGTTTTTCAGCAGAAATAAACATGTTTCTGCAAGTTTGGTCAACCCCATGTAAGTTATGGGGCAGTTACAGTACACTTTTCAAAACGTGTTTTTCAGCCCGAAATAAACGCGTTTTTTCAGACAACTGAATCCCTATGTAACTGCAAAGCTCAGAAGAGCCCACACACTCAGCTCTTAACCCCAGTGTGCAGAAAGTGTCAAAACGTGTTTTTCAGCAGAAATAAACATGTTTCTGCAAGTTTGGTCAACCCCATGTAAGTTATGGGGCAGTAACAGCACATTTTTCAAAACGTGTTTTTCAGCCCGAAATAAACGCGTTTTTTCAGACAACTGAATCCCTATGTAACTGTAAGGCTCAGAAGAGCCCACACACTCTGCTCTTAACCCCAGTGTGCAGAAAGTGTCAAAACGTGTTTTTCAGCAGAAATAAACATGTTTCTGCAAGTTTGGTCAACCCCATGTAAGTTATGGGGCAGTTACAGTACACTTTTCAAAACGTGTTTTTCAGCCCGAAATAAACGCGTTTTTTCAGACAACTGAATACCTATGTAACTGCAAAGCTCAGAAGAGCCCACACACTCAGCTCTTAACCCCAGTTTGCAGAAAGTGTCAAAACGTGTTTTTCAGCAGAAATAAACATGTTTCTGCAAGTTTGGTCAACCCCATGGAAGTTATGGGGCAGTTACAGTACACTTTTCAAAACGTGTTTTTCAGCCCGAAATAAACGCGTTTTTTCAGACAACTGAATCCCTATGTAACTGCAAAGCTCAGAAGAGCCCACACACTCAGCTCTTAACCCCAGTGTGCAGAAAGTGTCAAAACGTGTTTTTCAGCAGAAATAAACATGTTTCTGCAAGTTTGGTCAACCCCATGTAAGTTATGGGGCAGTAACAGCACTTTTTTCAAAACGTGTTTTTCAGCCCGAAATAAACGCGTTTTTTCAGACAACTGAATCCCTATGTAACTGTAAGGCTCAGAAGAGCCCACACACTCTGCTCTTAACCCCAGTGTGCAGAAAGTGTCAAAACGTGTTTTTCAGCAGAAATAAACATGTTTCTGCAAGTTTGGTCAACCCCATGTAAGTTATGGGGCAGTAACAGCACTTTTTTCAAAACGTGTTTTTCAGCCCGAAATAAACGCGTTTTTTCAGACAACTGAATCCCTATGTAACTGTAAGGCTCAGAAGAGCCCACACACTCTGCTCTTAACCCCAGTGTGCAGAAAGTGTCAAAACGGGTTTTTCAGCAGAAATAAACATGTTTCTGCAAGTTTGGTCAACCCCATGTAAGTTATGGGGCAGTTACAGTACACTTTTCAAAACGTGTTTTTCAGCACGAAATAAACGCGTTTTTTCAGACAACTGAATCCCTATGTAACTGCAAGGCTCAGAAGAGCCCACACACTCTGCTCTTAACCCCAGTGTGCAGAAAGTGTCAAAACGTGTTTTTCAGCAGAAATAAACATGTTTCTGCAAGTTTGGTCAACCCCATGTAAGTTATGGGGCAGTTACAGTGCACTTTTCAAAACGTGTTTTTCAGCCCGAAATAAACGCGTTTTTTCAGACAACTGAATCTTTAAGTAACTGCAAGGCTCAGAACAGCCCACACACTCAGCTCTTAACCCCAGTGTGCAGAAAGTGTCAAAACATGTTTTTCAGCAGAAATAAACATGTTTCTGCAAGTTTGGTCAACCCCATGTAAGTTATGGGGCAGTTACAGTGCACTTTTCAAAACGTGTTTTTCAGCCCGAAATAAACGCGTTTTTTCAGACAACTGAATCCCTATGTAACTGTAAGGCTCAGAAGAGCCCACACACTCTGCTCTTAACCCCAGTGTGCAGAAAGTGTCAAAACGTGTTTTTCAGCAGAAATAAACATGTTTCTGCAAGTTTGGTCAACCCCATGTAAGTTATGGGGCAGTTACAGTACACTTTTCAAAACGTGTTTTTCAGCCCGAAATAAACGCGTTTTTTCAGACAACTGAATACCTATGTAACTGCAAAGCTCAGAAGAGCCCACACACTCAGCTCTTAACCCCAGTGTGCAGAAAGTGTCAAAACGTGTTTTTCAGCAGAAATAAACATGTTTCTGCAAGTTTGGTCAACCCCATGTAAGTTATGGGGCAGTTACAGTAGACTTTTCAAAACGTGTTTTTCAGCCCGAAATAAACGCGTTTTTTCAGACAACTGAATCCCTATGTAACTGCAAGGCTCAGAAGAGCCCACACACTCAGCTCTTAACCCCAGTGTGCAGAAAGTGTCAAAACATGTTTTTCAGCAGAAATAAACATGTTTCTGCAAGTTTGGTCAACCCCATGTAAGTTATGGGGCAGTTACAGTGCACTTTTCAAAACGTGTTTTTCAGCCCGAAATAAACGCGTTTTTTCAGACAACTGAATTCCTATGTAACTGCAAGGCTCAGAACAGCCCACACACTCTGCTCTTAACCCCAGTGTGCAGAAAGTGTCAAAACGTGTTTTTCAGCAGAAATAAACATGTTTCTGCAAGTTTGGTCAACCCCATGTAAGTTATGGGGCAGTTACAGTGCACTTTTCAAAACGTGTTTTTCAGCCCGAAATAAACGCGTTTTTTCAGACAACTGAATCCCTATGTAACTGCAAGGCTCAGAAGAGCCCACACACTCTGCTCTTAACCCCAGTGTGCAGAAAGTGTCAAAACGTGTTTTTCAGCAGAAATAAACATGTTTCTGCAAGTTTGGTCAACCCCATGTAAGTTATGGGGCAGTTACAGTACACTTTTCAAAACGTGTTTTTCAGCCCGAAATAAACGCGTTTTTTCAGACAACTGAATCCCTATGTAACTGCAAAGCTCAGAAGAGCCCACACACTCAGCTCTTAACCCCAGTGTGCAGAAAGTGTCAAAACGTGTTTTTCAGCAGAAATAAACATGTTTCTGCAAGTTTGGTCAACCCCATGTAAGTTATGGGGCAGTAACAGCACATTTTTCAAAACGTGTTTTTCAGCCCGAAATAAACGCGTTTTTTCAGACAACTGAATCCCTATGTAACTGTAAGGCTCAGAAGAGCCCACACACTCTGCTCTTAACCCCAGTGTGCAGAAAGTGTCAAAACGTGTTTTTCAGCAGAAATAAACATGTTTCTGCAAGTTTGGTCAACCCCATGTAAGTTATGGGGCAGTTACAGTACACTTTTCAAAACGTGTTTTTCAGCCCGAAATAAACGCGTTTTTTCAGACAACTGAATACCTATGTAACTGCAAAGCTCAGAAGAGCCCACACACTCAGCTCTTAACCCCAGTTTGCAGAAAGTGTCAAAACGTGTTTTTCAGCAGAAATAAACATGTTTCTGCAAGTTTGGTCAACCCCATGGAAGTTATGGGGCAGTTACAGTACACTTTTCAAAACGTGTTTTTCAGCCCGAAATAAACGCGTTTTTTCAGACAACTGAATCCCTATGTAACTGCAAAGCTCAGAAGAGCCCACACACTCAGCTCTTAACCCCAGTGTGCAGAAAGTGTCAAAACGTGTTTTTCAGCAGAAATAAACATGTTTCTGCAAGTTTGGTCAACCCCATGTAAGTTATGGGGCAGTAACAGCACTTTTTTCAAAACGTGTTTTTCAGCCCGAAATAAACGCGTTTTTTCAGACAACTGAATCCCTATGTAACTGTAAGGCTCAGAAGAGCCCACACACTCTGCTCTTAACCCCAGTGTGCAGAAAGTGTCAAAACGTGTTTTTCAGCAGAAATAAACATGTTTCTGCAAGTTTGGTCAACCCCATGTAAGTTATGGGGCAGTAACAGCTCTTTTTTCAAAACGTGTTTTTCAGCCCGAAATAAACGCGTTTTTTCAGACAACTGAATCCCTATGTAACTGTAAGGCTCAGAAGAGCCCACACACTCTGCTCTTAACCCCAGTGTGCAGAAAGTGTCAAAACGGGTTTTTCAGCAGAAATAAACATGTTTCTGCAAGTTTGGTCAACCCCATGTAAGTTATGGGGCAGTTACAGTACACTTTTCAAAACGTGTTTTTCAGCACGAAATAAACGCGTTTTTTCAGACAACTGAATCCCTATGTAACTGCAAGGCTCAGAAGAGCCCACACACTCTGCTCTTAACCCCAGTGTGCAGAAAGTGTCAAAACGTGTTTTTCAGCAGAAATAAACATGTTTCTGCAAGTTTGGTCAACCCCATGTAAGTTATGGGGCAGTTACAGTGCACTTTTCAAAACGTGTTTTTCAGCCCGAAATAAACGCGTTTTTTCAGACAACTGAATCCTTAAGTAACTGCAAGGCTCAGAACAGCCCACACACTCAGCTCTTAACCCCAGTGTGCAGAAAGTGTCAAAACATGTTTTTCAGCAGAAATAAACATGTTTCTGCAAGTTTGGTCAACACCATGTAAGTTATGGGGCAGTTACAGTGCACTTTTCAAAACGTGTTTTTCAGCCCGAAATAAACGCGTTTTTTCAGACAACTGAATCCCTATGTAACTGTAAGGCTCAGAAGAGCCCACACACTCTGCTCTTAACCCCAGTGTGCAGAAAGTGTCAAAACGTGTTTTTCAGCAGAAATAAACATGTTTCTGCAAGTTTGGTCAACCCCATGTAAGTTATGGGGCAGTTACAGTACACTTTTCAAAACGTGTTTTTCAGCCCGAAATAAACGCGTTTTTTCAGACAACTGAATCCCTATGTAACTGCAAAGCTCAGAAGAGCCCACACACTCAGCTCTTAACCCCAGTGTGCAGAAAGTGTCAAAACGTGTTTTTCAGCAGAAATAAACATGTTTCTGCAAGTTTGGTCAACCCCATGTAAGTTATGGGGCAGTTACAGTAGACTTTTCAAAACGTGTTTTTCAGCCCGAAATAAACGCGTTTTTTCAGACAACTGAATCCCTATGTAACTGCAAGGCTCAGAAGAGCCCACACACTCAGCTCTTAACCCCAGTGTGCAGAAAGTGTCAAAACATGTTTTTCAGCAGAAATAAACATGTTTCTGCAAGTTTGGTCAACCCCATGTAAGTTATGGGGCAGTTACAGTGCACTTTTCAAAACGTGTTTTTCAGCCCGAAATAAACGCGTTTTTTCAGACAACTGAATCCCTATGTAACTGCAAGGCTCAGAACAGCCCACACACTCTGCTCTTAACCCCAGTGTGCAGAAAGTGTCAAAACGTGTTTTTCAGCAGAAATAAACATGTTTCTGCAAGTTTGGTCAACCCCATGTAAGTTATGGGGCAGTTACAGTGCACTTTTCAAAACGTGTTTTTCAGCCCGAAATAAACGCGTTTTTTCAGACAACTGAATCCCTATGTAACTGCAAGGCTCAGAACAGCCCACACACTCAGCTCTTAACCCCAGTGTGCAGAAAGTGTCAAAACATGTTTTTCAGCAGAAATAAACATGTTTCTGCAAGTTTGGTCAACCCCATGTAAGTTATGGGGCAGTAACAGCACTTTTTTCAAAACGTGTTTTTCAGCACGAAATAAACGCGTTTTTTCAGACAACTGAATCCCTATGTAACTGTAAGGCTCAGAAGAGCCCACACACTCTGCTCTTAACCCCAGTGTGCAGAAAGTGTCAAAACATGTTTTTCAGCAGAAATAAACATGTTTCTGCAAGTTTGGTCAACCCCATGTAAGTTATGGGGCAGTTACAGTGCACTTTTCAAAACGTGTTTTTCAGCCCGAAATAAACGCGTTTTTTCAGACAACTGAATCCCTATGTAACTGCAAGGCTCAGAACAGCCCACACACTCAGCTCTTAACCCCAGTGTGCAGAAAGTGTCAAAACGTGTTTTTCAGCAGAAATAAACATGTTTCTGCAAGTTTGGTCAACCCCATGTAAGTTATGGGGCAGTAACAGCACTTTTTTCAAAACGTGTTTTTCAGCCCGAAATAAACGCGTTTTTTCAGACAACTGAATCCCTATGTAACTGTAAGGCTCAGAAGAGCCCACACACTCTGCTCTTAACCCCAGTGTGCAGAAAGTGTCAAAACGTGTTTTTCAGCAGAAATAAACATGTTTCTGCAAGTTTGGTCAACCCCATGTAAGTTATGGGGCAGTTACAGTACACTTTTCAAAACGTGTTTTTCAGCCCGAAATAAACGCGTTTTTTCAGACAACTGAATCCCTATGTAACTGCAAAGCTCAGAAGAGCCCACACACTCAACTCTTAACCCCAGTGTGCAGAAAATGTCAAAACGTGTTTTTCAGCAGAAATAAACATGTTTCTGCAAGTTTGGTCAACCCCATGTAAGTTATGGGGCAGTTACAGTGCACTTTTCAAAACGTGTTTTTCAGCCCGAAATAAACGCGTTTTTTCAGACAACTGAATCCCTATGTAACTGCAAGGCTCAGAACAGCCCACACACTCAGCTCTTAACCCCAGTGTGCAGAAAGTGTCAAAACATGTTTTTCAGCAGAAATAAACATGTTTCTGCAAGTTTGGTCAACCCCATGTAAGTTATGGGGCAGTAACAGCACTTTTTTCAAAACGTGTTTTTCAGCCCGAAATAAACGCGTTTTTTCAGACAACTGAATCCCTATGTAACTGCAAGGCTCAGAAGAGCCCACACACTCTGCTCTTAACCCCAGTGTGCAGAAAGTGTCAAAACGTGTTTTTCAGCAGAAATAAACATGTTTCTGCAAGTTTGGTCAACCCCATGTAAGTTATTTGGCAGTTACAGTACACTTTTCAAAACGTGTTTTTCAGCCCGAAATAAACGCGTTTTTTCAGACAACTGAATACCTATGTAACTGCAAAGCTCAGAAGAGCCCACACACTCAGCTCTTAACCCCAGTGTGCAGAAAGTGTCAAAACGTGTTTTTCAGCAGAAATAAACATGTTTCTGCAAGTTTGGTCAACCCCATGTAAGTTATGGGGCAGTAACAGCACTTTTTTCAAAACGTGTTTTTCAGCCCGAAATAAACGCGTTTTTTCAGACAACTGAATCCCTATGTAACTGTAAGGCTCAGAAGAGCCCACACACTCTGCTCTTAACCCCAGTGTGCAGAAAGTGTCAAAACGTGTTTTTCAGCAGAAATAAACATGTTTCTGGAAGTTTGGTCAACCCCATGTAAGTTATGGGGCAGTTACAGTACACTTTTCAAAACGTGTTTTTCAGCCCGAAATAAACGCGTTTTTTCAGACAACTGAATCCCTATGTAACTGCAAAGCTCAGAAGAGCCCACACACTCAGCTCTTAACCCCAGTGTGCAGAAAATGTCAAAACGTGTTTTTCAGCAGAAATAAACATGTTTCTGCAAGTTTGGTCAACCCCATGTAAGTTATGGGGCAGTTACAGTGCACTTTTCAAAACGTGTTTTTCAGCCCGAAATAAACGCGTTTTTTCAGACAACTGAATCCCTATGTAACTGCAAGGCTCAGAACAGCCCACACATCAGCTCTTAACCCCAGTGTGCAGAAAGTGTCAAAACATGTTTTTCAGCAGAAATAAACATGTTTCTGCAAGTTTGGTCAACCCCATGTAAGTTATGGGGCAGTAACAGCACTTTTTTCAAAACGTGTTTTTCAGCCCGAAATAAACGCGTTTTTTCAGACAACTGAATCCCTATGTAACTGCAAGGCTCAGAAGAGCCCACACACTCTGCTCTTAACCCCAGTGTGCAGAAAATGTCAAAACGTGTTTTTCAGCAGAAATAAACATGTTTCTGCAAGTTTGGTCAACCCCATGGAAGTTATGGGGCAGTTACAGTACACTTTTCAAAACGTGTTTTTCAGCCCGAAATAAACGCGTTTTTTCAGACAACTGAATCCCTATGTAACTGCAAAGCTCAGAAGAGCCCACACACTCAGCTCTTAACCCCAGTGTGCAGAAAGTGTCAAAACGTGTTTTTCAGCAGAAATAAACATGTTTCTGCAAGTTTAGTCAACCCCATGTAAGTTATGGGGCAGTAACAGCACTTTTTTCAAAACGTGTTTTTCAGCCCGAAATAAACGCGTTTTTTCAGACAACTGAATCCCTATGTAACTGTAAGGCTCAGAAGAGCCCACACACTCTGCTCTTAACCCCAGTGTGCAGAAAGTGTCAAAACGTGTTTTTCAGCAGAAATAAACATGTTTCTGCAAGTTTGGTCAACCCCATGTAAGTTATGGGGCAGTAACAGCACTTTTTTCAAAACGTGTTTTTCAGCCCGAAATAAACGCGTTTTTTCAGACAACTGAATCCCTATGTAACTGTAAGGCTCAGAAGAGCCCACACACTCTGCTCTTAACCCCAGTGTGCAGAAAGTGTCAAAACATGTTTTTCAGCAGAAATAAACATGTTTCTGCAAGTTTGGTCAACCCCATGTAAGTTATGGGGCAGTAACAGCACTTTTTTCAAAACGTGTTTTTCAGCCCGAAATAAACGCGTTTTTTCAGACAACTGAATCCCTATGTAACTGTAAGGCTCAGAAGAGCCCACACACTCTGCTCTTAACCACAGTGTGCAGAAAGTGTCAAAACGTGTTTTTCAGCAGAAATAAACATGTTTCTGCAAGTTTGGTCAACCCCATGTAAGTTATGGGGCAGTAACAGCACTTTTTTCAAAACGTGTTTTTCAGCCCGAAATAAACGCGTTTTTTCAGACAACTGAATCCCTATGTAACTGTAAGGCTCAGAAGAGCCCACACACTCTGCTCTTAACCCCAGTGTGCAGAAAGTGTCAAAACGTGTTTTTCAGCAGAAATAAACATGTTTCTGGAAGTTTGGTCAACCCCATGTAAGTTATGGGGCAGTTACAGTACACTTTTCAAAACGTGTTTTTCAGCCCGAAATAAACGCGTTTTTTCAGACAACTGAATCCCTATGTAACTGCAAAGCTCAGAAGAGCCCACACACTCAGCTCTTAACCCCAGTGTGCAGAAAATGTCAAAACGTGTTTTTCAGCAGAAATAAACATGTTTCTGCAAGTTTGGTCAACCCCATGTAAGTTATGGGGCAGTTACAGTGCACTTTTCAAAACGTGTTTTTCAGCCCGAAATAAACGCGTTTTTTCAGACAACTGAATCCCTATGTAACTGCAAGGCTCAGAACAGCCCACACATCAGCTCTTAACCCCAGTGTGCAGAAAGTGTCAAAACATGTTTTTCAGCAGAAATAAACATGTTTCTGCAAGTTTGGTCAACCCCATGTAAGTTATGGGGCAGTAACAGCACTTTTTTCAAAACGTGTTTTTCAGCCCGAAATAAACGCGTTTTTTCAGACAACTGAATCCCTATGTAACTGCAAGGCTCAGAACAGCCCACACACTCAGCTCTTAACCCCAGTGTGCAGAAAGTGTCAAAACATGTTTTTCAGCAGAAATAAACATGTTTCTGCAAGTTTGGTCAACCCCATGTAAGTTATGGGGCAGTTACAGTACACTTTTCAAAACGTGTTTTTCAGCCCGAAATAAACGCGTTTTTTCAGACAACTGAATACCTATGTAACTGCAAAGCTCAGAAGAGCCCACACACTCAGCTCTTAACCCCAGTGTGCAGAAAGTGTCAAAACGTGTTTTTCAGCAGAAATAAACATGTTTCTGCAAGTTTGGTCAACCCCATGTAAGTTATGGGGCAGTTACAGTAGACTTTTCAAAACGTGTTTTTCAGCCCGAAATAAACGCGTTTTTTCAGACAACTGAATCCCTATGTAACTGCAAGGCTCAGAAGAGCCCACACACTCAGCTCTTAACCCCAGTGTGCAGAAAGTGTCAAAACATGTTTTTCAGCAGAAATAAACATGTTTCTGCAAGTTTGGTCAACCCCATGTAAGTTATGGGGCAGTTACAGTGCACTTTTCAAAACGTGTTTTTCAGCCCGAAATAAACGCGTTTTTTCAGACAACTGAATTCCTATGTAACTGCAAGGCTCAGAACAGCCCACACACTCTGCTCTTAACCCCAGTGTGCAGAAAGTGTCAAAACGTGTTTTTCAGCAGAAATAAACATGTTTCTGCAAGTTTGGTCAACCCCATGTAAGTTATGGGGCAGTTACAGTGCACTTTTCAAAACGTGTTTTTCAGCCCGAAATAAACGCGTTTTTTCAGACAACTGAATCCCTATGTAACTGCAAGGCTCAGAAGAGCCCACACACTCTGCTCTTAACCCCAGTGTGCAGAAAGTGTCAAAACGTGTTTTTCAGCAGAAATAAACATGTTTCTGCAAGTTTGGTCAACCCCATGTAAGTTATGGGGCAGTTACAGTACACTTTTCAAAACGTGTTTTTCAGCCCGAAATAAACGCGTTTTTTCAGACAACTGAATCCCTATGTAACTGCAAAGCTCAGAAGAGCCCACACACTCAGCTCTTAACCCCAGTGTGCAGAAAGTGTCAAAACGTGTTTTTCAGCAGAAATAAACATGTTTCTGCAAGTTTGGTCAACCCCATGTAAGTTATGGGGCAGTAACAGCACTTTTTTCAAAACGTGTTTTTCAGCCCGAAATAAACGCGTTTTTTCAGACAACTGAATCCCTATGTAACTGCAAGGCTCAGAAGAGCCCACACACTCTGCTCTTAACCCCAGTGTGCAGAAAGTGTCAAAACGTGTTTTTCAGCAGAAATAAACATGTTTCTGCAAGTTTGGTCAACCCCATGTAAGTTATGGGGCAGTTACAGTACACTTTTCAAAACGTGTTTTTCAGCCCGAAATAAACGCGTTTTTTCAGACAACTGAATACCTATGTAACTGCAAAGCTCAGAAGAGCCCACACACTCAGCTCTTAACCCCAGTGTGCAGAAAGTGTCAAAACGTGTTTTTCAGCAGAAATAAACATGTTTCTGCAAGTTTGGTCAACCCCATGTAAGTTATGGGGCAGTTACAGTAGACTTTTCAAAACGTGTTTTTCAGCCCGAAATAAACGCGTTTTTTCAGACAACTGAATCCCTATGTAACTGCAAGGCTCAGAAGAGCCCACACACTCAGCTCTTAACCCCAGTGTGCAGAAAGTGTCAAAACATGTTTTTCAGCAGAAATAAACATGTTTCTGCAAGTTTGGTCAACCCCATGTAAGTTATGGGGCAGTTACAGTGCACTTTTCAAAACGTGTTTTTCAGCCCGAAATAAACGCGTTTTTTCAGACAACTGAATCCCTATGTAACTGCAAGGCTCAGAACAGCCCACACACTCTGCTCTTAACCCCGTGTGCAGAAAGTGTCAAAACGTGTTTTTCAGCAGAAATAAACATGTTTCTGCAAGTTTGGTCAACCCCATGTAAGTTATGGGGCAGTTACAGTGCACTTTTCAAAACGTGTTTTTCAGCCCGAAATAAACGCGTTTTTTCAGACAACTGAATCCCTATGTAACTGCAAAGCTCAGAAGAGCCCACACACTCAGCTCTTAACCCCAGTGTGCAGAAAGTGTCAAAACGTGTTTTTCAGCAGAAATAAACATGTTTCTGCAAGTTTGGTCAACCCCATGTAAGTTATGGGGCATGTTACAGTAGACTTTTCAAAACGTGTTTTTCAGCCCGAAATAAACGCGTTTTTTCAGACAACTGAATCCCTATGTAACTGCAAGGCTCAGAAGAGCCCACACACTCAGCTCTTAACCCCAGTGTGCAGAAAGTGTCAAAACATGTTTTTCAGCAGAAATAAACATGTTTCTGCAAGTTTGGTCAACCCCATGTAAGTTATGGGGCAGTTACAGTGCACTTTTCAAAACGTGTTTTTCAGCCCGAAATAAACGCGTTTTTTCAGACAACTGAATCCCTATGTAACTGCAAGGCTCAGAACAGCCCACACACTCTGCTCTTAACCCCAGTGTGCAGAAAGTGTCAAAACGTGTTTTTCAGCAGAAATAAACATGTTTCTGCAAGTTTGGTCAACCCCATGTAAGTTATGGGGCAGTTACAGTGCACTTTTCAAAACGTGTTTTTCAGCCCGAAATAAACGCGTTTTTTCAGACAACTGAATCCCTATGTAACTGCAAAGCTCAGAAGAGCCCACACACTCAGCTCTTAACCCCAGTGTGCAGAAAGTGTCAAAACATGTTTTTCAGCAGAAATAAACATGTTTCTGCAAGTTTGGTCAACCCCATGTAAGTTATGGGGCAGTTACAGTGCACTTTTCAAAACGTGTTTTTCAGCCCGAAATAAACGCGTTTTTTCAGACAACTGAATTCCTATGTAACTGCAAGGCTCAGAACAGCCCACACACTCTGCTCTTAACCCCAGTGTGCAGAAAGTGTCAAAACGTGTTTTTCAGCAGAAATAAACATGTTTCTGCAAGTTTGGTCAACCCCATGTAAGTTATGGGGCAGTTACAGTGCACTTTTCAAAACGTGTTTTTCAGCCCGAAATAAACGCGTTTTTTCAGACAACTGAATCCCTATGTAACTGCAAGGCTCAGAAGAGCCCACACACTCTGCTCTTAACCCCAGTGTGCAGAAAGTGTCAAAACGTGTTTTTCAGCAGAAATAAACATGTTTCTGCAAGTTTGGTCAACCCCATGTAAGTTATGGGGCAGTTACAGTACACTTTTCAAAACGTGTTTTTCAGCCCGAAATAAACGCGTTTTTTCAGACAACTGAATCCCTATGTAACTGCAAAGCTCAGAAGAGCCCACACACTCAGCTCTTAACCCCAGTGTGCAGAAAGTGTCAAAACGTGTTTTTCAGCAGAAATAAACATGTTTCTGCAAGTTTGGTCAACCCCATGTAAGTTATGGGGCAGTAACAGCACATTTTTCAAAACGTGTTTTTCAGCCCGAAATAAACGCGTTTTTTCAGACAACTGAATCCCTATGTAACTGTAAGGCTCAGAAGAGCCCACACACTCTGCTCTTAACCCCAGTGTGCAGAAAGTGTCAAAACGTGTTTTTCAGCAGAAATAAACATGTTTCTGCAAGTTTGGTCAACCCCATGTAAGTTATGGGGCAGTTACAGTACACTTTTCAAAACGTGTTTTTCAGCCCGAAATAAACGCGTTTTTTCAGACAACTGAATACCTATGTAACTGCAAAGCTCAGAAGAGCCCACACACTCAGCTCTTAACCCCAGTTTGCAGAAAGTGTCAAAACGTGTTTTTCAGCAGAAATAAACATGTTTCTGCAAGTTTGGTCAACCCCATGGAAGTTATGGGGCAGTTACAGTACACTTTTCAAAACGTGTTTTTCAGCCCGAAATAAACGCGTTTTTTCAGACAACTGAATCCCTATGTAACTGCAAAGCTCAGAAGAGCCCACACACTCAGCTCTTAACCCCAGTGTGCAGAAAGTGTCAAAACGTGTTTTTCAGCAGAAATAAACATGTTTCTGCAAGTTTGGTCAACCCCATGTAAGTTATGGGGCAGTAACAGCACTTTTTTCAAAACGTGTTTTTCAGCCCGAAATAAACGCGTTTTTTCAGACAACTGAATCCCTATGTAACTGTAAGGCTCAGAAGAGCCCACACACTCTGCTCTTAACCCCAGTGTGCAGAAAGTGTCAAAACGTGTTTTTCAGCAGAAATAAACATGTTTCTGCAAGTTTGGTCAACCCCATGTAAGTTATGGGGCAGTAACAGCACTTTTTTCAAAACGTGTTTTTCAGCCCGAAATAAACGCGTTTTTTCAGACAACTGAATCCCTATGTAACTGTAAGGCTCAGAAGAGCCCACACACTCTGCTCTTAACCCCAGTGTGCAGAAAGTGTCAAAACGGGTTTTTCAGCAGAAATAAACATGTTTCTGCAAGTTTGGTCAACCCCATGTAAGTTATGGGGCAGTTACAGTACACTTTTCAAAACGTGTTTTTCAGCACGAAATAAACGCGTTTTTTCAGACAACTGAATCCCTATGTAACTGCAAGGCTCAGAAGAGCCCACACACTCTGCTCTTAACCCCAGTGTGCAGAAAGTGTCAAAACGTGTTTTTCAGCAGAAATAAACATGTTTCTGCAAGTTTGGTCAACCCCATGTAAGTTATGGGGCAGTTACAGTGCACTTTTCAAAACGTGTTTTTCAGCCCGAAATAAACGCGTTTTTTCAGACAACTGAATCTTTAAGTAACTGCAAGGCTCAGAACAGCCCACACACTCAGCTCTTAACCCCAGTGTGCAGAAAGTGTCAAAACATGTTTTTCAGCAGAAATAAACATGTTTCTGCAAGTTTGGTCAACCCCATGTAAGTTATGGGGCAGTTACAGTGCACTTTTCAAAACGTGTTTTTCAGCCCGAAATAAACGCGTTTTTTCAGACAACTGAATCCCTATGTAACTGTAAGGCTCAGAAGAGCCCACACACTCTGCTCTTAACCCCAGTGTGCAGAAAGTGTCAAAACGTGTTTTTCAGCAGAAATAAACATGTTTCTGCAAGTTTGGTCAACCCCATGTAAGTTATGGGGCAGTTACAGTACACTTTTCAAAACGTGTTTTTCAGCCCGAAATAAACGCGTTTTTTCAGACAACTGAATACCTATGTAACTGCAAAGCTCAGAAGAGCCCACACACTCAGCTCTTAACCCCAGTGTGCAGAAAGTGTCAAAACGTGTTTTTCAGCAGAAATAAACATGTTTCTGCAAGTTTGGTCAACCCCATGTAAGTTATGGGGCAGTTACAGTGCACTTTTCAAAACGTGTTTTTCAGCCCGAAATAAACGCGTTTTTTCAGACAACTGAATCCCTATGTAACTGCAAGGCTCAGAAGAGCCCACACACTCTGCTCTTAACCCCAGTGTGCAGAAAGTGTCAAAACGTGTTTTTCAGCAGAAATAAACATGTTTCTGCAAGTTTGGTCAACCCCATGTAAGTTATGGGGCAGTTACAGTACACTTTTCAAAACGTGTTTTTCAGCCCGAAATAAACGCGTTTTTTCAGACAACTGAATCCCTATGTAACTGCAAAGCTCAGAAGAGCCCACACACTCAGCTCTTAACCCCAGTGTGCAGAAAGTGTCAAAACGTGTTTTTCAGCAGAAATAAACATGTTTCTGCAAGTTTGGTCAACCCCATGTAAGTTATGGGGCAGTAACAGCACATTTTTCAAAACGTGTTTTTCAGCCCGAAATAAACGCGTTTTTTCAGACAACTGAATCCCTATGTAACTGTAAGGCTCAGAAGAGCCCACACACTCTGCTCTTAACCCCAGTGTGCAGAAAGTGTCAAAACGTGTTTTTCAGCAGAAATAAACATGTTTCTGCAAGTTTGGTCAACCCCATGTAAGTTATGGGGCAGTTACAGTACACTTTTCAAAACGTGTTTTTCAGCCCGAAATAAACGCGTTTTTTCAGACAACTGAATACCTATGTAACTGCAAAGCTCAGAAGAGCCCACACACTCAGCTCTTAACCCCAGTTTGCAGAAAGTGTCAAAACGTGTTTTTCAGCAGAAATAAACATGTTTCTGCAAGTTTGGTCAACCCCATGGAAGTTATGGGGCAGTTACAGTACACTTTTCAAAACGTGTTTTTCAGCCCGAAATAAACGCGTTTTTTCAGACAACTGAATCCCTATGTAACTGCAAAGCTCAGAAGAGCCCACACACTCAGCTCTTAACCCCAGTGTGCAGAAAGTGTCAAAACGTGTTTTTCAGCAGAAATAAACATGTTTCTGCAAGTTTGGTCAACCCCATGTAAGTTATGGGGCAGTAACAGCACTTTTTTCAAAACGTGTTTTTCAGCCCGAAATAAACGCGTTTTTTCAGACAACTGAATCCCTATGTAACTGTAAGGCTCAGAAGAGCCCACACACTCTGCTCTTAACCCCAGTGTGCAGAAAGTGTCAAAACGTGTTTTTCAGCAGAAATAAACATGTTTCTGCAAGTTTGGTCAACCCCATGTAAGTTATGGGGCAGTAACAGCTCTTTTTTCAAAACGTGTTTTTCAGCCCGAAATAAACGCGTTTTTTCAGACAACTGAATCCCTATGTAACTGTAAGGCTCAGAAGAGCCCACACACTCTGCTCTTAACCCCAGTGTGCAGAAAGTGTCAAAACGGGTTTTTCAGCAGAAATAAACATGTTTCTGCAAGTTTGGTCAACCCCATGTAAGTTATGGGGCAGTTACAGTACACTTTTCAAAACGTGTTTTTCAGCACGAAATAAACGCGTTTTTTCAGACAACTGAATCCCTATGTAACTGCAAGGCTCAGAAGAGCCCACACACTCTGCTCTTAACCCCAGTGTGCAGAAAGTGTCAAAACGTGTTTTTCAGCAGAAATAAACATGTTTCTGCAAGTTTGGTCAACCCCATGTAAGTTATGGGGCAGTTACAGTGCACTTTTCAAAACGTGTTTTTCAGCCCGAAATAAACGCGTTTTTTCAGACAACTGAATCCTTAAGTAACTGCAAGGCTCAGAACAGCCCACACACTCAGCTCTTAACCCCAGTGTGCAGAAAGTGTCAAAACATGTTTTTCAGCAGAAATAAACATGTTTCTGCAAGTTTGGTCAACACCATGTAAGTTATGGGGCAGTTACAGTGCACTTTTCAAAACGTGTTTTTCAGCCCGAAATAAACGCGTTTTTTCAGACAACTGAATCCCTATGTAACTGTAAGGCTCAGAAGAGCCCACACACTCTGCTCTTAACCCCAGTGTGCAGAAAGTGTCAAAACGTGTTTTTCAGCAGAAATAAACATGTTTCTGCAAGTTTGGTCAACCCCATGTAAGTTATGGGGCAGTTACAGTACACTTTTCAAAACGTGTTTTTCAGCCCGAAATAAACGCGTTTTTTCAGACAACTGAATCCCTATGTAACTGCAAAGCTCAGAAGAGCCCACACACTCAGCTCTTAACCCCAGTGTGCAGAAAGTGTCAAAACGTGTTTTTCAGCAGAAATAAACATGTTTCTGCAAGTTTGGTCAACCCCATGTAAGTTATGGGGCAGTTACAGTAGACTTTTCAAAACGTGTTTTTCAGCCCGAAATAAACGCGTTTTTTCAGACAACTGAATCCCTATGTAACTGCAAGGCTCAGAAGAGCCCACACACTCAGCTCTTAACCCCAGTGTGCAGAAAGTGTCAAAACATGTTTTTCAGCAGAAATAAACATGTTTCTGCAAGTTTGGTCAACCCCATGTAAGTTATGGGGCAGTTACAGTGCACTTTTCAAAACGTGTTTTTCAGCCCGAAATAAACGCGTTTTTTCAGACAACTGAATCCCTATGTAACTGCAAGGCTCAGAACAGCCCACACACTCTGCTCTTAACCCCAGTGTGCAGAAAGTGTCAAAACGTGTTTTTCAGCAGAAATAAACATGTTTCTGCAAGTTTGGTCAACCCCATGTAAGTTATGGGGCAGTTACAGTGCACTTTTCAAAACGTGTTTTTCAGCCCGAAATAAACGCGTTTTTTCAGACAACTGAATCCCTATGTAACTGCAAGGCTCAGAACAGCCCACACACTCAGCTCTTAACCCCAGTGTGCAGAAAGTGTCAAAACATGTTTTTCAGCAGAAATAAACATGTTTCTGCAAGTTTGGTCAACCCCATGTAAGTTATGGGGCAGTAACAGCACTTTTTTCAAAACGTGTTTTTAAGCACGAAATAAACGCGTTTTTTCAGACAACTGAATCCCTATGTAACTGTAAGGCTCAGAAGAGCCCACACACTCTGCTCTTAACCCCAGTGTGCAGAAAGTGTCAAAACATGTTTTTCAGCAGAAATAAACATGTTTCTGCAAGTTTGGTCAACCCCATGTAAGTTATGGGGCAGTTACAGTGCACTTTTCAAAACGTGTTTTTCAGCCCGAAATAAACGCGTTTTTTCAGACAACTGAATCCCTATGTAACTGCAAGGCTCAGAACAGCCCACACACTCAGCTCTTAACCCCAGTGTGCAGAAAGTGTCAAAACGTGTTTTTCAGCAGAAATAAACATGTTTCTGCAAGTTTGGTCAACCCCATGTAAGTTATGGGGCAGTAACAGCACTTTTTTCAAAACGTGTTTTTCAGCCCGAAATAAACGCGTTTTTTCAGACAACTGAATCCCTATGTAACTGTAAGGCTCAGAAGAGCCCACACACTCTGCTCTTAACCCCAGTGTGCAGAAAGTGTCAAAACGTGTTTTTCAGCAGAAATAAACATGTTTCTGCAAGTTTGGTCAACCCCATGTAAGTTATGGGGCAGTTACAGTACACTTTTCAAAACGTGTTTTTCAGCCCGAAATAAACGCGTTTTTTCAGACAACTGAATCCCTATGTAACTGCAAAGCTCAGAAGAGCCCACACACTCAACTCTTAACCCCAGTGTGCAGAAAATGTCAAAACGTGTTTTTCAGCAGAAATAAACATGTTTCTGCAAGTTTGGTCAACCCCATGTAAGTTATGGGGCAGTTACAGTGCACTTTTCAAAACGTGTTTTTCAGCCCGAAATAAACGCGTTTTTTCAGACAACTGAATCCCTATGTAACTGCAAGGCTCAGAACAGCCCACACACTCAGCTCTTAACCCCAGTGTGCAGAAAGTGTCAAAACATGTTTTTCAGCAGAAATAAACATGTTTCTGCAAGTTTGGTCAACCCCATGTAAGTTATGGGGCAGTAACAGCACTTTTTTCAAAACGTGTTTTTCAGCCCGAAATAAACGCGTTTTTTCAGACAACTGAATCCCTATGTAACTGCAAGGCTCAGAAGAGCCCACACACTCTGCTCTTAACCCCAGTGTGCAGAAAGTGTCAAAACGTGTTTTTCAGCAGAAATAAACATGTTTCTGCAAGTTTGGTCAACCCCATGTAAGTTATTTGGCAGTTACAGTACACTTTTCAAAACGTGTTTTTCAGCCCGAAATAAACGCGTTTTTTCAGACAACTGAATACCTATGTAACTGCAAAGCTCAGAAGAGCCCACACACTCAGCTCTTAACCCCAGTGTGCAGAAAGTGTCAAAACGTGTTTTTCAGCAGAAATAAACATGTTTCTGCAAGTTTGGTCAACCCCATGTAAGTTATGGGGCAGTAACAGCACTTTTTTCAAAACGTGTTTTTCAGCCCGAAATAAACGCGTTTTTTCAGACAACTGAATCCCTATGTAACTGTAAGGCTCAGAAGAGCCCACACACTCTGCTCTTAACCCCAGTGTGCAGAAAGTGTCAAAACGTGTTTTTCAGCAGAAATAAACATGTTTCTGGAAGTTTGGTCAACCCCATGTAAGTTATGGGGCAGTTACAGTACACTTTTCAAAACGTGTTTTTCAGCCCGAAATAAACGCGTTTTTTCAGACAACTGAATCCCTATGTAACTGCAAAGCTCAGAAGAGCCCACACACTCAGCTCTTAACCCCAGTGTGCAGAAAATGTCAAAACGTGTTTTTCAGCAGAAATAAACATGTTTCTGCAAGTTTGGTCAACCCCATGTAAGTTATGGGGCAGTTACAGTGCACTTTTCAAAACGTGTTTTTCAGCCCGAAATAAACGCGTTTTTTCAGACAACTGAATCCCTATGTAACTGCAAGGCTCAGAACAGCCCACACATCAGCTCTTAACCCCAGTGTGCAGAAAGTGTCAAAACATGTTTTTCAGCAGAAATAAACATGTTTCTGCAAGTTTGGTCAACCCCATGTAAGTTATGGGGCAGTAACAGCACTTTTTTCAAAACGTGTTTTTCAGCCCGAAATAAACGCGTTTTTTCAGACAACTGAATCCCTATGTAACTGCAAGGCTCAGAACAGCCCACACACTCAGCTCTTAACCCCAGTGTGCAGAAAGTGTCAAAACATGTTTTTCAGCAGAAATAAACATGTTTCTGCAAGTTTGGTCAACCCCATGTAAGTTATGGGGCAGTTACAGTGCACTTTTCAAAACGTGTTTTTCAGCCCGAAATAAACGCGTTTTTTCAGACAACTGAATCCCTATGTAACTGCAAGGCTCAGAACAGCCCACACACTCAGCTCTTAACCCCAGTGTGCAGAAAGTGTCAAAACATGTTTTTCAGCAGAAATAAACATGTTTCTGCAAGTTTGGTCAACCCCATGTAAGTTATGGGGCAGTAACAGCACTTTTTTCAAAACGTGTTTTTCAGCCCGAAATAAACGCGTTTTTTCAGACAACTGAATCCCTATGTAACTGCAAGGCTCAGAAGAGCCCACACACTCTGCTCTTAACCCCAGTGTGCAGAAAGTGTCAAAACGTGTTTTTCAGCAGAAATAAACATGTTTCTGCAAGTTTGGTCAACCCCATGTAAGTTATGGGGCAGTTACAGTACACTTTTCAAAACGTGTTTTTCAGCCCGAAATAAACGCGTTTTTTCAGACAACTGAATACCTATGTAACTGCAAAGCTCAGAAGAGCCCACACACTCAGCTCTTAACCCCAGTGTGCAGAAAGTGTCAAAACGTGTTTTTCAGCAGAAATAAACATGTTTCTGCAAGTTTGGTCAACCCCATGTAAGTTATGGGGCAGTTACAGTAGACTTTTCAAAACGTGTTTTTCAGCCCGAAATAAACGCGTTTTTTCAGACAACTGAATCCCTATGTAACTGCAAGGCTCAGAAGAGCCCACACACTCAGCTCTTAACCCCAGTGTGCAGAAAGTGTCAAAACATGTTTTTCAGCAGAAATAAACATGTTTCTGCAAGTTTGGTCAACCCCATGTAAGTTATGGGGCAGTTACAGTGCACTTTTCAAAACGTGTTTTTCAGCCCGAAATAAACGCGTTTTTTCAGACAACTGAATCCCTATGTAACTGCAAGGCTCAGAACAGCCCACACACTCTGCTCTTAACCCCAGTGTGCAGAAAGTGTCAAAACGTGTTTTTCAGCAGAAATAAACATGTTTCTGCAAGTTTGGTCAACCCCATGTAAGTTATGGGGCAGTTACAGTGCACTTTTCAAAACGTGTTTTTCAGCCCGAAATAAACGCGTTTTTTCAGACAACTGAATCCCTATGTAACTGCAAAGCTCAGAAGAGCCCACACACTCAGCTCTTAACCCCAGTGTGCAGAAAGTGTCAAAACGTGTTTTTCAGCAGAAATAAACATGTTTCTGCAAGTTTGGTCAACCCCATGTAAGTTATGGGGCATGTTACAGTAGACTTTTCAAAACGTGTTTTTCAGCCCGAAATAAACGCGTTTTTTCAGACAACTGAATCCCTATGTAACTGCAAGGCTCAGAAGAGCCCACACACTCAGCTCTTAACCCCAGTGTGCAGAAAGTGTCAAAACATGTTTTTCAGCAGAAATAAACATGTTTCTGCAAGTTTGGTCAACCCCATGTAAGTTATGGGGCAGTTACAGTGCACTTTTCAAAACGTGTTTTTCAGCCCGAAATAAACGCGTTTTTTCAGACAACTGAATCCCTATGTAACTGCAAGGCTCAGAACAGCCCACACACTCTGCTCTTAACCCCAGTGTGCAGAAAGTGTCAAAACGTGTTTTTCAGCAGAAATAAACATGTTTCTGCAAGTTTGGTCAACCCCATGTAAGTTATGGGGCAGTTACAGTGCACTTTTCAAAACGTGTTTTTCAGCCCGAAATAAACGCGTTTTTTCAGACAACTGAATCCCTATATAACTGCAAAGCTCAGAAGAGCCCACACACTCAGCTCTTAACCCCAGTGTGCAGAAAGTGTCAAAACATGTTTTTCAGCAGAAATAAACATGTTTCTGCAAGTTTGGTCAACCCCATGTAAGTTATGGGGCAGTTACAGTGCACTTTTCAAAACGTGTTTTTCAGCCCGAAATAAACGCGTTTTTTCAGACAACTGAATTCCTATGTAACTGCAAGGCTCAGAACAGCCCACACACTCTGCTCTTAACCCCAGTGTGCAGAAAGTGTCAAAACGTGTTTTTCAGCAGAAATAAACATGTTTCTGCAAGTTTGGTCAACCCCATGTAAGTTATGGGGCAGTTACAGTGCACTTTTCAAAACGTGTTTTTCAGCCCGAAATAAACGCGTTTTTTCAGACAACTGAATCCCTATGTAACTGCAAGGCTCAGAAGAGCCCACACACTCTGCTCTTAACCCCAGTGTGCAGAAAGTGTCAAAACGTGTTTTTCAGCAGAAATAAACATGTTTCTGCAAGTTTGGTCAACCCCATGTAAGTTATGGGGCAGTTACAGTACACTTTTCAAAACGTGTTTTTCAGCCCGAAATAAACGCGTTTTTTCAGACAACTGAATCCCTATGTAACTGCAAAGCTCAGAAGAGCCCACACACTCAGCTCTTAACCCCAGTGTGCAGAAAGTGTCAAAACGTGTTTTTCAGCAGAAATAAACATGTTTCTGCAAGTTTGGTCAACCCCATGTAAGTTATGGGGCAGTAACAGCACATTTTTCAAAACGTGTTTTTCAGCCCGAAATAAACGCGTTTTTTCAGACAACTGAATCCCTATGTAACTGTAAGGCTCAGAAGAGCCCACACACTCTGCTCTTAACCCCAGTGTGCAGAAAGTGTCAAAACGTGTTTTTCAGCAGAAATAAACATGTTTCTGCAAGTTTGGTCAACCCCATGTAAGTTATGGGGCAGTTACAGTACACTTTTCAAAACGTGTTTTTCAGCCCGAAATAAACGCGTTTTTTCAGACAACTGAATACCTATGTAACTGCAAAGCTCAGAAGAGCCCACACACTCAGCTCTTAACCCCAGTTTGCAGAAAGTGTCAAAACGTGTTTTTCAGCAGAAATAAACATGTTTCTGCAAGTTTGGTCAACCCCATGGAAGTTATGGGGCAGTTACAGTACACTTTTCAAAACGTGTTTTTCAGCCCGAAATAAACGCGTTTTTTCAGACAACTGAATCCCTATGTAACTGCAAAGCTCAGAAGAGCCCACACACTCAGCTCTTAACCCCAGTGTGCAGAAAGTGTCAAAACGTGTTTTTCAGCAGAAATAAACATGTTTCTGCAAGTTTAGTCAACCCCATGTAAGTTATGGGGCAGTAACAGCACTTTTTTCAAAACGTGTTTTTCAGCCCGAAATAAACGCGTTTTTTCAGACAACTGAATCCCTATGTAACTGTAAGGCTCAGAAGAGCCCACACACTCTGCTCTTAACCCCAGTGTGCAGAAAGTGTCAAAACGTGTTTTTCAGCAGAAATAAACATGTTTCTGCAAGTTTGGTCAACCCCATGTAAGTTATGGGGCAGTAACAGCACTTTTTTCAAAACGTGTTTTTCAGCCCGAAATAAACGCGTTTTTTCAGACAACTGAATCCCTATGTAACTGCAAGGCTCAGAAGAGCCCACACACTCTGCTCTTAACCCCAGTGTGCAGAAAGTGTCAAAACGTGTTTTTCAGCAGAAATAAACATGTTTCTGCAAGTTTGGTCAACCCCATGTAAGTTATGGGGCAGTTACAGTGCACTTTTCAAAACGTGTTTTTCAGCCCGAAATAAACGCGTTTTTTCAGACAACTGAATCCTTAAGTAACTGCAAGGCTCAGAACAGCCCACACACTCAGCTCTTAACCCCAGTGTGCAGAAAGTGTCAAAACATGTTTTTCAGCAGAAATAAACATGTTTCTGCAAGTTTGGTCAACCCCATGTAAGTTATGGGGCAGTTACAGTGCACTTTTCAAAACGTGTTTTTCAGCCCGAAATAAACGCGTTTTTTCAGACAACTGAATCCCTATGTAACTGCAAGGCTCAGAATAGCCCACACACTCTGCTCTTAACCCCAGTGTGCAGAAAGTGTCAAAACGTGTTTTTCAGCAGAAATAAACATGTTTCTGCAAGTTTGGTCAACCCCATGTAAGTTATGGGGCAGTTACAGTGCACTTTTCAAAACGTGTTTTTCAGCCCGAAATAAACGCGTTTTTTCAGACAACTGAATCCCTATGTAACTGCAAGGCTCAGAACAGCCCACACACTCAGCTCTTAACCCCAGTGTGCAGAAAGTGTCAAAACATGTTTTTCAGCAGAAATAAACATGTTTCTGCAAGTTTGGTCAACCCCATGTAAGTTATGGGGCAGTTACAGTACACTTTTCAAAACGTGTTTTTCAGCCCGAAATAAACGCGTTTTTTCAGACAACTGAATCCCTATGTAACTGCAAAGCTCAGAAGAGCCCACACACTCAGCTCTTAACCCCAGTGTGCAGAAAGTGTCAAAACGTGTTTTTCAGCAGAAATAAACATGTTTCTGCAAGTTTGGTCAACCCCATGTAAGTTATGGGGCAGTAACAGCACATTTTTCAAAACGTGTTTTTCAGCCCGAAATAAACGCGTTTTTTCAGACAACTGAATCCCTATGTAACTGTAAGGCTCAGAAGAGCCCACACACTCTGCTCTTAACCCCAGTGTGCAGAAAGTGTCAAAACGTGTTTTTCAGCAGAAATAAACATGTTTCTGCAAGTTTGGTCAACCCCATGTAAGTTATGGGGCAGTTACAGTACACTTTTCAAAACGTGTTTTTCAGCCCGAAATAAACGCGTTTTTTCAGACAACTGAATACCTATGTAACTGCAAAGCTCAGAAGAGCCCACACACTCAGCTCTTAACCCCAGTTTGCAGAAAGTGTCAAAACGTGTTTTTCAGCAGAAATAAACATGTTTCTGCAAGTTTGGTCAACCCCATGGAAGTTATGGGGCAGTTACAGTACACTTTTCAAAACGTGTTTTTCAGCCCGAAATAAACGCGTTTTTTCAGACAACTGAATCCCTATGTAACTGCAAAGCTCAGAAGAGCCCACACACTCAGCTCTTAACCCCAGTGTGCAGAAAGTGTCAAAACGTGTTTTTCAGCAGAAATAAACATGTTTCTGCAAGTTTAGTCAACCCCATGTAAGTTATGGGGCAGTAACAGCACTTTTTTCAAAACGTGTTTTTCAGCCCGAAATAAACGCGTTTTTTCAGACAACTGAATCCCTATGTAACTGTAAGGCTCAGAAGAGCCCACACACTCTGCTCTTAACCCCAGTGTGCAGAAAGTGTCAAAACGTGTTTTTCAGCAGAAATAAACATGTTTCTGCAAGTTTGGTCAACCCCATGTAAGTTATGGGGCAGTAACAGCACTTTTTTCAAAACGTGTTTTTCAGCCCGAAATAAACGCGTTTTTTCAGACAACTGAATCCCTATGTAACTGCAAGGCTCAGAAGAGCCCACACACTCTGCTCTTAACCCCAGTGTGCAGAAAGTGTCAAAACGTGTTTTTCAGCAGAAATAAACATGTTTCTGCAAGTTTGGTCAACCCCATGTAAGTTATGGGGCAGTTACAGTGCACTTTTCAAAACGTGTTTTTCAGCCCGAAATAAACGCGTTTTTTCAGACAACTGAATCCTTAAGTAACTGCAAGGCTCAGAACAGCCCACACACTCAGCTCTTAACCCCAGTGTGCAGAAAGTGTCAAAACATGTTTTTCAGCAGAAATAAACATGTTTCTGCAAGTTTGGTCAACCCCATGTAAGTTATGGGGCAGTTACAGTGCACTTTTCAAAACGTGTTTTTCAGCCCGAAATAAACGCGTTTTTTCAGACAACTGAATCCCTATGTAACTGTAAGGCTCAGAAGAGCCCACACACTCTGCTCTTAACCCCAGTGTGCAGAAAGTGTCAAAACGTGTTTTTCAGCAGAAATAAACATGTTTCTGCAAGTTTGGTCAACCCCATGTAAGTTATGGGGCAGTTACAGTACACTTTTCAAAACGTGTTTTTCAGCCCGAAATAAACGCGTTTTTTCAGACAACTGAATACCTATGTAACTGCAAAGCTCAGAAGAGCCCACACACTCAGCTCTTAACCCCAGTGTGCAGAAAGTGTCAAAACGTGTTTTTCAGCAGAAATAAACATGTTTCTGCAAGTTTGGTCAACCCCATGTAAGTTATGGGGCAGTTACAGTAGACTTTTCAAAACGTGTTTTTCAGCCCGAAATAAACGCGTTTTTTCAGACAACTGAATCCCTATGTAACTGCAAGGCTCAGAAGAGCCCACACACTCAGCTCTTAACCCCAGTGTGCAGAAAGTGTCAAAACATGTTTTTCAGCAGAAATAAACATGTTTCTGCAAGTTTGGTCAACCCCATGTAAGTTATGGGGCAGTTACAGTGCACTTTTCAAAACGTGTTTTTCAGCCCGAAATAAACGCGTTTTTTCAGACAACTGAATCCCTATGTAACTGCAAGGCTCAGAACAGCCCACACACTCTGCTCTTAACCCCAGTGTGCAGAAAGTGTCAAAACGTGTTTTTCAGCAGAAATAAACATGTTTCTGCAAGTTTGGTCAACCCCATGTAAGTTATGGGGCAGTTACAGTGCACTTTTCAAAACGTGTTTTTCAGCCCGAAATAAACGCGTTTTTTCAGACAACTGAATCCCTATGTAACTGCAAGGCTCAGAACAGCCCACACACTCAGCTCTTAACCCCAGTGTGCAGAAAGTGTCAAAACATGTTTTTCAGCAGAAATAAACATGTTTCTGCAAGTTTGGTCAACCCCATGTAAGTTATGGGGCAGTAACAGCACTTTTTTCAAAACGTGTTTTTCAGCCCGAAATAAACGCGTTTTTTCAGACAACTGAATCCCTATGTAACTGTAAGGCTCAGAAGAGCCCACACACTCTGCTCTTAACCCCAGTGTGCAGAAAGTGTCAAAACATGTTTTTCAGCAGAAATAAACATGTTTCTGCAAGTTTGGTCAACCCCATGTAAGTTATGGGGCAGTTACAGTGCACTTTTCAAAACGTGTTTTTCAGCCCGAAATAAACGCGTTTTTTCAGACAACTGAATCCCTATGTAACTGCAAGGCTCAGAACAGCCCACACACTCAGCTCTTAACCCCAGTGTGCAGAAAGTGTCAAAACATGTTTTTCAGCAGAAATAAACATGTTTCTGCAAGTTTGGTCAACCCCATGTAAGTTATGGGGCAGTAACAGCACTTTTTTCAAAACGTGTTTTTCAGCCCGAAATAAACGCGTTTTTTCAGACAACTGAATCCCTATGTAACTGCAAGGCTCAGAAGAGCCCACACACTCTGCTCTTAACCCCAGTGTGCAGAAAGTGTCAAAACGTGTTTTTCAGCAGAAATAAACATGTTTCTGCAAGTTTGGTCAACCCCATGTAAGTTATGGGGCAGTTACAGTACACTTTTCAAAACGTGTTTTTCAGCCCGAAATAAACGCGTTTTTTCAGACAACTGAATACCTATGTAACTGCAAAGCTCAGAAGAGCCCACACACTCAGCTCTTAACCCCAGTGTGCAGAAAGTGTCAAAACGTGTTTTTCAGCAGAAATAAACATGTTTCTGCAAGTTTGGTCAACCCCATGTAAGTTATGGGGCAGTAACAGCACTTTTTTCAAAACGTGTTTTTCAGCCCGAAATAAACGCGTTTTTTCAGACAACTGAATCCCTATGTAACTGCAAGGCTCAGAACAGCCCACACACTCAGCTCTTAACCCCAGTGTGCAGAAAGTGTCAAAACATGTTTTTCAGCAGAAATAAACATGTTTCTGCAAGTTTGGTCAACCCCATGTAAGTTATGGGGCAGTAACAGCACTTTTTTCAAAACGTGTTTTTCAGCCCGAAATAAACGCGTTTTTTCAGACAACTGAATCCCTATGTAACTGCAAGGCTCAGAAGAGCCCACACACTCTGCTCTTAACCCCAGTGTGCAGAAAGTGTCAAAACGTGTTTTTCAGCAGAAATAAACATGTTTCTGCAAGTTTGGTCAACCCCATGTAAGTTATGGGGCATGTTACAGTAGACTTTTCAAAACGTGTTTTTCAGCCCGAAATAAACGCGTTTTTTCAGACAACTGAATCCCTATGTAACTGCAAGGCTCAGAAGAGCCCACACACTCAGCTCTTAACCCCAGTGTGCAGAAAGTGTCAAAACATGTTTTTCAGCAGAAATAAACATGTTTCTGCAAGTTTGGTCAACCCCATGTAAGTTATGGGGCAGTTACAGTGCACTTTTCAAAACGTGTTTTTCAGCCCGAAATAAACGCGTTTTTTCAGACAACTGAATCCCTATGTAACTGCAAGGCTCAGAACAGCCCACACACTCTGCTCTTAACCCCAGTGTGCAGAAAGTGTCAAAACGTGTTTTTCAGCAGAAATAAACATGTTTCTGCAAGTTTGGTCAACCCCATGTAAGTTATGGGGCAGTTACAGTGCACTTTTCAAAACGTGTTTTTCAGCCCGAAATAAACGCGTTTTTTCAGACAACTGAATCCCTATGTAACTGCAAAGCTCAGAAGAGCCCACACACTCTGCTCTTAACCCCAGTGTGCAGAAAGTGTCAAAACGTGTTTTTCAGCAGAAATAAACATGTTTCTGCAAGTTTGGTCAACCCCATGTAAGTTATGGGGCAGTTACAGTGCACTTTTCAAAACGTGTTTTTCAGCCCGAAATAAACGCGTTTTTTCAGACAACTGAATCCTTAAGTAACTGCAAGGCTCAGAACAGCCCACACACTCAGCTCTTAACCCCAGTGTGCAGAAAGTGTCAAAACATGTTTTTCAGCAGAAATAAACATGTTTCTGCAAGTTTGGTCAACCCCATGTAAGTTATGGGGCAGTTACAGTGCACTTTTCAAAACGTGTTTTTCAGCCCGAAATAAACGCGTTTTTTCAGACAACTGAATCCCTATGTAACTGCAAGGCTCAGAACAGCCCACACACTCTGCTCTTAACCCCAGTGTGCAGAAAGTGTCAAAACGTGTTTTTCAGCAGAAATAAACATGTTTCTGCAAGTTTGGTCAACCCCATGTAAGTTATGGGGCAGTTACAGTGCACTTTTCAAAACGTGTTTTTCAGCCCGAAATAAACGCGTTTTTTCAGACAACTGAATCCCTATGTAACTGCAAGGCTCAGAACAGCCCACACACTCAGCTCTTAACCCCAGTGTGCAGAAAGTGTCAAAACATGTTTTTCAGCAGAAATAAACATGTTTCTGCAAGTTTGGTCAACCCCATGTAAGTTATGGGGCAGTAACAGCACTTTTTTCAAAACGTGTTTTTCAGCCCGAAATAAACGCGTTTTTTCAGACAACTGAATCCCTATGTAACTGTAAGGCTCAGAAGAGCCCACACACTCTGCTCTTAACCCCAGTGTGCAGAAAGTGTCAAAACATGTTTTTCAGCAGAAATAAACATGTTTCTGCAAGTTTGGTCAACCCCATGTAAGTTATGGGGCAGTTACAGTGCACTTTTCAAAACGTGTTTTTCAGCCCGAAATAAACGCGTTTTTTCAGACAACTGAATCCCTATGTAACTGCAAGGCTCAGAACAGCCCACACACTCAGCTCTTAACCCCAGTGTGCAGAAAGTGTCAAAACATGTTTTTCAGCAGAAATAAACATGTTTCTGCAAGTTTGGTCAACCCCATGTAAGTTATGGGGCAGTAACAGCACTTTTTTCAAAACGTGTTTTTCAGCCCGAAATAAACGCGTTTTTTCAGACAACTGAATCCCTATGTAACTGCAAGGCTCAGAAGAGCCCACACACTCTGCTCTTAACCCCAGTGTGCAGAAAGTGTCAAAACGTGTTTTTCAGCAGAAATAAACATGTTTCTGCAAGTTTGGTCAACCCCATGTAAGTTATGGGGCAGTTACAGTACACTTTTCAAAACGTGTTTTTCAGCCCGAAATAAACGCGTTTTTTCAGACAACTGAATCCCTATGTAACTGCAAAGCTCAGAAGAGCCCACACACTCAGCTCTTAACCCCAGTGTGCAGAAAGTGTCAAAACATGTTTTTCAGCAGAAATAAACATGTTTCTGCAAGTTTGGTCAACCCCATGTAAGTTATGGGGCAGTTACAGTGCACTTTTCAAAACGTGTTTTTCAGCCCGAAATAAACGCGTTTTTTCAGACAACTGAATTCCTATGTAACTGCAAGGCTCAGAACAGCCCACACACTCTGCTCTTAACCCCAGTGTGCAGAAAGTGTCAAAACGTGTTTTTCAGCAGAAATAAACATGTTTCTGCAAGTTTGGTCAACCCCATGTAAGTTATGGGGCAGTTACAGTGCACTTTTCAAAACGTGTTTTTCAGCCCGAAATAAACGCGTTTTTTCAGACAACTGAATCCCTATGTAACTGCAAGGCTCAGAAGAGCCCACACACTCTGCTCTTAACCCCAGTGTGCAGAAAGTGTCAAAACGTGTTTTTCAGCAGAAATAAACATGTTTCTGCAAGTTTGGTCAACCCCATGTAAGTTATGGGGCAGTTACAGTACACTTTTCAAAACGTGTTTTTCAGCCCGAAATAAACGCGTTTTTTCAGACAACTGAATCCCTATGTAACTGCAAAGCTCAGAAGAGCCCACACACTCAGCTCTTAACCCCAGTGTGCAGAAAGTGTCAAAACGTGTTTTTCAGCAGAAATAAACATGTTTCTGCAAGTTTGGTCAACCCCATGTAAGTTATGGGGCAGTAACAGCACATTTTTCAAAACGTGTTTTTCAGCCCGAAATAAACGCGTTTTTTCAGACAACTGAATCCCTATGTAACTGTAAGGCTCAGAAGAGCCCACACACTCTGCTCTTAACCCCAGTGTGCAGAAAGTGTCAAAACGTGTTTTTCAGCAGAAATAAACATGTTTCTGCAAGTTTGGTCAACCCCATGTAAGTTATGGGGCAGTTACAGTACACTTTTCAAAACGTGTTTTTCAGCCCGAAATAAACGCGTTTTTTCAGACAACTGAATACCTATGTAACTGCAAAGCTCAGAAGAGCCCACACACTCAGCTCTTAACCCCAGTTTGCAGAAAGTGTCAAAACGTGTTTTTCAGCAGAAATAAACATGTTTCTGCAAGTTTGGTCAACCCCATGGAAGTTATGGGGCAGTTACAGTACACTTTTCAAAACGTGTTTTTCAGCCCGAAATAAACGCGTTTTTTCAGACAACTGAATCCCTATGTAACTGCAAAGCTCAGAAGAGCCCACACACTCAGCTCTTAACCCCAGTGTGCAGAAAGTGTCAAAACGTGTTTTTCAGCAGAAATAAACATGTTTCTGCAAGTTTGGTCAACCCCATGTAAGTTATGGGGCAGTAACAGCACTTTTTTCAAAACGTGTTTTTCAGCCCGAAATAAACGCGTTTTTTCAGACAACTGAATCCCTATGTAACTGTAAGGCTCAGAAGAGCCCACACACTCTGCTCTTAACCCCAGTGTGCAGAAAGTGTCAAAACGTGTTTTTCAGCAGAAATAAACATGTTTCTGCAAGTTTGGTCAACCCCATGTAAGTTATGGGGCAGTAACAGCACTTTTTTCAAAACGTGTTTTTCAGCCCGAAATAAACGCGTTTTTTCAGACAACTGAATCCCTATGTAACTGTAAGGCTCAGAAGAGCCCACACACTCTGCTCTTAACCCCAGTGTGCAGAAAGTGTCAAAACGGGTTTTTCAGCAGAAATAAACATGTTTCTGCAAGTTTGGTCAACCCCATGTAAGTTATGGGGCAGTTACAGTACACTTTTCAAAACGTGTTTTTCAGCACGAAATAAACGCGTTTTTTCAGACAACTGAATCCCTATGTAACTGCAAGGCTCAGAAGAGCCCACACACTCTGCTCTTAACCCCAGTGTGCAGAAAGTGTCAAAACGTGTTTTTCAGCAGAAATAAACATGTTTCTGCAAGTTTGGTCAACCCCATGTAAGTTATGGGGCAGTTACAGTGCACTTTTCAAAACGTGTTTTTCAGCCCGAAATAAACGCGTTTTTTCAGACAACTGAATCTTTAAGTAACTGCAAGGCTCAGAACAGCCCACACACTCAGCTCTTAACCCCAGTGTGCAGAAAGTGTCAAAACATGTTTTTCAGCAGAAATAAACATGTTTCTGCAAGTTTGGTCAACCCCATGTAAGTTATGGGGCAGTTACAGTGCACTTTTCAAAACGTGTTTTTCAGCCCGAAATAAACGCGTTTTTTCAGACAACTGAATCCCTATGTAACTGTAAGGCTCAGAAGAGCCCACACACTCTGCTCTTAACCCCAGTGTGCAGAAAGTGTCAAAACGTGTTTTTCAGCAGAAATAAACATGTTTCTGCAAGTTTGGTCAACCCCATGTAAGTTATGGGGCAGTTACAGTACACTTTTCAAAACGTGTTTTTCAGCCCGAAATAAACGCGTTTTTTCAGACAACTGAATACCTATGTAACTGCAAAGCTCAGAAGAGCCCACACACTCAGCTCTTAACCCCAGTGTGCAGAAAGTGTCAAAACGTGTTTTTCAGCAGAAATAAACATGTTTCTGCAAGTTTGGTCAACCCCATGTAAGTTATGGGGCAGTTACAGTGCACTTTTCAAAACGTGTTTTTCAGCCCGAAATAAACGCGTTTTTTCAGACAACTGAATCCCTATGTAACTGCAAGGCTCAGAAGAGCCCACACACTCTGCTCTTAACCCCAGTGTGCAGAAAGTGTCAAAACGTGTTTTTCAGCAGAAATAAACATGTTTCTGCAAGTTTGGTCAACCCCATGTAAGTTATGGGGCAGTTACAGTACACTTTTCAAAACGTGTTTTTCAGCCCGAAATAAACGCGTTTTTTCAGACAACTGAATCCCTATGTAACTGCAAAGCTCAGAAGAGCCCACACACTCAGCTCTTAACCCCAGTGTGCAGAAAGTGTCAAAACGTGTTTTTCAGCAGAAATAAACATGTTTCTGCAAGTTTGGTCAACCCCATGTAAGTTATGGGGCAGTAACAGCACATTTTTCAAAACGTGTTTTTCAGCCCGAAATAAACGCGTTTTTTCAGACAACTGAATCCCTATGTAACTGTAAGGCTCAGAAGAGCCCACACACTCTGCTCTTAACCCCAGTGTGCAGAAAGTGTCAAAACGTGTTTTTCAGCAGAAATAAACATGTTTCTGCAAGTTTGGTCAACCCCATGTAAGTTATGGGGCAGTTACAGTACACTTTTCAAAACGTGTTTTTCAGCCCGAAATAAACGCGTTTTTTCAGACAACTGAATACCTATGTAACTGCAAAGCTCAGAAGAGCCCACACACTCAGCTCTTAACCCCAGTTTGCAGAAAGTGTCAAAACGTGTTTTTCAGCAGAAATAAACATGTTTCTGCAAGTTTGGTCAACCCCATGGAAGTTATGGGGCAGTTACAGTACACTTTTCAAAACGTGTTTTTCAGCCCGAAATAAACGCGTTTTTTCAGACAACTGAATCCCTATGTAACTGCAAAGCTCAGAAGAGCCCACACACTCAGCTCTTAACCCCAGTGTGCAGAAAGTGTCAAAACGTGTTTTTCAGCAGAAATAAACATGTTTCTGCAAGTTTGGTCAACCCCATGTAAGTTATGGGGCAGTAACAGCACTTTTTTCAAAACGTGTTTTTCAGCCCGAAATAAACGCGTTTTTTCAGACAACTGAATCCCTATGTAACTGTAAGGCTCAGAAGAGCCCACACACTCTGCTCTTAACCCCAGTGTGCAGAAAGTGTCAAAACGTGTTTTTCAGCAGAAATAAACATGTTTCTGCAAGTTTGGTCAACCCCATGTAAGTTATGGGGCAGTAACAGCTCTTTTTTCAAAACGTGTTTTTCAGCCCGAAATAAACGCGTTTTTTCAGACAACTGAATCCCTATGTAACTGTAAGGCTCAGAAGAGCCCACACACTCTGCTCTTAACCCCAGTGTGCAGAAAGTGTCAAAACGGGTTTTTCAGCAGAAATAAACATGTTTCTGCAAGTTTGGTCAACCCCATGTAAGTTATGGGGCAGTTACAGTACACTTTTCAAAACGTGTTTTTCAGCACGAAATAAACGCGTTTTTTCAGACAACTGAATCCCTATGTAACTGCAAGGCTCAGAAGAGCCCACACACTCTGCTCTTAACCCCAGTGTGCAGAAAGTGTCAAAACGTGTTTTTCAGCAGAAATAAACATGTTTCTGCAAGTTTGGTCAACCCCATGTAAGTTATGGGGCAGTTACAGTGCACTTTTCAAAACGTGTTTTTCAGCCCGAAATAAACGCGTTTTTTCAGACAACTGAATCCTTAAGTAACTGCAAGGCTCAGAACAGCCCACACACTCAGCTCTTAACCCCAGTGTGCAGAAAGTGTCAAAACATGTTTTTCAGCAGAAATAAACATGTTTCTGCAAGTTTGGTCAACACCATGTAAGTTATGGGGCAGTTACAGTGCACTTTTCAAAACGTGTTTTTCAGCCCGAAATAAACGCGTTTTTTCAGACAACTGAATCCCTATGTAACTGTAAGGCTCAGAAGAGCCCACACACTCTGCTCTTAACCCCAGTGTGCAGAAAGTGTCAAAACGTGTTTTTCAGCAGAAATAAACATGTTTCTGCAAGTTTGGTCAACCCCATGTAAGTTATGGGGCAGTTACAGTACACTTTTCAAAACGTGTTTTTCAGCCCGAAATAAACGCGTTTTTTCAGACAACTGAATCCCTATGTAACTGCAAAGCTCAGAAGAGCCCACACACTCAGCTCTTAACCCCAGTGTGCAGAAAGTGTCAAAACGTGTTTTTCAGCAGAAATAAACATGTTTCTGCAAGTTTGGTCAACCCCATGTAAGTTATGGGGCAGTTACAGTAGACTTTTCAAAACGTGTTTTTCAGCCCGAAATAAACGCGTTTTTTCAGACAACTGAATCCCTATGTAACTGCAAGGCTCAGAAGAGCCCACACACTCAGCTCTTAACCCCAGTGTGCAGAAAGTGTCAAAACATGTTTTTCAGCAGAAATAAACATGTTTCTGCAAGTTTGGTCAACCCCATGTAAGTTATGGGGCAGTTACAGTGCACTTTTCAAAACGTGTTTTTCAGCCCGAAATAAACGCGTTTTTTCAGACAACTGAATCCCTATGTAACTGCAAGGCTCAGAACAGCCCACACACTCTGCTCTTAACCCCAGTGTGCAGAAAGTGTCAAAACGTGTTTTTCAGCAGAAATAAACATGTTTCTGCAAGTTTGGTCAACCCCATGTAAGTTATGGGGCAGTTACAGTGCACTTTTCAAAACGTGTTTTTCAGCCCGAAATAAACGCGTTTTTTCAGACAACTGAATCCCTATGTAACTGCAAGGCTCAGAACAGCCCACACACTCAGCTCTTAACCCCAGTGTGCAGAAAGTGTCAAAACATGTTTTTCAGCAGAAATAAACATGTTTCTGCAAGTTTGGTCAACCCCATGTAAGTTATGGGGCAGTAACAGCACTTTTTTCAAAACGTGTTTTTCAGCACGAAATAAACGCGTTTTTTCAGACAACTGAATCCCTATGTAACTGTAAGGCTCAGAAGAGCCCACACACTCTGCTCTTAACCCCAGTGTGCAGAAAGTGTCAAAACATGTTTTTCAGCAGAAATAAACATGTTTCTGCAAGTTTGGTCAACCCCATGTAAGTTATGGGGCAGTTACAGTGCACTTTTCAAAACGTGTTTTTCAGCCCGAAATAAACGCGTTTTTTCAGACAACTGAATCCCTATGTAACTGCAAGGCTCAGAACAGCCCACACACTCAGCTCTTAACCCCAGTGTGCAGAAAGTGTCAAAACGTGTTTTTCAGCAGAAATAAACATGTTTCTGCAAGTTTGGTCAACCCCATGTAAGTTATGGGGCAGTAACAGCACTTTTTTCAAAACGTGTTTTTCAGCCCGAAATAAACGCGTTTTTTCAGACAACTGAATCCCTATGTAACTGTAAGGCTCAGAAGAGCCCACACACTCTGCTCTTAACCCCAGTGTGCAGAAAGTGTCAAAACGTGTTTTTCAGCAGAAATAAACATGTTTCTGCAAGTTTGGTCAACCCCATGTAAGTTATGGGGCAGTTACAGTACACTTTTCAAAACGTGTTTTTCAGCCCGAAATAAACGCGTTTTTTCAGACAACTGAATCCCTATGTAACTGCAAAGCTCAGAAGAGCCCACACACTCAACTCTTAACCCCAGTGTGCAGAAAATGTCAAAACGTGTTTTTCAGCAGAAATAAACATGTTTCTGCAAGTTTGGTCAACCCCATGTAAGTTATGGGGCAGTTACAGTGCACTTTTCAAAACGTGTTTTTCAGCCCGAAATAAACGCGTTTTTTCAGACAACTGAATCCCTATGTAACTGCAAGGCTCAGAACAGCCCACACACTCAGCTCTTAACCCCAGTGTGCAGAAAGTGTCAAAACATGTTTTTCAGCAGAAATAAACATGTTTCTGCAAGTTTGGTCAACCCCATGTAAGTTATGGGGCAGTAACAGCACTTTTTTCAAAACGTGTTTTTCAGCCCGAAATAAACGCGTTTTTTCAGACAACTGAATCCCTATGTAACTGCAAGGCTCAGAAGAGCCCACACACTCTGCTCTTAACCCCAGTGTGCAGAAAGTGTCAAAACGTGTTTTTCAGCAGAAATAAACATGTTTCTGCAAGTTTGGTCAACCCCATGTAAGTTATTTGGCAGTTACAGTACACTTTTCAAAACGTGTTTTTCAGCCCGAAATAAACGCGTTTTTTCAGACAACTGAATACCTATGTAACTGCAAAGCTCAGAAGAGCCCACACACTCAGCTCTTAACCCCAGTGTGCAGAAAGTGTCAAAACGTGTTTTTCAGCAGAAATAAACATGTTTCTGCAAGTTTGGTCAACCCCATGTAAGTTATGGGGCAGTAACAGCACTTTTTTCAAAACGTGTTTTTCAGCCCGAAATAAACGCGTTTTTTCAGACAACTGAATCCCTATGTAACTGTAAGGCTCAGAAGAGCCCACACACTCTGCTCTTAACCCCAGTGTGCAGAAAGTGTCAAAACGTGTTTTTCAGCAGAAATAAACATGTTTCTGGAAGTTTGGTCAACCCCATGTAAGTTATGGGGCAGTTACAGTACACTTTTCAAAACGTGTTTTTCAGCCCGAAATAAACGCGTTTTTTCAGACAACTGAATCCCTATGTAACTGCAAAGCTCAGAAGAGCCCACACACTCAGCTCTTAACCCCAGTGTGCAGAAAATGTCAAAACGTGTTTTTCAGCAGAAATAAACATGTTTCTGCAAGTTTGGTCAACCCCATGTAAGTTATGGGGCAGTTACAGTGCACTTTTCAAAACGTGTTTTTCAGCCCGAAATAAACGCGTTTTTTCAGACAACTGAATCCCTATGTAACTGCAAGGCTCAGAACAGCCCACACATCAGCTCTTAACCCCAGTGTGCAGAAAGTGTCAAAACATGTTTTTCAGCAGAAATAAACATGTTTCTGCAAGTTTGGTCAACCCCATGTAAGTTATGGGGCAGTAACAGCACTTTTTTCAAAACGTGTTTTTCAGCCCGAAATAAACGCGTTTTTTCAGACAACTGAATCCCTATGTAACTGCAAGGCTCAGAACAGCCCACACACTCAGCTCTTAACCCCAGTGTGCAGAAAGTGTCAAAACATGTTTTTCAGCAGAAATAAACATGTTTCTGCAAGTTTGGTCAACCCCATGTAAGTTATGGGGCAGTTACAGTGCACTTTTCAAAACGTGTTTTTCAGCCCGAAATAAACGCGTTTTTTCAGACAACTGAATCCCTATGTAACTGCAAGGCTCAGAACAGCCCACACACTCAGCTCTTAACCCCAGTGTGCAGAAAGTGTCAAAACATGTTTTTCAGCAGAAATAAACATGTTTCTGCAAGTTTGGTCAACCCCATGTAAGTTATGGGGCAGTAACAGCACTTTTTTCAAAACGTGTTTTTCAGCCCGAAATAAACGCGTTTTTTCAGACAACTGAATCCCTATGTAACTGCAAGGCTCAGAAGAGCCCACACACTCTGCTCTTAACCCCAGTGTGCAGAAAGTGTCAAAACGTGTTTTTCAGCAGAAATAAACATGTTTCTGCAAGTTTGGTCAACCCCATGTAAGTTATGGGGCAGTTACAGTACACTTTTCAAAACGTGTTTTTCAGCCCGAAATAAACGCGTTTTTTCAGACAACTGAATACCTATGTAACTGCAAAGCTCAGAAGAGCCCACACACTCAGCTCTTAACCCCAGTGTGCAGAAAGTGTCAAAACGTGTTTTTCAGCAGAAATAAACATGTTTCTGCAAGTTTGGTCAACCCCATGTAAGTTATGGGGCAGTTACAGTAGACTTTTCAAAACGTGTTTTTCAGCCCGAAATAAACGCGTTTTTTCAGACAACTGAATCCCTATGTAACTGCAAGGCTCAGAAGAGCCCACACACTCAGCTCTTAACCCCAGTGTGCAGAAAGTGTCAAAACATGTTTTTCAGCAGAAATAAACATGTTTCTGCAAGTTTGGTCAACCCCATGTAAGTTATGGGGCAGTTACAGTGCACTTTTCAAAACGTGTTTTTCAGCCCGAAATAAACGCGTTTTTTCAGACAACTGAATCCCTATGTAACTGCAAGGCTCAGAACAGCCCACACACTCTGCTCTTAACCCCAGTGTGCAGAAAGTGTCAAAACGTGTTTTTCAGCAGAAATAAACATGTTTCTGCAAGTTTGGTCAACCCCATGTAAGTTATGGGGCAGTTACAGTGCACTTTTCAAAACGTGTTTTTCAGCCCGAAATAAACGCGTTTTTTCAGACAACTGAATCCCTATGTAACTGCAAAGCTCAGAAGAGCCCACACACTCAGCTCTTAACCCCAGTGTGCAGAAAGTGTCAAAACGTGTTTTTCAGCAGAAATAAACATGTTTCTGCAAGTTTGGTCAACCCCATGTAAGTTATGGGGCATGTTACAGTAGACTTTTCAAAACGTGTTTTTCAGCCCGAAATAAACGCGTTTTTTCAGACAACTGAATCCCTATGTAACTGCAAGGCTCAGAAGAGCCCACACACTCAGCTCTTAACCCCAGTGTGCAGAAAGTGTCAAAACATGTTTTTCAGCAGAAATAAACATGTTTCTGCAAGTTTGGTCAACCCCATGTAAGTTATGGGGCAGTTACAGTGCACTTTTCAAAACGTGTTTTTCAGCCCGAAATAAACGCGTTTTTTCAGACAACTGAATCCCTATGTAACTGCAAGGCTCAGAACAGCCCACACACTCTGCTCTTAACCCCAGTGTGCAGAAAGTGTCAAAACGTGTTTTTCAGCAGAAATAAACATGTTTCTGCAAGTTTGGTCAACCCCATGTAAGTTATGGGGCAGTTACAGTGCACTTTTCAAAACGTGTTTTTCAGCCCGAAATAAACGCGTTTTTTCAGACAACTGAATCCCTATATAACTGCAAAGCTCAGAAGAGCCCACACACTCAGCTCTTAACCCCAGTGTGCAGAAAGTGTCAAAACATGTTTTTCAGCAGAAATAAACATGTTTCTGCAAGTTTGGTCAACCCCATGTAAGTTATGGGGCAGTTACAGTGCACTTTTCAAAACGTGTTTTTCAGCCCGAAATAAACGCGTTTTTTCAGACAACTGAATTCCTATGTAACTGCAAGGCTCAGAACAGCCCACACACTCTGCTCTTAACCCCAGTGTGCAGAAAGTGTCAAAACGTGTTTTTCAGCAGAAATAAACATGTTTCTGCAAGTTTGGTCAACCCCATGTAAGTTATGGGGCAGTTACAGTGCACTTTTCAAAACGTGTTTTTCAGCCCGAAATAAACGCGTTTTTTCAGACAACTGAATCCCTATGTAACTGCAAGGCTCAGAAGAGCCCACACACTCTGCTCTTAACCCCAGTGTGCAGAAAGTGTCAAAACGTGTTTTTCAGCAGAAATAAACATGTTTCTGCAAGTTTGGTCAACCCCATGTAAGTTATGGGGCAGTTACAGTACACTTTTCAAAACGTGTTTTTCAGCCCGAAATAAACGCGTTTTTTCAGACAACTGAATCCCTATGTAACTGCAAAGCTCAGAAGAGCCCACACACTCAGCTCTTAACCCCAGTGTGCAGAAAGTGTCAAAACGTGTTTTTCAGCAGAAATAAACATGTTTCTGCAAGTTTGGTCAACCCCATGTAAGTTATGGGGCAGTAACAGCACATTTTTCAAAACGTGTTTTTCAGCCCGAAATAAACGCGTTTTTTCAGACAACTGAATCCCTATGTAACTGTAAGGCTCAGAAGAGCCCACACACTCTGCTCTTAACCCCAGTGTGCAGAAAGTGTCAAAACGTGTTTTTCAGCAGAAATAAACATGTTTCTGCAAGTTTGGTCAACCCCATGTAAGTTATGGGGCAGTTACAGTACACTTTTCAAAACGTGTTTTTCAGCCCGAAATAAACGCGTTTTTTCAGACAACTGAATACCTATGTAACTGCAAAGCTCAGAAGAGCCCACACACTCAGCTCTTAACCCCAGTTTGCAGAAAGTGTCAAAACGTGTTTTTCAGCAGAAATAAACATGTTTCTGCAAGTTTGGTCAACCCCATGGAAGTTATGGGGCAGTTACAGTACACTTTTCAAAACGTGTTTTTCAGCCCGAAATAAACGCGTTTTTTCAGACAACTGAATCCCTATGTAACTGCAAAGCTCAGAAGAGCCCACACACTCAGCTCTTAACCCCAGTGTGCAGAAAGTGTCAAAACGTGTTTTTCAGCAGAAATAAACATGTTTCTGCAAGTTTAGTCAACCCCATGTAAGTTATGGGGCAGTAACAGCACTTTTTTCAAAACGTGTTTTTCAGCCCGAAATAAACGCGTTTTTTCAGACAACTGAATCCCTATGTAACTGTAAGGCTCAGAAGAGCCCACACACTCTGCTCTTAACCCCAGTGTGCAGAAAGTGTCAAAACGTGTTTTTCAGCAGAAATAAACATGTTTCTGCAAGTTTGGTCAACCCCATGTAAGTTATGGGGCAGTAACAGCACTTTTTTCAAAACGTGTTTTTCAGCCCGAAATAAACGCGTTTTTTCAGACAACTGAATCCCTATGTAACTGCAAGGCTCAGAAGAGCCCACACACTCTGCTCTTAACCCCAGTGTGCAGAAAGTGTCAAAACGTGTTTTTCAGCAGAAATAAACATGTTTCTGCAAGTTTGGTCAACCCCATGTAAGTTATGGGGCAGTTACAGTGCACTTTTCAAAACGTGTTTTTCAGCCCGAAATAAACGCGTTTTTTCAGACAACTGAATCCTTAAGTAACTGCAAGGCTCAGAACAGCCCACACACTCAGCTCTTAACCCCAGTGTGCAGAAAGTGTCAAAACATGTTTTTCAGCAGAAATAAACATGTTTCTGCAAGTTTGGTCAACCCCATGTAAGTTATGGGGCAGTTACAGTGCACTTTTCAAAACGTGTTTTTCAGCCCGAAATAAACGCGTTTTTTCAGACAACTGAATCCCTATGTAACTGCAAGGCTCAGAATAGCCCACACACTCTGCTCTTAACCCCAGTGTGCAGAAAGTGTCAAAACGTGTTTTTCAGCAGAAATAAACATGTTTCTGCAAGTTTGGTCAACCCCATGTAAGTTATGGGGCAGTTACAGTGCACTTTTCAAAACGTGTTTTTCAGCCCGAAATAAACGCGTTTTTTCAGACAACTGAATCCCTATGTAACTGCAAGGCTCAGAACAGCCCACACACTCAGCTCTTAACCCCAGTGTGCAGAAAGTGTCAAAACATGTTTTTCAGCAGAAATAAACATGTTTCTGCAAGTTTGGTCAACCCCATGTAAGTTATGGGGCAGTTACAGTACACTTTTCAAAACGTGTTTTTCAGCCCGAAATAAACGCGTTTTTTCAGACAACTGAATCCCTATGTAACTGCAAAGCTCAGAAGAGCCCACACACTCAGCTCTTAACCCCAGTGTGCAGAAAGTGTCAAAACGTGTTTTTCAGCAGAAATAAACATGTTTCTGCAAGTTTGGTCAACCCCATGTAAGTTATGGGGCAGTAACAGCACATTTTTCAAAACGTGTTTTTCAGCCCGAAATAAACGCGTTTTTTCAGACAACTGAATCCCTATGTAACTGTAAGGCTCAGAAGAGCCCACACACTCTGCTCTTAACCCCAGTGTGCAGAAAGTGTCAAAACGTGTTTTTCAGCAGAAATAAACATGTTTCTGCAAGTTTGGTCAACCCCATGTAAGTTATGGGGCAGTTACAGTACACTTTTCAAAACGTGTTTTTCAGCCCGAAATAAACGCGTTTTTTCAGACAACTGAATACCTATGTAACTGCAAAGCTCAGAAGAGCCCACACACTCAGCTCTTAACCCCAGTTTGCAGAAAGTGTCAAAACGTGTTTTTCAGCAGAAATAAACATGTTTCTGCAAGTTTGGTCAACCCCATGGAAGTTATGGGGCAGTTACAGTACACTTTTCAAAACGTGTTTTTCAGCCCGAAATAAACGCGTTTTTTCAGACAACTGAATCCCTATGTAACTGCAAAGCTCAGAAGAGCCCACACACTCAGCTCTTAACCCCAGTGTGCAGAAAGTGTCAAAACGTGTTTTTCAGCAGAAATAAACATGTTTCTGCAAGTTTAGTCAACCCCATGTAAGTTATGGGGCAGTAACAGCACTTTTTTCAAAACGTGTTTTTCAGCCCGAAATAAACGCGTTTTTTCAGACAACTGAATCCCTATGTAACTGTAAGGCTCAGAAGAGCCCACACACTCTGCTCTTAACCCCAGTGTGCAGAAAGTGTCAAAACGTGTTTTTCAGCAGAAATAAACATGTTTCTGCAAGTTTGGTCAACCCCATGTAAGTTATGGGGCAGTAACAGCACTTTTTTCAAAACGTGTTTTTCAGCCCGAAATAAACGCGTTTTTTCAGACAACTGAATCCCTATGTAACTGCAAGGCTCAGAAGAGCCCACACACTCTGCTCTTAACCCCAGTGTGCAGAAAGTGTCAAAACGTGTTTTTCAGCAGAAATAAACATGTTTCTGCAAGTTTGGTCAACCCCATGTAAGTTATGGGGCAGTTACAGTGCACTTTTCAAAACGTGTTTTTCAGCCCGAAATAAACGCGTTTTTTCAGACAACTGAATCCCTATGTAACTGTAAGGCTCAGAACAGCCCACACACTCTGCTCTTAACCCCAGTGTGCAGAAAGTGTCAAAACGTGTTTTTCAGCAGAAATAAACATGTTTCTGCAAGTTTGGTCAACCCCATGTAAGTTATGGGGCAGTTACAGTACACTTTTCAAAACGTGTTTTTCAGCCCGAAATAAACGCGTTTTTTCAGACAACTGAATACCTATGTAACTGCAAAGCTCAGAAGAGCCCACACACTCAGCTCTTAACCCCAGTGTGCAGAAAGTGTCAAAACGTGTTTTTCAGCAGAAATAAACATGTTTCTGCAAGTTTGGTCAACCCCATGTAAGTTATGGGGCAGTTACAGTAGACTTTTCAAAACGTGTTTTTCAGCCCGAAATAAACGCGTTTTTTCAGACAACTGAATCCCTATGTAACTGCAAGGCTCAGAAGAGCCCACACACTCAGCTCTTAACCCCAGTGTGCAGAAAGTGTCAAAACATGTTTTTCAGCAGAAATAAACATGTTTCTGCAAGTTTGGTCAACCCCATGTAAGTTATGGGGCAGTTACAGTGCACTTTTCAAAACGTGTTTTTCAGCCCGAAATAAACGCGTTTTTTCAGACAACTGAATCCCTATGTAACTGCAAGGCTCAGAACAGCCCACACACTCTGCTCTTAACCCCAGTGTGCAGAAAGTGTCAAAACGTGTTTTTCAGCAGAAATAAACATGTTTCTGCAAGTTTGGTCAACCCCATGTAAGTTATGGGGCAGTTACAGTGCACTTTTCAAAACGTGTTTTTCAGCCCGAAATAAACGCGTTTTTTCAGACAACTGAATCCCTATGTAACTGCAAGGCTCAGAACAGCCCACACACTCAGCTCTTAACCCCAGTGTGCAGAAAGTGTCAAAACATGTTTTTCAGCAGAAATAAACATGTTTCTGCAAGTTTGGTCAACCCCATGTAAGTTATGGGGCAGTAACAGCACTTTTTTCAAAACGTGTTTTTCAGCCCGAAATAAACGCGTTTTTTCAGACAACTGAATCCCTATGTAACTGTAAGGCTCAGAAGAGCCCACACACTCTGCTCTTAACCCCAGTGTGCAGAAAGTGTCAAAACATGTTTTTCAGCAGAAATAAACATGTTTCTGCAAGTTTGGTCAACCCCATGTAAGTTATGGGGCAGTTACAGTGCACTTTTCAAAACGTGTTTTTCAGCCCGAAATAAACGCGTTTTTTCAGACAACTGAATCCCTATGTAACTGCAAGGCTCAGAACAGCCCACACACTCAGCTCTTAACCCCAGTGTGCAGAAAGTGTCAAAACATGTTTTTCAGCAGAAATAAACATGTTTCTGCAAGTTTGGTCAACCCCATGTAAGTTATGGGGCAGTAACAGCACTTTTTTCAAAACGTGTTTTTCAGCCCGAAATAAACGCGTTTTTTCAGACAACTGAATCCCTATGTAACTGCAAGGCTCAGAAGAGCCCACACACTCTGCTCTTAACCCCAGTGTGCAGAAAGTGTCAAAACGTGTTTTTCAGCAGAAATAAACATGTTTCTGCAAGTTTGGTCAACCCCATGTAAGTTATGGGGCAGTTACAGTACACTTTTCAAAACGTGTTTTTCAGCCCGAAATAAACGCGTTTTTTCAGACAACTGAATACCTATGTAACTGCAAAGCTCAGAAGAGCCCACACACTCAGCTCTTAACCCCAGTGTGCAGAAAGTGTCAAAACGTGTTTTTCAGCAGAAATAAACATGTTTCTGCAAGTTTGGTCAACCCCATGTAAGTTATGGGGCAGTAACAGCACTTTTTTCAAAACGTGTTTTTCAGCCCGAAATAAACGCGTTTTTTCAGACAACTGAATCCCTATGTAACTGCAAGGCTCAGAACAGCCCACACACTCAGCTCTTAACCCCAGTGTGCAGAAAGTGTCAAAACATGTTTTTCAGCAGAAATAAACATGTTTCTGCAAGTTTGGTCAACCCCATGTAAGTTATGGGGCAGTAACAGCACTTTTTTCAAAACGTGTTTTTTCAGCCCGAAATAAACGCGTTTTTTCAGACAACTGAATCCCTATGTAACTGCAAGGCTCAGAAGAGCCCACACACTCTGCTCTTAACCCCAGTGTGCAGAAAGTGTCAAAACGTGTTTTTCAGCAGAAATAAACATGTTTCTGCAAGTTTGGTCAACCCCATGTAAGTTATTTGGCAGTTACAGTACACTTTTCAAAACGTGTTTTTCAGCCCGAAATAAACGCGTTTTTTCAGACAACTGAATACCTATGTAACTGCAAAGCTCAGAAGAGCCCACACACTCAGCTCTTAACCCCAGTGTGCAGAAAGTGTCAAAACGTGTTTTTCAGCAGAAATAAACAAGTTTCTGCAAGTTTGGTCAACCCCATGTAAGTTATGGGGCAGTAACAGCACTTTTTTCAAAACGTGTTTTTCAGCCCGAAATAAACGCGTTTTTTCAGACAACTGAATCCCTATGTAACTGTAAGGCTCAGAAGAGCCCACACACTCTGCTCTTAACCACAGTGTGCAGAAAGTGTCAAAACGTGTTTTTCAGCAGAAATAAACATGTTTCTGCAAGTTTGGTCAACCCCATGTAAGTTATGGGGCAGTAACAGCACTTTTTTCAAAACGTGTTTTTCAGCCCGAAATAAACGCGTTTTTTCAGACAACTGAATCCCTATGTAACTGTAAGGCTCAGAAGAGCCCACACACTCTGCTCTTAACCCCAGTGTGCAGAAAGTGTCAAAACGTGTTTTTCAGCAGAAATAAACATGTTTCTGGAAGTTTGGTCAACCCCATGTAAGTTATGGGGCAGTTACAGTACACTTTTCAAAACGTGTTTTTCAGCCCGAAATAAACGCGTTTTTTCAGACAACTGAATCCCTATGTAACTGCAAAGCTCAGAAGAGCCCACACACTCAGCTCTTAACCCCAGTGTGCAGAAAATGTCAAAACGTGTTTTTCAGCAGAAATAAACATGTTTCTGCAAGTTTGGTCAACCCCATGTAAGTTATGGGGCAGTTACAGTGCACTTTTCAAAACGTGTTTTTCAGCCCGAAATAAACGCGTTTTTTCAGACAACTGAATCCCTATGTAACTGCAAGGCTCAGAACAGCCCACACATCAGCTCTTAACCCCAGTGTGCAGAAAGTGTCAAAACATGTTTTTCAGCAGAAATAAACATGTTTCTGCAAGTTTGGTCAACCCCATGTAAGTTATGGGGCAGTAACAGCACTTTTTTCAAAACGTGTTTTTCAGCCCGAAATAAACGCGTTTTTTCAGACAACTGAATCCCTATGTAACTGCAAGGCTCAGAACAGCCCACACACTCAGCTCTTAACCCCAGTGTGCAGAAAGTGTCAAAACATGTTTTTCAGCAGAAATAAACATGTTTCTGCAAGTTTGGTCAACCCCATGTAAGTTATGGGGCAGTTACAGTGCACTTTTCAAAACGTGTTTTTCAGCCCGAAATAAACGCGTTTTTTCAGACAACTGAATCCCTATGTAACTGCAAGGCTCAGAACAGCCCACACACTCAGCTCTTAACCCCAGTGTGCAGAAAGTGTCAAAACATGTTTTTCAGCAGAAATAAACATGTTTCTGCAAGTTTGGTCAACCCCATGTAAGTTATGGGGCAGTAACAGCACTTTTTTCAAAACGTGTTTTTCAGCCCGAAATAAACGCGTTTTTTCAGACAACTGAATACCTATGTAACTGCAAAGCTCAGAAGAGCCCACACACTCAGCTCTTAACCCCAGTGTGCAGAAAGTGTCAAAACGTGTTTTTCAGCAGAAATAAACATGTTTCTGCAAGTTTGGTCAACCCCATGTAAGTTATGGGGCAGTAACAGCACTTTTTTCAAAACGTGTTTTTCAGCCCGAAATAAACGCGTTTTTTCAGACAACTGAATCCCTATGTAACTGCAAGGCTCAGAACAGCCCACACACTCAGCTCTTAACCCCAGTGTGCAGAAAGTGTCAAAACATGTTTTTCAGCAGAAATAAACATGTTTCTGCAAGTTTGGTCAACCCCATGTAAGTTATGGGGCAGTAACAGCACTTTTTTCAAAACGTGTTTTTCAGCCCGAAATAAACGCGTTTTTTCAGACAACTGAATCCCTATGTAACTGCAAGGCTCAGAAGAGCCCACACACTCTGCTCTTAACCCCAGTGTGCAGAAAGTGTCAAAACGTGTTTTTCAGCAGAAATAAACATGTTTCTGCAAGTTTGGTCAACCCCATGTAAGTTATTTGGCAGTTACAGTACACTTTTCAAAACGTGTTTTTCAGCCCGAAATAAACGCGTTTTTTCAGACATCTGAATACCTATGTAACTGCAAAGCTCAGAAGAGCCCACACACTCAGCTCTTAACCCCAGTGTGCAGAAAGTGTCAAAACGTGTTTTTCAGCAGAAATAAACAAGTTTCTGCAAGTTTGGTCAACCCCATGTAAGTTATGGGGCAGTAACAGCACTTTTTTCAAAACGTGTTTTTCAGCCCGAAATAAACGCGTTTTTTCAGACAACTGAATCCCTATGTAACTGTAAGGCTCAGAAGAGCCCACACACTCTGCTCTTAACCACAGTGTGCAGAAAGTGTCAAAACGTGTTTTTCAGCAGAAATAAACATGTTTCTGCAAGTTTGGTCAACCCCATGTAAGTTATGGGGCAGTAACAGCACTTTTTTCAAAACGTGTTTTTCAGCCCGAAATAAACGCGTTTTTTCAGACAACTGAATCCCTATGTAACTGTAAGGCTCAGAAGAGCCCACACACTCTGCTCTTAACCCCAGTGTGCAGAAAGTGTCAAAACGTGTTTTTCAGCAGAAATAAACATGTTTCTGGAAGTTTGGTCAACCCCATGTAAGTTATGGGGCAGTTACAGTACACTTTTCAAAACGTGTTTTTCAGCCCGAAATAAACGCGTTTTTTCAGACAACTGAATCCCTATGTAACTGCAAAGCTCAGAAGAGCCCACACACTCAGCTCTTAACCCCAGTGTGCAGAAAATGTCAAAACGTGTTTTTCAGCAGAAATAAACATGTTTCTGCAAGTTTGGTCAACCCCATGTAAGTTATGGGGCAGTTACAGTGCACTTTTCAAAACGTGTTTTTCAGCCCGAAATAAACGCGTTTTTTCAGACAACTGAATCCCTATGTAACTGCAAGGCTCAGAACAGCCCACACATCAGCTCTTAACCCCAGTGTGCAGAAAGTGTCAAAACATGTTTTTCAGCAGAAATAAACATGTTTCTGCAAGTTTGGTCAACCCCATGTAAGTTATGGGGCAGTAACAGCACTTTTTTCAAAACGTGTTTTTCAGCCCGAAATAAACGCGTTTTTTCAGACAACTGAATCCCTATGTAACTGCAAGGCTCAGAACAGCCCACACACTCAGCTCTTAACCCCAGTGTGCAGAAAGTGTCAAAACATGTTTTTCAGCAGAAATAAACATGTTTCTGCAAGTTTGGTCAACCCCATGTAAGTTATGGGGCAGTTACAGTGCACTTTTCAAAACGTGTTTTTCAGCCCGAAATAAACGCGTTTTTTCAGACAACTGAATCCCTATGTAACTGCAAGGCTCAGAACAGCCCACACACTCAGCTCTTAACCCCAGTGTGCAGAAAGTGTCAAAACATGTTTTTCAGCAGAAATAAACATGTTTCTGCAAGTTTGGTCAACCCCATGTAAGTTATGGGGCAGTAACAGCACTTTTTTCAAAACGTGTTTTTCAGCCCGAAATAAACGCGTTTTTTCAGACAACTGAATACCTATGTAACTGCAAAGCTCAGAAGAGCCCACACACTCAGCTCTTAACCCCAGTGTGCAGAAAGTGTCAAAACGTGTTTTTCAGCAGAAATAAACATGTTTCTGCAAGTTTGGTCAACCCCATGTAAGTTATGGGGCAGTTACAGTAGACTTTTCAAAACGTGTTTTTCAGCCCGAAATAAACGCGTTTTTTCAGACAACTGAATCCCTATGTAACTGCAAGGCTCAGAAGAGCCCACACACTCAGCTCTTAACCCCAGTGTGCAGAAAGTGTCAAAACATGTTTTTCAGCAGAAATAAACATGTTTCTGCAAGTTTGGTCAACCCCATGTAAGTTATGGGGCAGTTACAGTGCACTTTTCAAAACGTGTTTTTCAGCCCGAAATAAACGCGTTTTTTCAGACAACTGAATCCCTATGTAACTGCAAGGCTCAGAACAGCCCACACACTCTGCTCTTAACCCCAGTGTGCAGAAAGTGTCAAAACGTGTTTTTCAGCAGAAATAAACATGTTTCTGCAAGTTTGGTCAACCCCATGTAAGTTATGGGGCAGTTACAGTGCACTTTTCAAAACGTGTTTTTCAGCCCGAAATAAACGCGTTTTTTCAGACAACTGAATCCCTATGTAACTGCAAAGCTCAGAAGAGCCCACACACTCAGCTCTTAACCCCAGTGTGCAGAAAGTGTCAAAACGTGTTTTTCAGCAGAAATAAACATGTTTCTGCAAGTTTGGTCAACCCCATGTAAGTTATGGGGCATGTTACAGTAGACTTTTCAAAACGTGTTTTTCAGCCCGAAATAAACGCGTTTTTTCAGACAACTGAATCCCTATGTAACTGCAAGGCTCAGAAGAGCCCACACACTCAGCTCTTAACCCCAGTGTGCAGAAAGTGTCAAAACATGTTTTTCAGCAGAAATAAACATGTTTCTGCAAGTTTGGTCAACCCCATGTAAGTTATGGGGCAGTTACAGTGCACTTTTCAAAACGTGTTTTTCAGCCCGTAATAAACGCTGTTTTTCAGACAACTGAATCCCTATGTAACTGCAAGGCTCAGAACAGCCCACACACTCTGCTCTTAACCCCAGTGTGCAGAAAGTGTCAAAACGTGTTTTTCAGCAGAAATAAACATGTTTCTGCAAGTTTGGTCAACCCCATGTAAGTTATGGGGCAGTTACAGTGCACTTTTCAAAACGTGTTTTTCAGCCCGAAATAAACGCGTTTTTTCAGACAACTGAATCCCTATGTAACTGCAAAGCTCAGAAGAGCCCACACACTCAGCTCTTAACCCCAGTGTGCAGAAAGTGTCAAAACATGTTTTTCAGCAGAAATAAACATGTTTCTGCAAGTTTGGTCAACCCCATGTAAGTTATGGGGCAGTTACAGTGCACTTTTCAAAACGTGTTTTTCAGCCCGAAATAAACGCGTTTTTTCAGACAACTGAATTCCTATGTAACTGCAAGGCTCAGAACAGCCCACACACTCTGCTCTTAACCCCAGTGTGCAGAAAGTGTCAAAACGTGTTTTTCAGCAGAAATAAACATGTTTCTGCAAGTTTGGTCAACCCCATGTAAGTTATGGGGCAGTTACAGTGCACTTTTCAAAACGTGTTTTTCAGCCCGAAATAAACGCGTTTTTTCAGACAACTGAATCCCTATGTAACTGCAAGGCTCAGAAGAGCCCACACACTCTGCTCTTAACCCCAGTGTGCAGAAAGTGTCAAAACGTGTTTTTCAGCAGAAATAAACATGTTTCTGCAAGTTTGGTCAACCCCATGTAAGTTATGGGGCAGTTACAGTACACTTTTCAAAACGTGTTTTTCAGCCCGAAATAAACGCGTTTTTTCAGACAACTGAATCCCTATGTAACTGCAAAGCTCAGAAGAGCCCACACACTCAGCTCTTAACCCCAGTGTGCAGAAAGTGTCAAAACGTGTTTTTCAGCAGAAATAAACATGTTTCTGCAAGTTTGGTCAACCCCATGTAAGTTATGGGGCAGTTACAGTGCACTTTTCAAAACGTGTTTTTCAGCCCGAAATAAACGCGTTTTTTCAGACAACTGAATCCCTATGTAACTGCAAGGCTCAGAAGAGCCCACACACTCTGCTCTTAACCCCAGTGTGCAGAAAGTGTCAAAACGTGTTTTTCAGCAGAAATAAACATGTTTCTGCAAGTTTGGTCAACCCCATGTAAGTTATGGGGCAGTTACAGTACACTTTTCAAAACGTGTTTTTCAGCCCGAAATAAACGCGTTTTTTCAGACAACTGAATCCCTATGTAACTGCAAAGCTCAGAAGAGCCCACACACTCAGCTCTTAACCCCAGTGTGCAGAAAGTGTCAAAACGTGTTTTTCAGCAGAAATAAACATGTTTCTGCAAGTTTGGTCAACCCCATGTAAGTTATGGGGCAGTAACAGCACATTTTTCAAAACGTGTTTTTCAGCCCGAAATAAACGCGTTTTTTCAGACAACTGAATCCCTATGTAACTGTAAGGCTCAGAAGAGCCCACACACTCTGCTCTTAACCCCAGTGTGCAGAAAGTGTCAAAACGTGTTTTTCAGCAGAAATAAATATGTTTCTGCAAGTTTGGTCAACCCCATGTAAGTTATGGGGCAGTTACAGTACACTTTTCAAAACGTGTTTTTCAGCCCGAAATAAACGCGTTTTTTCAGACAACTGAATACCTATGTAACTGCAAAGCTCAGAAGAGCCCACACACTCAGCTCTTAACCCCAGTTTGCAGAAAGTGTCAAAACGTGTTTTTCAGCAGAAATAAACATGTTTCTGCAAGTTTGGTCAACCCCATGGAAGTTATGGGGCAGTTACAGTACACTTTTCAAAACGTGTTTTTCAGCCCGAAATAAACGCGTTTTTTCAGACAACTGAATCCCTATGTAACTGCAAAGCTCAGAAGAGCCCACACACTCAGCTCTTAACCCCAGTGTGCAGAAAGTGTCAAAACGTGTTTTTCAGCAGAAATAAACATGTTTCTGCAAGTTTAGTCAACCCCATGTAAGTTATGGGGCAGTAACAGCACTTTTTTCAAAACGTGTTTTTCAGCCCGAAATAAACGTGTTTTTTCAGACAACTGAATCCCTATGTAACTGTAAGGCTCAGAAGAGCCCACACACTCTGCTCTTAACCCCAGTGTGCAGAAAGTGTCAAAACGTGTTTTTCAGCAGAAATAAACATGTTTCTGCAAGTTTGGTCAACCCCATGTAAGTTATGGGGCAGTAACAGCACTTTTTTCAAAACGTGTTTTTCAGCCCGAAATAAACGCGTTTTTTCAGACAACTGAATCCCTATGTAACTGCAAGGCTCAGAAGAGCCCACACACTCTGCTCTTAACCCCAGTGTGCAGAAAGTGTCAAAACGTGTTTTTCAGCAGAAATAAACATGTTTCTGCAAGTTTGGTCAACCCCATGTAAGTTATGGGGCAGTTACAGTGCACTTTTCAAAACGTGTTTTTCAGCCCGAAATAAACGCGTTTTTTCAGACAACTGAATCCTTAAGTAACTGCAAGGCTCAGAACAGCCCACACACTCAGCTCTTAACCCCAGTGTGCAGAAAGTGTCAAAACATGTTTTTCAGCAGAAATAAACATGTTTCTGCAAGTTTGGTCAACCCCATGTAAGTTATGGGGCAGTTACAGTGCACTTTTCAAAACGTGTTTTTCAGCCCGAAATAAACGCGTTTTTTCAGACAACTGAATCCCTATGTAACTGTAAGGCTCAGAAGAGCCCACACACTCTGCTCTTAACCCCAGTGTGCAGAAAGTGTCAAAACGTGTTTTTCAGCAGAAATAAACATGTTTCTGCAAGTTTGGTCAACCCCATGTAAGTTATGGGGCAGTTACAGTACACTTTTCAAAACGTGTTTTTCAGCCCGAAATAAACGCGTTTTTTCAGACAACTGAATACCTATGTAACTGCAAAGCTCAGAAGAGCCCACACACTCAGCTCTTAACCCCAGTGTGCAGAAAGTGTCAAAACGTGTTTTTCAGCAGAAATAAACATGTTTCTGCAAGTTTGGTCAACCCCATGTAAGTTATGGGGCAGTTACAGTAGACTTTTCAAAACGTGTTTTTCAGCCCGAAATAAACGCGTTTTTTCAGACAACTGAATCCCTATGTAACTGCAAGGCTCAGAAGAGCCCACACACTCAGCTCTTAACCCCAGTGTGCAGAAAGTGTCAAAACATGTTTTTCAGCAGAAATAAACATGTTTCTGCAAGTTTGGTCAACCCCATGTAAGTTATGGGGCAGTTACAGTGCACTTTTCAAAACGTGTTTTTCAGCCCGAAATAAACGCGTTTTTTCAGACAACTGAATCCCTATGTAACTGCAAGGCTCAGAAGAGCCCACACACTCTGCTCTTAACCCCAGTGTGCAGAAAGTGTCAAAACATGTTTTTCAGCAGAAATAAACATGTTTCTGCAAGTTTGGTCAACCCCATGTAAGTTATGGGGCAGTAACAGCACTTTTTTCAAAACGTGTTTTTCAGCCCGAAATAAACGCGTTTTTTCAGACAACTGAATCCCTATGTAACTGTAAGGCTCAGAAGAGCCCACACACTCTGCTCTTAACCCCAGTGTGCAGAAAGTGTCAAAACATGTTTTTCAGCAGAAATAAACATGTTTCTGCAAGTTTGGTCAACCCCATGTAAGTTATGGGGCAGTTACAGTGCACTTTTCAAAACGTGTTTTTCAGCCCGAAATAAACGCGTTTTTTCAGACAACTGAATCCCTATGTAACTGCAAGGCTCAGAACAGCCCACACACTCAGCTCTTAACCCCAGTGTGCAGAAAGTGTCAAAACATGTTTTTCAGCAGAAATAAACATGTTTCTGCAAGTTTGGTCAACCCCATGTAAGTTATGGGGCAGTAACAGCACTTTTTTCAAAACGTGTTTTTCAGCCCGAAATAAACGCGTTTTTTCAGACAACTGAATCCCTATGTAACTGCAAGGCTCAGAAGAGCCCACACACTCTGCTCTTAACCCCAGTGTGCAGAAAGTGTCAAAACGTGTTTTTCAGCAGAAATAAACATGTTTCTGCAAGTTTGGTCAACCCCATGTAAGTTATGGGGCAGTTACAGTACACTTTTCAAAACGTGTTTTTCAGCCCGAAATAAACGCGTTTTTTCAGACAACTGAATACCTATGTAACTGCAAAGCTCAGAAGAGCCCACACACTCAGCTCTTAACCCCAGTGTGCAGAAAGTGTCAAAACGTGTTTTTCAGCAGAAATAAACATGTTTCTGCAAGTTTGGTCAACCCCATGTAAGTTATGGGGCAGTAACAGCACTTTTTTCAAAACGTGTTTTTCAGCCCGAAATAAACGCGTTTTTTCAGACAACTGAATCCCTATGTAACTGCAAGGCTCAGAACAGCCCACACACTCAGCTCTTAACCCCAGTGTGCAGAAAGTGTCAAAACATGTTTTTCAGCAGAAATAAACATGTTTCTGCACGTTTGGTCAACCCCATGTAAGTTATGGGGCAGTAACAGCACTTTTTTCAAAACGTGTTTTTCAGCCCGAAATAAACGCGTTTTTTCAGACAACTGAATCCCTATGTAACTGCAAGGCTCAGAAGAGCCCACACACTCTGCTCTTAACCCCAGTGTGCAGAAAGTGTCAAAACGTGTTTTTCAGCAGAAATAAACATGTTTCTGCAAGTTTGGTCAACCCCATGTAAGTTATTTGGCAGTTACAGTACACTTTTCAAAACATGTTTTTCAGCCCGAAATAAACGCGTTTTTTCAGACAACTGAATACCTATGTAACTGCAAAGCTCAGAAGAGCCCACACACTCAGCTCTTAACCCCAGTGTGCAGAAAGTGTCAAAACGTGTTTTTCAGCAGAAATAAACAAGTTTCTGCAAGTTTGGTCAACCCCATGTAAGTTATGGGGCAGTAACAGCACTTTTTTCAAAACGTGTTTTTCAGCCCGAAATAAACGCGTTTTTTCAGACAACTGAATCCCTATGTAACTGTAAGGCTCAGAAGAGCCCACACACTCTGCTCTTAACCACAGTGTGCAGAAAGTGTCAAAACGTGTTTTTCAGCAGAAATAAACATGTTTCTGCAAGTTTGGTCAACCCCATGTAAGTTATGGGGCAGTAACAGCACTTTTTTCAAAACGTGTTTTTCAGCCCGAAATAAACGCGTTTTTTCAGACAACTGAATCCCTATGTAACTGTAAGGCTCAGAAGAGCCCACACACTCTGCTCTTAACCCCAGTGTGCAGAAAGTGTCAAAACGTGTTTTTCAGCAGAAATAAACATGTTTCTGGAAGTTTGGTCAACCCCATGTAAGTTATGGGGCAGTTACAGTACACTTTTCAAAACGTGTTTTTCAGCCCGAAATAAACGCGTTTTTTCAGACAACTGAATCCCTATGTAACTGCAAAGCTCAGAAGAGCCCACACACTCAGCTCTTAACCCCAGTGTGCAGAAAATGTCAAAACGTGTTTTTCAGCAGAAATAAACATGTTTCTGCAAGTTTGGTCAACCCCATGTAAGTTATGGGGCAGTTACAGTGCACTTTTCAAAACGTGTTTTTCAGCCCGAAATAAACGCGTTTTTTCAGACAACTGAATCCCTAGGTAACTGCAAGGCTCAGAACAGCCCACACATCAGCTCTTAACCCCAGTGTGCAGAAAGTGTCAAAACATGTTTTTCAGCAGAAATAAACATGTTTCTGCAAGTTTGGTCAACCCCATGTAAGTTATGGGGCAGTAACAGCACTTTTTTCAAAACGTGTTTTTCAGCCCGAAATAAACGCGTTTTTTCAGACAACTGAATCCCTATGTAACTGCAAGGCTCAGAACAGCCCACACACTCAGCTCTTAACCCCAGTGTGCAGAAAGTGTCAAAACATGTTTTTCAGCAGAAATAAACATGTTTCTGCAAGTTTGGTCAACCCCATGTAAGTTATGGGGCAGTTACAGTGCACTTTTCAAAACGTGTTTTTCAGCCCGAAATAAACGCGTTTTTTCAGACAACTGAATCCCTATGTAACTGCAAGGCTCAGAACAGCCCACACACTCAGCTCTTAACCCCAGTGTGCAGAAAGTGTCAAAACATGTTTTTCAGCAGAAATAAACATGTTTCTGCAAGTTTGGTCAACCCCATGTAAGTTATGGGGCAGTAACAGCACTTTTTTCAAAACGTGTTTTTCAGCCCGAAATAAACGCGTTTTTTCAGACAACTGAATCCCTATGTAACTGCAAGGCTCAGAAGAGCCCACACACTCTGCTCTTAACCCCAGTGTGCAGAAAGTGTCAAAACGTGTTTTTCAGCAGAAATAAACATGTTTCTGCAAGTTTGGTCAACCCCATGTAAGTTATGGGGCAGTTACAGTACACTTTTCAAAACGTGTTTTTCAGCCCGAAATAAACGCGTTTTTTCAGACAACTGAATACCTATGTAACTGCAAAGCTCAGAAGAGCCCACACACTCAGCTCTCAACCCCAGTGTGCAGAAAGTGTCAACACATGTTTTTCAGCAGAAATAAACATGTTTCTGCAAGTTTGGTCAACCCCATGTAAGTTATGGGGCAGTTACAGTAGACTTTTCAAAACGTGTTTTTCAGCCCGAAATAAACGCGTTTTTTCAGACAACTGAATCCCTATGTAACTGCAAGGCTCAGAAGAGCCCACACACTCAGCTCTTAACCCCAGTGTGCAGAAAGTGTCAAAACATGTTTTTCAGCAGAAATAAACATGTTTCTGCAAGTTTGGTCAACCCCATGTAAGTTATGGGGCAGTTACAGTGCACTTTTCAAAACGTGTTTTTCAGCCCGAAATAAACGCGTTTTTTCAGACAACTGAATCCCTATGTAACTGCAAGGCTCAGAACAGCCCACACACTCTGCTCTTAACCCCAGTGTGCAGAAAGTGTCAAAACGTGTTTTTCAGCAGAAATAAACATGTTTCTGCAAGTTTGGTCAACCCCATGTAAGTTATGGGGCAGTTACAGTGCACTTTTCAAAACGTGTTTTTCAGCCCGAAATAAACGCGTTTTTTCAGACAACTGAATCCCTATGTAACTGCAAAGCTCAGAAGAGCCCACACACTCAGCTCTTAACCCCAGTGTGCAGAAAGTGTCAAAACGTGTTTTTCAGCAGAAATAAACATGTTTCTGCAAGTTTGGTCAACCCCATGTAAGTTATGGGGCATGTTACAGTAGACTTTTCAAAACGTGTTTTTCAGCCCGAAATAAACGCGTTTTTTCAGACAACTGAATCCCTATGTAACTGCAAGGCTCAGAAGAGCCCACACACTCAGCTCTTAACCCCAGTGTGCAGAAAGTGTCAAAACATGTTTTTCAGCAGAAATAAACATGTTTCTGCAAGTTTGGTCAACCCCATGTAAGTTATGGGGCAGTTACAGTGCACTTTTCAAAACGTGTTTTTCAGCCCGAAATAAACGCGTTTTTTCAGACAACTGAATCCCTATGTAACTGCAAGGCTCAGAACAGCCCACACACTCTGCTCTTAACCCCAGTGTGCAGAAAGTGTCAAAACGTGTTTTTCAGCAGAAATAAACATGTTTCTGCAAGTTTGGTCAACCCCATGTAAGTTATGGGGCAGTTACAGTGCACTTTTCAAAACGTGTTTTTCAGCCCGAAATAAACGCGTTTTTTCAGACAACTGAATCCCTATGTAACTGCAAAGCTCAGAAGAGCCCACACACTCAGCTCTTAACCCCAGTGTGCAGAAAGTGTCAAAACATGTTTTTCAGCAGAAATAAACATGTTTCTGCAAGTTTGGTCAACCCCATGTAAGTTATGGGGCAGTTACAGTGCACTTTTCAAAACGTGTTTTTCAGCCCGAAATAAACGCGTTTTTTCAGACAACTGAATTCCTATGTAACTGCAAGGCTCAGAACAGCCCACACACTCTGCTCTTAACCCCAGTGTGCAGAAAGTGTCAAAACGTGTTTTTCAGCAGAAATAAACATGTTTCTGCAAGTTTGGTCAACCCCATGTAAGTTATGGGGCAGTTACAGTGCACTTTTCAAAACGTGTTTTTCAGCCCGAAATAAACGCGTTTTTTCAGACAACTGAATCCCTATGTAACTGCAAGGCTCAGAAGAGCCCACACACTCTGCTCTTAACCCCAGTGTGCAGAAAGTGTCAAAACGTGTTTTTCAGCAGAAATAAACATGTTTCTGCAAGTTTGGTCAACCCCATGTAAGTTATGGGGCAGTTACAGTACACTTTTCAAAACGTGTTTTTCAGCCCGAAATAAACGCGTTTTTTCAGACAACTGAATCCCTATGTAACTGCAAAGCTCAGAAGAGCCCACACACTCAGCTCTTAACCCCAGTGTGCAGAAAGTGTCAAAACGTGTTTTTCAGCAGAAATAAACATGTTTCTGCAAGTTTGGTCAACCCCATGTAAGTTATGGGGCAGTTACAGTACACTTTTCAAAACGTGTTTTTCAGCCCGAAATAAACGCGTTTTTTCAGACAACTGAATACCTATGTAACTGCAAAGCTCAGAAGAGCCCACACACTCAGCTCTTAACCCCAGTTTGCAGAAAGTGTCAAAACGTGTTTTTCAGCAGAAATAAACATGTTTCTGCAAGTTTGGTCAACCCCATGGAAGTTATGGGGCAGTTACAGTACACTTTTCAAAACGTGTTTTTCAGCCCGAAATAAACGCGTTTTTTCAGACAACTGAATCCCTATGTAACTGCAAAGCTCAGAAGAGCCCACACACTCAGCTCTTAACCCCAGTGTGCAGAAAGTGTCAAAACGTGTTTTTCAGCAGAAATAAACATGTTTCTGCAAGTTTGGTCAACCCCATGTAAGTTATGGGGCAGTAACAGCACATTTTTCAAAACGTGTTTTTCAGCCCGAAATAAACGCGTTTTTTCAGACAACTGAATCCCTATGTAACTGTAAGGCTCAGAAGAGCCCACACACTCTGCTCTTAACCCCAGTGTGCAGAAAGTGTCAAAACGTGTTTTTCAGCAGAAATAAACATGTTTCTGCAAGTTTGGTCAACCCCATGTAAGTTATGGGGCAGTTACAGTACACTTTTCAAAACGTGTTTTTCAGCCCGAAATAAACGCGTTTTTTCAGACAACTGAATACCTATGTAACTGCAAAGCTCAGAAGAGCCCACACACTCAGCTCTTAACCCCAGTTTGCAGAAAGTGTCAAAACGTGTTTTTCAGCAGAAATAAACATGTTTCTGCAAGTTTGGTCAACCCCATGGAAGTTATGGGGCAGTTACAGTACACTTTTCAAAACGTGTTTTTCAGCCCGAAATAAACGCGTTTTTTCAGACAACTGAATCCCTATGTAACTGCAAAGCTCAGAAGAGCCCACACACTCAGCTCTTAACCCCAGTGTGCAGAAAGTGTCAAAACGTGTTTTTCAGCAGAAATAAACATGTTTCTGCAAGTTTAGTCAACCCCATGTAAGTTATGGGGCAGTAACAGCACTTTTTTCAAAACGTGTTTTTCAGCCCGAAATAAACGCGTTTTTTCAGACAACTGAATCCCTATGTAACTGTAAGGCTCAGAAGAGCCCACACACTCTGCTCTTAACCCCAGTGTGCAGAAAGTGTCAAAACGTGTTTTTCAGCAGAAATAAACATGTTTCTGCAAGTTTGGTCAACCCCATGTAAGTTATGGGGCAGTAACAGCACTTTTTTCAAAACGTGTTTTTCAGCCCGAAATAAACGCGTTTTTTCAGACAACTGAATCCCTATGTAACTGCAAGGCTCAGAAGAGCCCACACACTCTGCTCTTAACCCCAGTGTGCAGAAAGTGTCAAAACGTGTTTTTCAGCAGAAATAAACATGTTTCTGCAAGTTTGGTCAACCCCATGTAAGTTATGGGGCAGTTACAGTGCACTTTTCAAAACGTGTTTTTCAGCCCGAAATAAACGCGTTTTTTCAGACAACTGAATCCTTAAGTAACTGCAAGGCTCAGAACAGCCCACACACTCAGCTCTTAACCCCAGTGTGCAGAAAGTGTCAAAACATGTTTTTCAGCAGAAATAAACATGTTTCTGCAAGTTTGGTCAACCCCATGTAAGTTATGGGGCAGTTACAGTGCACTTTTCAAAACGTGTTTTTCAGCCCGAAATAAACGCGTTTTTTCAGACAACTGAATCCCTATGTAACTGTAAGGCTCAGAAGAGCCCACACACTCTGCTCTTAACCCCAGTGTGCAGAAAGTGTCAAAACGTGTTTTTCAGCAGAAATAAACATGTTTCTGCAAGTTTGGTCAACCCCATGTAAGTTATGGGGCAGTTACAGTACACTTTTCAAAACGTGTTTTTCAGCCCGAAATAAACGCGTTTTTTCAGACAACTGAATACCTATGTAACTGCAAAGCTCAGAAGAGCCCACACACTCAGCTCTTAACCCCAGTGTGCAGAAAGTGTCAAAACGTGTTTTTCAGCAGAAATAAACATGTTTCTGCAAGTTTGGTCAACCCCATGTAAGTTATGGGGCAGTTACAGTAGACTTTTCAAAACGTGTTTTTCAGCCCGAAATAAACGCGTTTTTTCAGACAACTGAATCCCTATGTAACTGCAAGGCTCAGAAGAGCCCACACACTCAGCTCTTAACCCCAGTGTGCAGAAAGTGTCAAAACATGTTTTTCAGCAGAAATAAACATGTTTCTGCAAGTTTGGTCAACCCCATGTAAGTTATGGGGCAGTTACAGTGCACTTTTCAAAACGTGTTTTTCAGCCCGAAATAAACGCGTTTTTTCAGACAACTGAATCCCTATGTAACTGCAAGGCTCAGAACAGCCCACACACTCTGCTCTTAACCCCAGTGTGCAGAAAGTGTCAAAACGTGTTTTTCAGCAGAAATAAACATGTTTCTGCAAGTTTGGTCAACCCCATGTAAGTTATGGGGCAGTTACAGTGCACTTTTCAAAACGTGTTTTTCAGCCCGAAATAAACGCGTTTTTTCAGACAACTGAATCCCTATGTAACTGCAAGGCTCAGAACAGCCCACACACTCAGCTCTTAACCCCAGTGTGCAGAAAGTGTCAAAACATGTTTTTCAGCAGAAATAAACATGTTTCTGCAAGTTTGGTCAACCCCATGTAAGTTATGGGGCAGTAACAGCACTTTTTTCAAAACGTGTTTTTCAGCCCGAAATAAACGCGTTTTTTCAGACAACTGAATCCCTATGTAACTGTAAGGCTCAGAAGAGCCCACACACTCTGCTCTTAACCCCAGTGTGCAGAAAGTGTCAAAACATGTTTTTCAGCAGAAATAAACATGTTTCTGCAAGTTTGGTCAACCCCATGTAAGTTATGGGGCAGTTACAGTGCACTTTTCAAAACGTGTTTTTCAGCCCGAAATAAACGCGTTTTTTCAGACAACTGAATCCCTATGTAACTGCAAGGCTCAGAACAGCCCACACACTCAGCTCTTAACCCCAGTGTGCAGAAAGTGTCAAAACATGTTTTTCAGCAGAAATAAACATGTTTCTGCAAGTTTGGTCAACCCCATGTAAGTTATGGGGCAGTAACAGCACTTTTTTCAAAACGTGTTTTTCAGCCCGAAATAAACGCGTTTTTTCAGACAACTGAATCCCTATGTAACTGCAAGGCTCAGAAGAGCCCACACACTCTGCTCTTAACCCCAGTGTGCAGAAAGTGTCAAAACGTGTTTTTCAGCAGAAATAAACATGTTTCTGCAAGTTTGGTCAACCCCATGTAAGTTATGGGGCAGTTACAGTACACTTTTCAAAACGTGTTTTTCAGCCCGAAATAAACGCGTTTTTTCAGACAACTGAATACCTATGTAACTGCAAAGCTCAGAAGAGCCCACACACTCAGCTCTTAACCCCAGTGTGCAGAAAGTGTCAAAACGTGTTTTTCAGCAGAAATAAACATGTTTCTGCAAGTTTGGTCAACCCCATGTAAGTTATGGGGCAGTAACAGCACTTTTTTCAAAACGTGTTTTTCAGCCCGAAATAAACGCGTTTTTTCAGACAACTGAATCCCTATGTAACTGCAAGGCTCAGAACAGCCCACACACTCAGCTCTTAACCCCAGTGTGCAGAAAGTGTCAAAACATGTTTTTCAGCAGAAATAAACATGTTTCTGGAAGTTTGGTCAACCCCATGTAAGTTATGGGGCAGTTACAGTACACTTTTCAAAACGTGTTTTTCAGCCCGAAATAAACGCGTTTTTTCAGACAACTGAATCCCTATGTAACTGCAAAGCTCAGAAGAGCCCACACACTCAGCTCTTAACCCCAGTGTGCAGAAAATGTCAAAACGTGTTTTTCAGCAGAAATAAACATGTTTCTGCAAGTTTGGTCAACCCCATGTAAGTTATGGGGCAGTTACAGTGCACTTTTCAAAACGTGTTTTTCAGCCCGAAATAAACGCGTTTTTTCAGACAACTGAATCCCTAGGTAACTGCAAGGCTCAGAACAGCCCACACATCAGCTCTTAACCCCAGTGTGCAGAAAGTGTCAAAACATGTTTTTCAGCAGAAATAAACATGTTTCTGCAAGTTTGGTCAACCCCATGTAAGTTATGGGGCAGTAACAGCACTTTTTTCAAAACGTGTTTTTCAGCCCGAAATAAACGCGTTTTTTCAGACAACTGAATCCCTATGTAACTGCAAGGCTCAGAACAGCCCACACACTCAGCTCTTAACCCCAGTGTGCAGAAAGTGTCAAAACATGTTTTTCAGCAGAAATAAACATGTTTCTGCAAGTTTGGTCAACCCCATGTAAGTTATGGGGCAGTTACAGTGCACTTTTCAAAACGTGTTTTTCAGCCCGAAATAAACGCGTTTTTTCAGACAACTGAATCCCTATGTAACTGCAAGGCTCAGAACAGCCCACACACTCAGCTCTTAACCCCAGTGTGCAGAAAGTGTCAAAACATGTTTTTCAGCAGAAATAAACATGTTTCTGCAAGTTTGGTCAACCCCATGTAAGTTATGGGGCAGTAACAGCACTTTTTTCAAAACGTGTTTTTCAGCCCGAAATAAACGCGTTTTTTCAGACAACTGAATCCCTATGTAACTGCAAGGCTCAGAAGAGCCCACACACTCTGCTCTTAACCCCAGTGTGCAGAAAGTGTCAAAACGTGTTTTTCAGCAGAAATAAACATGTTTCTGCAAGTTTGGTCAACCCCATGTAAGTTATGGGGCAGTTACAGTACACTTTTCAAAACGTGTTTTTCAGCCCGAAATAAACGCGTTTTTTCAGACAACTGAATACCTATGTAACTGCAAAGCTCAGAAGAGCCCACACACTCAGCTCTCAACCCCAGTGTGCAGAAAGTGTCAACACATGTTTTTCAGCAGAAATAAACATGTTTCTGCAAGTTTGGTCAACCCCATGTAAGTTATGGGGCAGTTACAGTAGACTTTTCAAAACGTGTTTTTCAGCCCGAAATAAACGCGTTTTTTCAGACAACTGAATCCCTATGTAACTGCAAGGCTCAGAAGAGCCCACACACTCAGCTCTTAACCCCAGTGTGCAGAAAGTGTCAAAACATGTTTTTCAGCAGAAATAAACATGTTTCTGCAAGTTTGGTCAACCCCATGTAAGTTATGGGGCAGTTACAGTGCACTTTTCAAAACGTGTTTTTCAGCCCGAAATAAACGCGTTTTTTCAGACAACTGAATCCCTATGTAACTGCAAGGCTCAGAACAGCCCACACACTCTGCTCTTAACCCCAGTGTGCAGAAAGTGTCAAAACGTGTTTTTCAGCAGAAATAAACATGTTTCTGCAAGTTTGGTCAACCCCATGTAAGTTATGGGGCAGTTACAGTGCACTTTTCAAAACGTGTTTTTCAGCCCGAAATAAACGCGTTTTTTCAGACAACTGAATCCCTATGTAACTGCAAAGCTCAGAAGAGCCCACACACTCAGCTCTTAACCCCAGTGTGCAGAAAGTGTCAAAACGTGTTTTTCAGCAGAAATAAACATGTTTCTGCAAGTTTGGTCAACCCCATGTAAGTTATGGGGCATGTTACAGTAGACTTTTCAAAACGTGTTTTTCAGCCCGAAATAAACGCGTTTTTTCAGACAACTGAATCCCTATGTAACTGCAAGGCTCAGAAGAGCCCACACACTCAGCTCTTAACCCCAGTGTGCAGAAAGTGTCAAAACATGTTTTTCAGCAGAAATAAACATGTTTCTGCAAGTTTGGTCAACCCCATGTAAGTTATGGGGCAGTTACAGTGCACTTTTCAAAACGTGTTTTTCAGCCCGAAATAAACGCGTTTTTTCAGACAACTGAATCCCTATGTAACTGCAAGGCTCAGAACAGCCCACACACTCTGCTCTTAACCCCAGTGTGCAGAAAGTGTCAAAACGTGTTTTTCAGCAGAAATAAACATGTTTCTGCAAGTTTGGTCAACCCCATGTAAGTTATGGGGCAGTTACAGTGCACTTTTCAAAACGTGTTTTTCAGCCCGAAATAAACGCGTTTTTTCAGACAACTGAATCCCTATGTAACTGCAAAGCTCAGAAGAGCCCACACACTCAGCTCTTAACCCCAGTGTGCAGAAAGTGTCAAAACGTGTTTTTCAGCAGAAATAAACATGTTTCTGCAAGTTTGGTCAACCCCATGGAAGTTATGGGGCAGTTACAGTACACTTTTCAAAACGTGTTTTTCAGCCCGAAATAAACGCGTTTTTTCAGACAACTGAATCCCTATGTAACTGCAAAGCTCAGAAGAGCCCACACACTCAGCTCTTAACCCCAGTGTGCAGAAAGTGTCAAAACGTGTTTTTCAGCAGAAATAAACATGTTTCTGCAAGTTTGGTCAACCCCATGTAAGTTATGGGGCAGTAACAGCACATTTTTCAAAACGTGTTTTTCAGCCCGAAATAAACGCGTTTTTTCAGACAACTGAATCCCTATGTAACTGTAAGGCTCAGAAGAGCCCACACACTCTGCTCTTAACCCCAGTGTGCAGAAAGTGTCAAAACGTGTTTTTCAGCAGAAATAAACATGTTTCTGCAAGTTTGGTCAACCCCATGTAAGTTATGGGGCAGTTACAGTACACTTTTCAAAACGTGTTTTTCAGCCCGAAATAAACGCGTTTTTTCAGACAACTGAATACCTATGTAACTGCAAAGCTCAGAAGAGCCCACACACTCAGCTCTTAACCCCAGTTTGCAGAAAGTGTCAAAACGTGTTTTTCAGCAGAAATAAACATGTTTCTGCAAGTTTGGTCAACCCCATGGAAGTTATGGGGCAGTTACAGTACACTTTTCAAAACGTGTTTTTCAGCCCGAAATAAACGCGTTTTTTCAGACAACTGAATCCCTATGTAACTGCAAAGCTCAGAAGAGCCCACACACTCAGCTCTTAACCCCAGTGTGCAGAAAGTGTCAAAACGTGTTTTTCAGCAGAAATAAACATGTTTCTGCAAGTTTAGTCAACCCCATGTAAGTTATGGGGCAGTAACAGCACTTTTTTCAAAACGTGTTTTTCAGCCCGAAATAAACGCGTTTTTTCAGACAACTGAATCCCTATGTAACTGTAAGGCTCAGAAGAGCCCACACACTCTGCTCTTAACCCCAGTGTGCAGAAAGTGTCAAAACGTGTTTTTCAGCAGAAATAAACATGTTTCTGCAAGTTTGGTCAACCCCATGTAAGTTATGGGGCAGTAACAGCACTTTTTTCAAAACGTGTTTTTCAGCCCGAAATAAACGCGTTTTTTCAGACAACTGAATCCCTATGTAACTGCAAGGCTCAGAAGAGCCCACACACTCTGCTCTTAACCCCAGTGTGCAGAAAGTGTCAAAACGTGTTTTTCAGCAGAAATAAACATGTTTCTGCAAGTTTGGTCAACCCCATGTAAGTTATGGGGCAGTTACAGTGCACTTTTCAAAACGTGTTTTTCAGCCCGAAATAAACGCGTTTTTTCAGACAACTGAATCCTTAAGTAACTGCAAGGCTCAGAACAGCCCACACACTCAGCTCTTAACCCCAGTGTGCAGAAAGTGTCAAAACATGTTTTTCAGCAGAAATAAACATGTTTCTGCAAGTTTGGTCAACCCCATGTAAGTTATGGGGCAGTTACAGTGCACTTTTCAAAACGTGTTTTTCAGCCCGAAATAAACGCGTTTTTTCAGACAACTGAATCCCTATGTAACTGTAAGGCTCAGAAGAGCCCACACACTCTGCTCTTAACCCCAGTGTGCAGAAAGTGTCAAAACGTGTTTTTCAGCAGAAATAAACATGTTTCTGCAAGTTTGGTCAACCCCATGTAAGTTATGGGGCAGTTACAGTACACTTTTCAAAACGTGTTTTTCAGCCCGAAATAAACGCGTTTTTTCAGACAACTGAATACCTATGTAACTGCAAAGCTCAGAAGAGCCCACACACTCAGCTCTTAACCCCAGTGTGCAGAAAGTGTCAAAACGTGTTTTTCAGCAGAAATAAACATGTTTCTGCAAGTTTGGTCAACCCCATGTAAGTTATGGGGCAGTTACAGTAGACTTTTCAAAACGTGTTTTTCAGCCCGAAATAAACGCGTTTTTTCAGACAACTGAATCCCTATGTAACTGCAAGGCTCAGAAGAGCCCACACACTCAGCTCTTAACCCCAGTGTGCAGAAAGTGTCAAAACATGTTTTTCAGCAGAAATAAACATGTTTCTGCAAGTTTGGTCAACCCCATGTAAGTTATGGGGCAGTTACAGTGCACTTTTCAAAACGTGTTTTTCAGCCCGAAATAAACGCGTTTTTTCAGACAACTGAATCCCTATGTAACTGCAAGGCTCAGAACAGCCCACACACTCTGCTCTTAACCCCAGTGTGCAGAAAGTGTCAAAACGTGTTTTTCAGCAGAAATAAACATGTTTCTGCAAGTTTGGTCAACCCCATGTAAGTTATGGGGCAGTTACAGTGCACTTTTCAAAACGTGTTTTTCAGCCCGAAATAAACGCGTTTTTTCAGACAACTGAATCCCTATGTAACTGCAAGGCTCAGAACAGCCCACACACTCAGCTCTTAACCCCAGTGTGCAGAAAGTGTCAAAACATGTTTTTCAGCAGAAATAAACATGTTTCTGCAAGTTTGGTCAACCCCATGTAAGTTATGGGGCAGTAACAGCACTTTTTTCAAAACGTGTTTTTCAGCCCGAAATAAACGCGTTTTTTCAGACAACTGAATCCCTATGTAACTGTAAGGCTCAGAAGAGCCCACACACTCTGCTCTTAACCCCAGTGTGCAGAAAGTGTCAAAACATGTTTTTCAGCAGAAATAAACATGTTTCTGCAAGTTTGGTCAACCCCATGTAAGTTATGGGGCAGTTACAGTGCACTTTTCAAAACGTGTTTTTCAGCCCGAAATAAACGCGTTTTTTCAGACAACTGAATCCCTATGTAACTGCAAGGCTCAGAACAGCCCACACACTCAGCTCTTAACCCCAGTGTGCAGAAAGTGTCAAAACATGTTTTTCAGCAGAAATAAACATGTTTCTGCAAGTTTGGTCAACCCCATGTAAGTTATGGGGCAGTAACAGCACTTTTTTCAAAACGTGTTTTTCAGCCCGAAATAAACGCGTTTTTTCAGACAACTGAATCCCTATGTAACTGCAAGGCTCAGAAGAGCCCACACACTCTGCTCTTAACCCCAGTGTGCAGAAAGTGTCAAAACGTGTTTTTCAGCAGAAATAAACATGTTTCTGCAAGTTTGGTCAACCCCATGTAAGTTATGGGGCAGTTACAGTACACTTTTCAAAACGTGTTTTTCAGCCCGAAATAAACGCGTTTTTTCAGACAACTGAATACCTATGTAACTGCAAAGCTCAGAAGAGCCCACACACTCAGCTCTTAACCCCAGTGTGCAGAAAGTGTCAAAACGTGTTTTTCAGCAGAAATAAACATGTTTCTGCAAGTTTGGTCAACCCCATGTAAGTTATGGGGCAGTAACAGCACTTTTTTCAAAACGTGTTTTTCAGCCCGAAATAAACGCGTTTTTTCAGACAACTGAATCCCTATGTAACTGCAAGGCTCAGAACAGCCCACACACTCAGCTCTTAACCCCAGTGTGCAGAAAGTGTCAAAACATGTTTTTCAGCAGAAATAAACATGTTTCTGCAAGTTTGGTCAACCCCATGTAAGTTATGGGGCAGTAACAGCACTTTTTTCAAAACGTGTTTTTTCAGCCCGAAATAAACGCGTTTTTTCAGACAACTGAATCCCTATGTAACTGCAAGGCTCAGAAGAGCCCACACACTCTGCTCTTAACCCCAGTGTGCAGAAAGTGTCAAAACGTGTTTTTCAGCAGAAATAAACATGTTTCTGCAAGTTTGGTCAACCCCATGTAAGTTATTTGGCAGTTACAGTACACTTTTCAAAACGTGTTTTTCAGCCCGAAATAAACGCGTTTTTTCAGACAACTGAATACCTATGTAACTGCAAAGCTCAGAAGAGCCCACACACTCAGCTCTTAACCCCAGTGTGCAGAAAGTGTCAAAACGTGTTTTTCAGCAGAAATAAACAAGTTTCTGCAAGTTTGGTCAACCCCATGTAAGTTATGGGGCAGTAACAGCACTTTTTTCAAAACGTGTTTTTCAGCCCGAAATAAACGCGTTTTTTCAGACAACTGAATCCCTATGTAACTGTAAGGCTCAGAAGAGCCCACACACTCTGCTCTTAACCACAGTGTGCAGAAAGTGTCAAAACGTGTTTTTCAGCAGAAATAAACATGTTTCTGCAAGTTTGGTCAACCCCATGTAAGTTATGGGGCAGTAACAGCACTTTTTTCAAAACGTGTTTTTCAGCCCGAAATAAACGCGTTTTTTCAGACAACTGAATCCCTATGTAACTGTAAGGCTCAGAAGAGCCCACACACTCTGCTCTTAACCCCAGTGTGCAGAAAGTGTCAAAACGTGTTTTTCAGCAGAAATAAACATGTTTCTGGAAGTTTGGTCAACCCCATGTAAGTTATGGGGCAGTTACAGTACACTTTTCAAAACGTGTTTTTCAGCCCGAAATAAACGCGTTTTTTCAGACAACTGAATCCCTATGTAACTGCAAAGCTCAGAAGAGCCCACACACTCAGCTCTTAACCCCAGTGTGCAGAAAATGTCAAAACGTGTTTTTCAGCAGAAATAAACATGTTTCTGCAAGTTTGGTCAACCCCATGTAAGTTATGGGGCAGTTACAGTGCACTTTTCAAAACGTGTTTTTCAGCCCGAAATAAACGCGTTTTTTCAGACAACTGAATCCCTATGTAACTGCAAGGCTCAGAACAGCCCACACATCAGCTCTTAACCCCAGTGTGCAGAAAGTGTCAAAACATGTTTTTCAGCAGAAATAAACATGTTTCTGCAAGTTTGGTCAACCCCATGTAAGTTATGGGGCAGTAACAGCACTTTTTTCAAAACGTGTTTTTCAGCCCGAAATAAACGCGTTTTTTCAGACAACTGAATCCCTATGTAACTGCAAGGCTCAGAACAGCCCACACACTCAGCTCTTAACCCCAGTGTGCAGAAAGTGTCAAAACATGTTTTTCAGCAGAAATAAACATGTTTCTGCAAGTTTGGTCAACCCCATGTAAGTTATGGGGCAGTTACAGTGCACTTTTCAAAACGTGTTTTTCAGCCCGAAATAAACGCGTTTTTTCAGACAACTGAATCCCTATGTAACTGCAAGGCTCAGAACAGCCCACACACTCAGCTCTTAACCCCAGTGTGCAGAAAGTGTCAAAACATGTTTTTCAGCAGAAATAAACATGTTTCTGCAAGTTTGGTCAACCCCATGTAAGTTATGGGGCAGTAACAGCACTTTTTTCAAAACGTGTTTTTCAGCCCGAAATAAACGCGTTTTTTCAGACAACTGAATCCCTATGTAACTGCAAGGCTCAGAAGAGCCCACACACTCTGCTCTTAACCCCAGTGTGCAGAAAGTGTCAAAACGTGTTTTTCAGCAGAAATAAACATGTTTCTGCAAGTTTGGTCAACCCCATGTAAGTTATGGGGCAGTTACAGTACACTTTTCAAAACGTGTTTTTCAGCCCGAAATAAACGCGTTTTTTCAGACAACTGAATACCTATGTAACTGCAAAGCTCAGAAGAGCCCACACACTCAGCTCTTAACCCCAGTGTGCAGAAAGTGTCAAAACGTGTTTTTCAGCAGAAATAAACATGTTTCTGCAAGTTTGGTCAACCCCATGTAAGTTATGGGGCAGTTACAGTAGACTTTTCAAAACGTGTTTTTCAGCCCGAAATAAACGCGTTTTTTCAGACAACTGAATCCCTATGTAACTGCAAGGCTCAGAAGAGCCCACACACTCAGCTCTTAACCCCAGTGTGCAGAAAGTGTCAAAACATGTTTTTCAGCAGAAATAAACATGTTTCTGCAAGTTTGGTCAACCCCATGTAAGTTATGGGGCAGTTACAGTGCACTTTTCAAAACGTGTTTTTCAGCCCGAAATAAACGCGTTTTTTCAGACAACTGAATCCCTATGTAACTGCAAGGCTCAGAACAGCCCACACACTCTGCTCTTAACCCCAGTGTGCAGAAAGTGTCAAAACGTGTTTTTCAGCAGAAATAAACATGTTTCTGCAAGTTTGGTCAACCCCATGTAAGTTATGGGGCAGTTACAGTGCACTTTTCAAAACGTGTTTTTCAGCCCGAAATAAACGCGTTTTTTCAGACAACTGAATCCCTATGTAACTGCAAAGCTCAGAAGAGCCCACACACTCAGCTCTTAACCCCAGTGTGCAGAAAGTGTCAAAACGTGTTTTTCAGCAGAAATAAACATGTTTCTGCAAGTTTGGTCAACCCCATGTAAGTTATGGGGCATGTTACAGTAGACTTTTCAAAACGTGTTTTTCAGCCCGAAATAAACGCGTTTTTTCAGACAACTGAATCCCTATGTAACTGCAAGGCTCAGAAGAGCCCACACACTCAGCTCTTAACCCCAGTGTGCAGAAAGTGTCAAAACATGTTTTTCAGCAGAAATAAACATGTTTCTGCAAGTTTGGTCAACCCCATGTAAGTTATGGGGCAGTTACAGTGCACTTTTCAAAACGTGTTTTTCAGCCCGAAATAAACGCGTTTTTTCAGACAACTGAATCCCTATGTAACTGCAAGGCTCAGAACAGCCCACACACTCTGCTCTTAACCCCAGTGTGCAGAAAGTGTCAAAACGTGTTTTTCAGCAGAAATAAACATGTTTCTGCAAGTTTGGTCAACCCCATGTAAGTTATGGGGCAGTTACAGTGCACTTTTCAAAACGTGTTTTTCAGCCCGAAATAAACGCGTTTTTTCAGACAACTGAATCCCTATGTAACTGCAAAGCTCAGAAGAGCCCACACACTCAGCTCTTAACCCCAGTGTGCAGAAAGTGTCAAAACATGTTTTTCAGCAGAAATAAACATGTTTCTGCAAGTTTGGTCAACCCCATGTAAGTTATGGGGCAGTTACAGTGCACTTTTCAAAACGTGTTTTTCAGCCCGAAATAAACGCGTTTTTTCAGACAACTGAATTCCTATGTAACTGCAAGGCTCAGAACAGCCCACACACTCTGCTCTTAACCCCAGTGTGCAGAAAGTGTCAAAACGTGTTTTTCAGCAGAAATAAACATGTTTCTGCAAGTTTGGTCAACCCCATGTAAGTTATGGGGCAGTTACAGTGCACTTTTCAAAACGTGTTTTTCAGCCCGAAATAAACGCGTTTTTTCAGACAACTGAATCCCTATGTAACTGCAAGGCTCAGAAGAGCCCACACACTCTGCTCTTAACCCCAGTGTGCAGAAAGTGTCAAAACGTGTTTTTCAGCAGAAATAAACATGTTTCTGCAAGTTTGGTCAACCCCATGTAAGTTATGGGGCAGTTACAGTACACTTTTCAAAACGTGTTTTTCAGCCCGAAATAAACGCGTTTTTTCAGACAACTGAATCCCTATGTAACTGCAAAGCTCAGAAGAGCCCACACACTCAGCTCTTAACCCCAGTGTGCAGAAAGTGTCAAAACGTGTTTTTCAGCAGAAATAAACATGTTTCTGCAAGTTTGGTCAACCCCATGTAAGTTATGGGGCAGTTACAGTACACTTTTCAAAACGTGTTTTTCAGCCCGAAATAAACGCGTTTTTTCAGACAACTGAATACCTATGTAACTGCAAAGCTCAGAAGAGCCCACACACTCAGCTCTTAACCCCAGTTTGCAGAAAGTGTCAAAACGTGTTTTTCAGCAGAAATAAACATGTTTCTGCAAGTTTGGTCAACCCCATGGAAGTTATGGGGCAGTTACAGTACACTTTTCAAAACGTGTTTTTCAGCCCGAAATAAACGCGTTTTTTCAGACAACTGAATCCCTATGTAACTGCAAAGCTCAGAAGAGCCCACACACTCAGCTCTTAACCCCAGTGTGCAGAAAGTGTCAAAACGTGTTTTTCAGCAGAAATAAACATGTTTCTGCAAGTTTGGTCAACCCCATGTAAGTTATGGGGCAGTAACAGCACTTTTTTCAAAACGTGTTTTTCAGCCCGAAATAAACGCGTTTTTTCAGACAACTGAATCCCTATGTAACTGTAAGGCTCAGAAGAGCCCACACACTCTGCTCTTAACCCCAGTGTGCAGAAAGTGTCAAAACGTGTTTTTCAGCAGAAATAAACATGTTTCTGCAAGTTTGGTCAACCCCATGTAAGTTATGGGGCAGTAACAGCACTTTTTTCAAAACGTGTTTTTCAGCCCGAAATAAACGCGTTTTTTCAGACAACTGAATCCCTATGTAACTGTAAGGCTCAGAAGAGCCCACACACTCTGCTCTTAACCCCAGTGTGCAGAAAGTGTCAAAACGGGTTTTTCAGCAGAAATAAACATGTTTCTGCAAGTTTGGTCAACCCCATGTAAGTTATGGGGCAGTTACAGTACACTTTTCAAAACGTGTTTTTCAGCACGAAATAAACGCGTTTTTTCAGACAACTGAATCCCTATGTAACTGCAAGGCTCAGAAGAGCCCACACACTCTGCTCTTAACCCCAGTGTGCAGAAAGTGTCAAAACGTGTTTTTCAGCAGAAATAAACATGTTTCTGCAAGTTTGGTCAACCCCATGTAAGTTATGGGGCAGTTACAGTGCACTTTGCAAAACGTGTTTTTCAGCCCGAAATAAACGCGTTTTTTCAAACAACTGAATCCTTAAGTAACTGCAAGGCTCAGAACAGCCCACACACTCAGCTCTTAACCCCAGTGTGCAGAAAGTGTCAAAACATGTTTTTCAGCAGAAATAAACATGTTTCTGCAAGTTTGGTCAACCCCATGTAAGTTATGGGGCAGTTACAGTGCACTTTTCAAAACGTGTTTTTCAGCCCGAAATAAACGCGTTTTTTCAGACAACTGAATCCCTATGTAACTGTAAGGCTCAGAAGAGCCCACACACTCTGCTCTTAACCCCAGTGTGCAGAAAGTGTCAAAACGTGTTTTTCAGCAGAAATAAACATGTTTCTGCAAGTTTGGTCAACCCCATGTAAGTTATGGGGCAGTTACAGTACACTTTTCAAAACGTGTTTTTCAGCCCGAAATAAACGCGTTTTTTCAGACAACTGAATACCTATGTAACTGCAAAGCTCAGAAGAGCCCACACACTCAGCTCTTAACCCCAGTGTGCAGAAAGTGTCAAAACGTGTTTTTCAGCAGAAATAAACATGTTTCTGCAAGTTTGGTCAACCCCATGTAAGTTATGGGGCAGTTACAGTAGACTTTTCAAAACGTGTTTTTCAGCCCGAAATAAACGCGTTTTTTCAGACAACTGAATCCCTATGTAACTGCAAGGCTCAGAAGAGCCCACACACTCAGCTCTTAACCCCAGTGTGCAGAAAGTGTCAAAACATGTTTTTCAGCAGAAATAAACATGTTTCTGCAAGTTTGGTCAACCCCATGTAAGTTATGGGGCAGTTACAGTGCACTTTTCAAAACGTGTTTTTCAGCCCGAAATAAACGCGTTTTTTCAGACAACTGAATCCCTATGTAACTGCAAGGCTCAGAACAGCCCACACACTCTGCTCTTAACCCCAGTGTGCAGAAAGTGTCAAAACGTGTTTTTCAGCAGAAATAAACATGTTTCTGCAAGTTTGGTCAACCCCATGTAAGTTATGGGGCAGTTACAGTGCACTTTTCAAAACGTGTTTTTCAGCCCGAAATAAACGCGTTTTTTCAGACAACTGAATCCCTATGTAACTGCAAGGCTCAGAACAGCCCACACACTCAGCTCTTAACCCCAGTGTGCAGAAAGTGTCAAAACATGTTTTTCAGCAGAAATAAACATGTTTCTGCAAGTTTGGTCAACCCCATGTAAGTTATGGGGCAGTAACAGCACTTTTTTCAAAACGTGTTTTTCAGCCCGAAATAAACGCGTTTTTTCAGACAACTGAATCCCTATGTAACTGTAAGGCTCAGAAGAGCCCACACACTCTGCTCTTAACCCCAGTGTGCAGAAAGTGTCAAAACATGTTTTTCAGCAGAAATAAACATGTTTCTGCAAGTTTGGTCAACCCCATGTAAGTTATGGGGCAGTTACAGTGCACTTTTCAAAACGTGTTTTTCAGCCCGAAATAAACGCGTTTTTTCAGACAACTGAATCCCTATGTAACTGCAAGGCTCAGAACAGCCCACACACTCAGCTCTTAACCCCAGTGTGCAGAAAGTGTCAAAACATGTTTTTCAGCAGAAATAAACATGTTTCTGCAAGTTTGGTCAACCCCATGTAAGTTATGGGGCAGTAACAGCACTTTTTTCAAAACGTGTTTTTCAGCCCGAAATAAACGCGTTTTTTCAGACAACTGAATCCCTATGTAACTGCAAGGCTCAGAAGAGCCCACACACTCTGCTCTTAACCCCAGTGTGCAGAAAGTGTCAAAACGTGTTTTTCAGCAGAAATAAACATGTTTCTGCAAGTTTGGTCAACCCCATGTAAGTTATGGGGCAGTTACAGTAGACTTTTCAAAACGTGTTTTTCAGCCCGAAATAAACGCGTTTTTTCAGACAACTGAATCCCTATGTAACTGCAAGGCTCAGAAGAGCCCACACACTCAGCTCTTAACCCCAGTGTGCAGAAAGTGTCAAAACATGTTTTTCAGCAGAAATAAACATGTTTCTGCAAGTTTGGTCAACCCCATGTAAGTTATGGGGCAGTTACAGTGCACTTTTCAAAACGTGTTTTTCAGCCCGAAATAAACGCGTTTTTTCAGACAACTGAATCCCTATGTAACTGCAAGGCTCAGAACAGCCCACACACTCTGCTCTTAACCCCAGTGTGCAGAAAGTGTCAAAACGTGTTTTTCAGCAGAAATAAACATGTTTCTGCAAGTTTGGTCAACCCCATGTAAGTTATGGGGCAGTTACAGTGCACTTTTCAAAACGTGTTTTTCAGCCCGAAATAAACGCGTTTTTTCAGACAACTGAATCCCTATGTAACTGCAAGGCTCAGAACAGCCCACACACTCAACTCTTAACCCCAGTGTGCAGAAAATGTCAAAACGTGTTTTTCAGCAGAAATAAACATGTTTCTGCAAGTTTGGTCAACCCCATGTAAGTTATGGGGCAGTTACAGTGCACTTTTCAAAACGTGTTTTTCAGCCCGAAATAAACGCGTTTTTTCAGACAACTGAATCCCTATGTAACTGCAAGGCTCAGAACAGCCCACACACTCAGCTCTTAACCCCAGTGTGCAGAAAGTGTCAAAACATGTTTTTCAGCAGAAATAAACATGTTTCTGCAAGTTTGGTCAACCCCATGTAAGTTATGGGGCAGTAACAGCACTTTTTTCAAAACGTGTTTTTCAGCCCGAAATAAACGCGTTTTTTCAGACAACTGAATCCCTATGTAACTGCAAGGCTCAGAAGAGCCCACACACTCTGCTCTTAACCCCAGTGTGCAGAAAGTGTCAAAACGTGTTTTTCAGCAAAAATAAACATGTTTCTGCAAGTTTGGTCAACCCCATGTAAGTTATTTGGCAGTTACAGTACACTTTTCAAAACGTGTTTTTCAGCCCGAAATAAACGCGTTTTTTCAGACAACTGAATACCTATGTAACTGCAAAGCTCAGAAGAGCCCACACACTCAGCTCTTAACCCCAGTGTGCAGAAAGTGTCAAAACGTGTTTTTCAGCAGAAATAAACAAGTTTCTGCAAGTTTGGTCAACCCCATGTAAGTTATGGGGCAGTAACAGCACTTTTTTCAAAACGTGTTTTTCAGCCCGAAATAAACGCGTTTTTTCAGACAACTGAATCCCTATGTAACTGTATGGCTCAGAAGAGCCCACACACTCTGCTCTTAACCACAGTGTGCAGAAAGTGTCAAAACGTGTTTTTCAGCAGAAATAAACATGTTTCTGCAAGTTTGGTCAACCCCATGTAAGTTATGGGGCAGTAACAGCACTTTTTTCAAAACGTGTTTTTCAGCCCGAAATAAACGCGTTTTTTCAGACAACTGAATCCCTATGTAACTGTAAGGCTCAGAAGAGCCCACACACTCTGCTCTTAACCCCAGTGTGCAGAAAGTGTCAAAACGTGTTTTTCAGCAGAAATAAACATGTTTCTGGAAGTTTGGTCAACCCCATGTAAGTTATGGGGCAGTTACAGTACACTTTTCAAAACGTGTTTTTCAGCCCGAAATAAACGCGTTTTTTCAGACAACTGAATCCCTATGTAACTGCAAAGCTCAGAAGAGCCCACACACTCAGCTCTTAACCCCAGTGTGCAGAAAATGTCAAAACGTGTTTTTCAGCAGAAATAAACATGTTTCTGCAAGTTTGGTCAACCCCATGTAAGTTATGGGGCAGTTACAGTGCACTTTTCAAAACGTGTTTTTCAGCCCGAAATAAACGCGTTTTTTCAGACAACTGAATCCCTATGTAACTGCAAGGCTCAGAACAGCCCACACATCAGCTCTTAACCCCAGTGTGCAGAAAGTGTCAAAACATGTTTTTCAGCAGAAATAAACATGTTTCTGCAAGTTTGGTCAACCCCATGTAAGTTATGGGGCAGTAACAGCACTTTTTTCAAAACGTGTTTTTCAGCCCGAAATAAACGCGTTTTTTCAGACAACTGAATCCCTATGTAACTGCAAGGCTCAGAAGAGCCCACACACTCTGCTCTTAACCCCAGTGTGCAGAAAGTGTCAAAACGTGTTTTTCAGCAGAAATAAACATGTTTCTGCAAGTTTGGTCAACCCCATGTAAGTTATGGGGCATGTTACAGTAGACTTTTCAAAACGTGTTTTTCAGCCCGAAATAAACGCGTTTTTTCAGACAACTGAATCCCTATGTAACTGCAAGGCTCAGAAGAGCCCACACACTCAGCTCTTAACCCCAGTGTGCAGAAAGTGTCAAAACATGTTTTTCAGCAGAAATAAACATGTTTCTGCAAGTTTGGTCAACCCCATGTAAGTTATGGGGCAGTTACAGTGCACTTTTCAAAACGTGTTTTTCAGCCCGAAATAAACGCGTTTTTTCAGACAACTGAATCCCTATGTAACTGCAAGGCTCAGAACAGCCCACACACTCTGCTCTTAACCCCAGTGTGCAGAAAGTGTCAAAACGTGTTTTTCAGCAGAAATAAACATGTTTCTGCAAGTTTGGTCAACCCCATGTAAGTTATGGGGCAGTTACAGTGCACTTTTCAAAACGTGTTTTTCAGCCCGAAATAAACGCGTTTTTTCAGACAACTGAATCCCTATGTAACTGCAAGGCTCAGAACAGCCCACACACTCAACTCTTAACCCCAGTGTGCAGAAAATGTCAAAACGTGTTTTTCAGCAGAAATAAACATGTTTCTGCAAGTTTGGTCAACCCCATGTAAGTTATGGGGCAGTTACAGTGCACTTTTCAAAACGTGTTTTTCAGCCCGAAATAAACGCGTTTTTTCAGACAACTGAATCCCTATGTAACTGCAAGGCTCAGAACAGCCCACACACTCAGCTCTTAACCCCAGTGTGCAGAAAGTGTCAAAACATGTTTTTCAGCAGAAATAAACATGTTTCTGCAAGTTTGGTCAACCCCATGTAAGTTATGGGGCAGTAACAGCACTTTTTTCAAAACGTGTTTTTCAGCCCGAAATAAACGCGTTTTTTCAGACAACTGAATCCCTATGTAACTGCAAGGCTCAGAAGAGCCCACACACTCTGCTCTTAACCCCAGTGTGCAGAAAGTGTCAAAACGTGTTTTTCAGCAAAAATAAACATGTTTCTGCAAGTTTGGTCAACCCCATGTAAGTTATTTGGCAGTTACAGTACACTTTTCAAAACGTGTTTTTCAGCCCGAAATAAACGCGTTTTTTCAGACAACTGAATACCTATGTAACTGCAAAGCTCAGAAGAGCCCACACACTCAGCTCTTAACCCCAGTGTGCAGAAAGTGTCAAAACGTGTTTTTCAGCAGAAATAAACAAGTTTCTGCAAGTTTGGTCAACCCCATGTAAGTTATGGGGCAGTAACAGCACTTTTTTCAAAACGTGTTTTTCAGCCCGAAATAAACGCGTTTTTTCAGACAACTGAATCCCTATGTAACTGTATGGCTCAGAAGAGCCCACACACTCTGCTCTTAACCACAGTGTGCAGAAAGTGTCAAAACGTGTTTTTCAGCAGAAATAAACATGTTTCTGCAAGTTTGGTCAACCCCATGTAAGTTATGGGGCAGTAACAGCACTTTTTTCAAAACGTGTTTTTCAGCCCGAAATAAACGCGTTTTTTCAGACAACTGAATCCCTATGTAACTGTAAGGCTCAGAAGAGCCCACACACTCTGCTCTTAACCCCAGTGTGCAGAAAGTGTCAAAACGTGTTTTTCAGCAGAAATAAACATGTTTCTGGAAGTTTGGTCAACCCCATGTAAGTTATGGGGCAGTTACAGTACACTTTTCAAAACGTGTTTTTCAGCCCGAAATAAACGCGTTTTTTCAGACAACTGAATCCCTATGTAACTGCAAAGCTCAGAAGAGCCCACACACTCAGCTCTTAACCCCAGTGTGCAGAAAATGTCAAAACGTGTTTTTCAGCAGAAATAAACATGTTTCTGCAAGTTTGGTCAACCCCATGTAAGTTATGGGGCAGTTACAGTGCACTTTTCAAAACGTGTTTTTCAGCCCGAAATAAACGCGTTTTTTCAGACAACTGAATCCCTATGTAACTGCAAGGCTCAGAACAGCCCACACATCAGCTCTTAACCCCAGTGTGCAGAAAGTGTCAAAACATGTTTTTCAGCAGAAATAAACATGTTTCTGCAAGTTTGGTCAACCCCATGTAAGTTATGGGGCAGTAACAGCACTTTTTTCAAAACGTGTTTTTCAGCCCGAAATAAACGCGTTTTTTCAGACAACTGAATCCCTATGTAACTGCAAGGCTCAGAAGAGCCCACACACTCTGCTCTTAACCCCAGTGTGCAGAAAGTGTCAAAACGTGTTTTTCAGCAGAAATAAACATGTTTCTGCAAGTTTGGTCAACCCCATGTAAGTTATGGGGCATGTTACAGTAGACTTTTCAAAACGTGTTTTTCAGCCCGAAATAAACGCGTTTTTTCAGACAACTGAATCCCTATGTAACTGCAAGGCTCAGAAGAGCCCACACACTCAGCTCTTAACCCCAGTGTGCAGAAAGTGTCAAGACATGTTTTTCAGCAGAAATAAACATGTTTCTGCAAGTTTGGTCAACCCCATGTAAGTTATGGGGCAGTTACAGTGCACTTTTCAAAACGTGTTTTTCAGCCCGAAATAAACGCGTTTTTTCAGACAACTGAATCCCTATGTAACTGCAAGGCTCAGAACAGCCCACACACTCTGCTCTTAACCCCAGTGTGCAGAAAGTGTCAAAACGTGTTTTTCAGCAGAAATAAACATGTTTCTGCAAGTTTGGTCAACCCCATGTAAGTTATGGGGCAGTTACAGTGCACTTTTCAAAACGTGTTTTTCAGCCCGAAATAAACGCGTTTTTTCAGACAACTGAATCCCTATGTAACTGCAAAGCTCAGAAGAGCCCACACACTCAGCTCTTAACCCCAGTGTGCAGAAAGTGTCAAAACATGTTTTTCAGCAGAAATAAACATGTTTCTGCAAGTTTGGTCAACCCCATGTAAGTTATGGGGCAGTTACAGTGCACTTTTCAAAACGTGTTTTTCAGCCCGAAATAAACGCGTTTTTTCAGACAACTGAATTCCTATGTAACTGCAAGGCTCAGAACAGCCCACACACTCTGCTCTTAACCCCAGTGTGCAGAAAGTGTCAAAACGTGTTTTTCAGCAGAAATAAACATGTTTCTGCAAGTTTGGTCAACCCCATGTAAGTTATGGGGCAGTTACAGTGCACTTTTCAAAACGTGTTTTTCAGCCCGAAATAAACGCGTTTTTTCAGACAACTGAATCCCTATGTAACTGCAAGGCTCAGAAGAGCCCACACACTCTGCTCTTAACCCCAGTGTGCAGAAAGTGTCAAAACGTGTTTTTCAGCAGAAATAAACATGTTTCTGCAAGTTTGGTCAACCCCATGTAAGTTATGGGGCAGTTACAGTACACTTTTCAAAACGTGTTTTTCAGCCCGAAATAAACGCGTTTTTTCAGACAACTGAATCCCTATGTAACTGCAAAGCTCAGAAGAGCCCACACACTCAGCTCTTAACCCCAGTGTGCAGAAAGTGTCAAAACGTGTTTTTCAGCAGAAATAAACATGTTTCTGCAAGTTTGGTCAACCCCATGTAAGTTATGGGGCAGTAACAGCACATTTTTCAAAACGTGTTTTTCAGCCCGAAATAAACGCGTTTTTTCAGACAACTGAATCCCTATGTAACTGTAAGGCTCAGAAGAGCCCACACACTCTGCTCTTAACCCCAGTGTGCAGAAAGTGTCAAAACGTGTTTTTCAGCAGAAATAAACATGTTTCTGCAAGTTTGGTCAACCCCATGTAAGTTATGGGGCAGTTACAGTACACTTTTCAAAACGTGTTTTTCAGCCCGAAATAAACGCGTTTTTTCAGACAACTGAATACCTATGTAACTGCAAAGCTCAGAAGAGCCCACACACTCAGCTCTTAACCCCAGTTTGCAGAAAGTGTCAAAACGGGTTTTTCAGCAGAAATAAACATGTTTCTGCAAGTTTGGTCAACCCCATGGAAGTTATGGGGCAGTTACAGTACACTTTTCAAAACGTGTTTTTCAGCCCGAAATAAACGCGTTTTTTCAGACAACTGAATCCCTATGTAACTGCAAAGCTCAGAAGAGCCCACACACTCAGCTCTTAACCCCAGTGTGCAGAAAGTGTCAAAACGTGTTTTTCAGCAGAAATAAACATGTTTCTGCAAGTTTGGTCAACCCCATGTAAGTTATGGGGCAGTAACAGCACTTTTTTCAAAACGTGTTTTTCAGCCCGAAATAAACGCGTTTTTTCAGACAACTGAATCCCTATGTAACTGTAAGGCTCAGAAGAGCCCACACACTCTGCTCTTAACCCCAGTGTGCAGAAAGTGTCAAAACGTGTTTTTCAGCAGAAATAAACATGTTTCTGCAAGTTTGGTCAACCCCATGTAAGTTATGGGGCAGTAACAGCACTTTTTTCAAAACGTGTTTTTCAGCCCGAAATAAACGCGTTTTTTCAGACAACTGAATCCCTATGTAACTGTAAGGCTCAGAAGAGCCCACACACTCTGCTCTTAACCCCAGTGTGCAGAAAGTGTCAAAACGGGTTTTTCAGCAGAAATAAACATGTTTCTGCAAGTTTGGTCAACCCCATGTAAGTTATGGGGCAGTTACAGTACACTTTTCAAAACGTGTTTTTCAGCACGAAATAAACGCGTTTTTTCAGACAACTGAATCCCTATGTAACTGCAAGGCTCAGAAGAGCCCACACACTCTGCTCTTAACCCCAGTGTGCAGAAAGTGTCAAAACGTGTTTTTCAGCAGAAATAAACATGTTTCTGCAAGTTTGGTCAACCCCATGTAAGTTATGGGGCAGTTACAGTGCACTTTTCAAAACGTGTTTTTCAGCCCGAAATAAACGCGTTTTTTCAGACAACTGAATCCTTAAGTAACTGCAAGGCTCAGAACAGCCCACACACTCAGCTCTTAACCCCAGTGTGCAGAAAGTGTCAAAACATGTTTTTCAGCAGAAATAAACATGTTTCTGCAAGTTTGGTCAACCCCATGTAAGTTATGGGGCAGTTACAGTGCACTTTTCAAAACGTGTTTTTCAGCCCGAAATAAACGCGTTTTTTCAGACAACTGAATCCCTATGTAACTGTAAGGCTCAGAAGAGCCCACACACTCTGCTCTTAACCCCAGTGTGCAGAAAGTGTCAAAACGTGTTTTTCAGCAGAAATAAACATGTTTCTGCAAGTTTGGTCAACCCCATGTAAGTTATGGGGCAGTTACAGTACACTTTTCAAAACGTGTTTTTCAGCCCGAAATAAACGCGTTTTTTCAGACAACTGAATACCTATGTAACTGCAAAGCTCAGAAGAGCCCACACACTCAGCTCTTAACCCCAGTGTGCAGAAAGTGTCAAAACGTGTTTTTCAGCAGAAATAAACATGTTTCTGCAAGTTTGGTCAACCCCATGTAAGTTATGGGGCAGTTACAGTAGACTTTTCAAAACGTGTTTTTCAGCCCGAAATAAACGCGTTTTTTCAGACAACTGAATCCCTATGTAACTGCAAGGCTCAGAAGAGCCCACACACTCAGCTCTTAACCCCAGTGTGCAGAAAGTGTCAAAACATGTTTTTCAGCAGAAATAAACATGTTTCTGCAAGTTTGGTCAACCCCATGTAAGTTATGGGGCAGTTACAGTGCACTTTTCAAAACGTGTTTTTCAGCCAGAAATAAACGCGTTTTTTCAGACAACTGAATCCCTATGTAACTGCAAGGCTCAGAACAGCCCACACACTCTGCTCTTAACCCCAGTGTGCAGAAAGTGTCAAAACGTGTTTTTCAGCAGAAATAAACATGTTTCTGCAAGTTTGGTCAACCCCATGTAAGTTATGGGGCAGTTACAGTGCACTTTTCAAAACGTGTTTTTCAGCCCGAAATAAACGCGTTTTTTCAGACAACTGAATCCCTATGTAACTGCAAGGCTCAGAACAGCCCACACACTCAGCTCTTAACCCCAGTGTGCAGAAAGTGTCAAAACATGTTTTTCAGCAGAAATAAACATGTTTCTGCAAGTTTGGTCAACCCCATGTAAGTTATGGGGCAGTAACAGCACTTTTTTCAAAACGTGTTTTTCAGCCCGAAATAAACGCGTTTTTTCAGACAACTGAATCCCTATGTAACTGTAAGGCTCAGAAGAGCCCACACACTCTGCTCTTAACCCCAGTGTGCAGAAAGTGTCAAAACATGTTTTTCAGCAGAAATAAACATGTTTCTGCAAGTTTGGTCAACCCCATGTAAGTTATGGGGCAGTTACAGTGCACTTTTCAAAACG